>NW_026517061.1:0-355262 GCF_026229845.1 Diaporthe amygdali | reverse complement strand
AACCTCTCCTGGGATAACCTCTCCTGGGATAACCTCTCCTGGGATAACCTCTCCTGGGATAACCTCTCCTGGGATAAACTCTCTTGGATAACCCCTCTTGGATAACCTTTCTTGGGATAATCTCTCTTAGGTAATCCCTCTTGGGATATTAAAACAACCTCTTTTGGAGTAACCTTTCTTAGATAGCCTCTCTTGGGATAATCTCTCTCAAGATGACTTCTCCCAAGATAACCCCTTATATAATAGTCTCTTATTAGATAACCTTCTATATAGGCCAGTATATAAGCCAAGGGGGGTGGGTCTGGTGATGATGTTTCAATTTTCCTCAGTGTAGCAGTTTTATTCTAATAGTGTATGTGAAGATACGGAATACTGGTACCTACCTAGGTACTGGCGAGGCAAGTAGTTGCGGCTGATTCCAAGCACTTGAGTGCACAAGAAGACGTTCCTCGCCATTCATAAACACATATGCTAAGGAACCTACATCCATAGTTGTACTGTGTGCTGTTCAGACTAAGTACTGTAGCCAGTCTGCAGTATAGGTTTGGAAGTGCTGTGTGGTTCACTCTCGAACCCCTAACCCTATACGACCCACACTTGGCACGGGCAGATTTCCACTTCGAACATCGAAGTTGCTCCCGATCCCGTCAAGACAAGTGATCAGCTGTACGATAAGAACGCTGGGCATTGCGAACAGTCTCCAGATCGAGGTCCAGATACCAGATTCAGTCTCACGATGGCTAGCAATCTCTCCATCGCGCGGTGTATGCGCACCTCTCCCTCGATCTCGCGGCTCGCCAACAGCCTGCGCGCCCTCTACCTGTCCTCGTCCGCGTCGCGTCCGACCACCGCAATCCCCCTTCCCCTCCGACCGCAGACAGACGTTCGCCAGGCTCGCTCCTTATACCTGCCCTCAAGTACAGCATCGAAATGCGGCCTGTCTGTTGTAGCAAGGCCGGTGGCGAGGCCCCAAGCTGTGACAGCTCTGCAACACCAGATCCGCGGAATGAAAGTGCACAGCTCGATCAAGAAGCGCTGCGAGCATTGCAAGGTGCGCATACATACCTGCTCCCCTTCGCAAATGGAAAATCCGGCGCATCGACCTGATGGCTAATTGGGACACTACAGATCGTGCGGCGGAAGAAGGGCAAGAGAGGAAACGGGTACCGATACGTCATCTGCAGCGCAAATCCCAGGCACAAACAACGTCAAGGATCGTGAGCGACAATAAAATGGAGTTGGCATACGGCAGTGGCAGTGGCTACGGCCAGGAGGAAGGAAGGCAATTCAGTTACTTATGTGCGCGCTACTGGCACGACCATTATGTGCGGACGGGATACACGTAGGGCGGTCTACAGTAAGGACGCTGCTCGGATCAGATCAATGAATTACAGGTATGATTGGATGGCAAGCAAGGAAAATGCACACGCAGCGCCGCATGGCACAGCATAGCATACTGGATGCGGACGGGGACACGGACGGCCGTGACCATGGTCACGGAAAACCATTTGAAGCACACACATATAGTGCACAGCAGGCGGCTCCAGGCTGTTGTACCGTCTTCAGAGACGGTCACATTCCGTCAATATACCTCTCCAATCCCTCCCACTGCGTCTTGCCCGTGGACAGGAGGTACCGAATATGTTGCTGTGGAGGTCTGTCAGTGGCCCGACCAATGTGAAATACGCTGATGCCCTGGGGACAGAGCGAAGGGGTTGGAGATGAAAGAATAAGGGTGGCTGACTAGGTCTTGGACGTAGCGATGTCTCTCAATCTCTTGCCTCGCAAAGAGCCTCGTCTCGTTGCGGGTCTTGTGGTCGCTTATTTTGCGGGTGCCACGCAAGACGGTCCGATAAAGCGCCAGGACGCGGGATCGCTGGAGGAACTGCAGGGCGTGCAGAGAGAACATCAGCCTCGGGTGGCCAGCATCAACCAGCACCAGCACCAGCTGGAGCCAGTGCGGAAGGCACACATACGTACATGATCTAGGCTGACCGTCTCGCCCAACCTCGAGGGGCGATCACGACCATGGCCATGACCGCCGCCGCGGGTGTAGGCCCGGAGCTGGCGCTGCGAAAACAGCGTAAATGCCCTCATTGAACAGAATCCGGGTGAGGGTGTCGTGAGTTATACATGTCCTAGACCGCCTTGAACAAATTTGACTACGCTCGCCGCTGTCTCCCCTGGGCCGGCTGACCTGCGTGCGCTGTATGTAGACTAGACAGGTAAATTTAGGTGGGCTTAGATGGGCTGTGTGGTGAGCCAGAGGGTTTTTTGGGCGCTCCTAGGTGAGCAACGTCATTCAAAGCCGGCCAGGCCTTCTGCTGCAGCTGGGGCACTCGGACCGGGGTCCGCTACTTAGTCTAATCTTGGAGCCGCTCCCTTGTCCTACGCGTCTTGCCGACCTCACAACCCCAGCCCAGTACCCACCAGACAATGCCAGAAACATAAGAGAACAGTAGCAAACTTGTTCTGCCGCTCTATTCCTACTCTCAGCCTTTCTCTTGTTGTTTTCCGTCTTTCTCTTGCATTCTCTTTCCCCTTCCGCCCACTATAGCACAGGATGAAACGACCCAGGCGCCTCGAGCAGATGGAACAAGCCCTTCGTACGGCCAACCGCAAGACAGACCACCACTTCATTCAGGACTTTCTTCTCATGTCAGACTGTCTCCAAACGCCCGAGCTATGAAGAACCACACCTGATAATTTGACTCGTTGGAACAGCCCCTACGTGCCAAGGGCGCCATGGAACCCTGCCTGGACCAACCCGCGCACAGGAGATGCCTACAGCCTCTGCCTCTGCCAGCCTCGGAAGACCATGACCAGCCCCGAGCTGGATGCTTGCTTCGCGCTCGTTCAATCCACAAGCCAGAGTGACTATGAAGGCTCCTCGCGCGGCTGGAATCCATCCGCCAAGAGAGAAGAGATGTGGGATCCGGATCTGCGTTACATCCTGGTCAAGGACTCGCACTTTGCCGTCCAGGGCTTCACCAGCCTGATGCCCACCATCGAGGAGGGGCAGCCAGTGATCTACTGCTACGAGATTCATCTCAAGCCCGAGCTCCGTGGCACCGGCTTGGCGAAGCTGTTGATCGAATTGCTGGAGACGGTGGCCTATAACATCGACGTGGTCGATAAGGTCATGTTAACCGTTTTCACTTGCAACAAAAGGGCTCTTGAATTCTACCTCAAGTGTGGTTTTGTGAGGGATGGGATAAGTCCCCAGCCAAGGATGCTCAGGGGGGGGAAGGTGAAGATGCCAGACTATGAGATCTTGAGCAAACGCATTGAGCACCGACTACTTCCTGCTGCAAAGAGCACTTGCTCGAACGATGTGACCGGCAAGACTGCGCCTTCTCAGGAGACCGAGGTTGAGAAAGGCGATGGAGAGTCGACAGTGGCGTCTCCCAGGCCGGCTAAGATCACGAAGCTCGACCGTGGTGAGATAGGCCTGTGAGAAGGGCCCGGTTCCTGACCTTGGTCGAGACTGCTGCAATTGGGCCTTGCGCCGTCCAGTCCTATCAGGCCACCTGTCCATCGGTCGGAGCTGGTGAGTAGCGCCGTCTGGTGCACCCGTGTCCTTTATCTCGACATGACCAATGTGAGGTTACAGTATCGCTCCATGACTTGGGGTTTCAATAACAGAATCAATCATCGGCAAATGTACCCCAGTCTCCGGCCCACAGTTGGCATAGACTGGAGTCACCCTCGCAACGGTTTGAATGCTGGATCGAAGTACCAGCCAAAGCATCCAACATCACTGCATTGTTGCCCTGTCCGTACTCTGGGAACTTGTGACAACCTTATCGCGTGGTCTTTGTGTGACTGGCATTCGTCCATTGGCTATGAAGCTCGCATCACGTTCTGAGCAAAGAGAGGGCTGGGTCTAGGTTTGACTCAAATGGCTGGGTGCTGCGTGGCTTTGGAGTGTCGTCGTTACGCCGACTTGTTAAGAATAGTCACACGCGAGGCTATCTCGAGCAGGCACGCCTGCTTCATGATCAGGTCAACGTACTTGAGGACTGCTAGATGGTTACGTAGCATACAGCAAGAAGCCAGAATCACACATTAGCTTCCAAAGCTTACACATGAAAAATACGGCTGTGTTATAATAGGTGAGGAAGGTCAGACGATGCAAATTCGGCAAGTGTAGCCATGTTCTGATAAATATCAATATTTGCAATGGCTCTGTTGCAATCTTTTGGCAAAAAATGATAGTTCTCAACAGAGCAACCACCTTGAGATTGAGAGCTATTTCTCACAGGCTTTAAAAAAAAAAAGTAGAACAAGGGAAACAAGTAGATGTTTGAATAAGAATCAAGAGGATTTGAAACAAATTTTGTATCTATCTACAAGCTAGAAAACAAGTCAAGCTTTAACTTTATCAGAGGTAACAAAGAGCCTTTGTAGTATAACTGAGCTGAATTTATCGCCTAAAAATTGAAACTTGTGGTACGGACCTCTGTAATAGGTTCCGTGAAATCCCCGCGGCACTACCGCGGACGAAATCCGGAGTTGGAGACGGCGGGGGCAAGCCCAAGCGTGTACAGGTATATAAGCGCTAAACAGCCCATGTTCACACATATTCTTTTAACCTTGCGCAGATAGATGCCTTGGGTTCCATGGTTCAAGGCCCAACGGAGACTTTCCAAAAATCATGGTTCGACAAATTGTAGTGTTTGGCGCCACCGGCAACCAAGGCAGGAGTCCCTTCTGATACCGAGAGATTCACAGCTGATAAACCCTCCTCTAGGCGGTTCAGTGGCCCAACTCCTCCTTCAGCACCCGAGCCAATACCGCGTGCGGGCCGTGACTCGAAATCCTAGTTCCGGTGCTGCGAGAGCCCTGGCAGCCCAGGGAGCCGAGGTCGTCCAAGCTGACTTGACCGTCCCATCAACCCTTCCCCAAGTCTTCGCAGGATGCTGGGGTGTCTTTGCGGTCACTAACTTTTATGACTCGAATATCAAAGACGACCCAAGCAGTGAAGAGCAACAGGGAAAGAACCTCGTGGATGCTGCTGTTGCTGCTGGGACAGTCGAGTGTCTTCTTTGGTCGACTTTGCCGAGCTCTAAGCAGATATCTGGCGGCAGATTTGTGAGTCAGATATACGAGGGAAAACATCACGTCGACGAATATATCCGGCAGCATAATTTCCCAGCCTGTTTTTTATATACTGGAAACTTTTATGAGAGTGCGTATAATTCGTTTCCTGGCTGGGAGGTGGGAAAGTGCTTGTTAACGCCGCTCATTAACCCTGGTCTAGATATGATACTGCGCTCGCACATGAAATACGATCCAGCGACGGATACTATCAAATTCGAGCAGCCTATCGTCAAGGCTGATACGCAGCTAGCTATGCTCTTTGTGGAGAAGGACCTTTCGGGCATTGCCGTGGCTGTATTTGACCAGTGGGAGTCCAAGAAAGACCAGCTTATCCACAAATACTTGTATTGCAGCAACGCCAGGATTTCTCCAAACGATATCGTGGCCTGCGTGCAAAGGATCAGCGGTAAGGATACAACTTACAGGAGGCTCGAGTCGACAGGTTGGAAGGACAGAGATGTCATGTTCCAGCTGTACAACGAGCTTGGCATGTACTCCGGCAAGAGGATCCCTGACGAGAATGTTCTAGCTCTTGGGATTGACTTACACGGAGTTGAAGACTTCGTACGCAGCCGGCTACTCCCTCACCTCGGGCTGGCCGCTATAGAGGATTGATGCCTGCCATATAATAGTGGCTTTGGTTTTGTTTTGAACATAATGTCTTCAAGCATGTTGTATTGAGGTAGGCAGATTTCGAAATATACCAAAATTCAATTATATTCTTATCAGAAAATTCTATTGTGTACATTATTGGAACAACATCGTAACTCTTAGAAATGGCAACATATTACATTATTGCAAAGCGCCCTATAGCTTGATTACCTCTCCCTTCATATGTCCATCTAATAAGAGATTATCCTATAAGAGATTATCCTATAAGAGATTATCTTATAAGAGGTTATCTAATAAAAGGTGCCCTAATATGAGGTTATCTAGTAGGAAGTTATCCCATAGGAGGTTATCCCACAGGACGTTATCCTATAAAAGATTATTCTATATCTTATAGAAAGCTATCTTATAGAAGGTTTTCTTATAAAAGGTTTTCCTATAGAAGATTATCCTATAAGAGGCTATCTTATAATAGAGCGTCCAATTGGGTAAACATACAAGTCTAGTATTATTCCTGTTCATCTAGTTAGAAATAGAACGGTAGGGGAGATAAAGTGGGAATGCGAACGGGAGCAGGAAGCTGAGGGAACATCTTCCTCGTATGTAACCTTGATGACAAAGCAAATAATCAGGCTAGTTATAACAGATTTGAATTCATAGGGAGATCCCAAAGAGAGAACACTAGAAAGACGTTACCCCTCAACCAAATGAACACCTAAGTAAGTGTAACGGCGTACCCCCGGGGAGGGGGGGGTGTCTTGTTCCTTATTGCGGACAAGCACCATCACGGGAGAGACACAGGCAGTTCCGGCTTACAACCAATCACCATTTCATCCTTTGGACGCTCACAGCTGCGCCGCGGCAAGTTGTAAGCTGATGTCTCACGCCCAGGAGGAAACCCTCTAATTATAAAAGCTGACCTGGCCACATCGACTGTGCCGCAAGGAGCCCACATGAACACCAAGCCTGCCGGGAGAATTTCCGAGAATCATCAATGGGTCCGATAGGGTGAGCGAAGCACAGCTGAAGCTGACGGGTTTCAAGGTTACGCTTCCTGGCCCCCAGGTCGCTGGCTTGGCTTCCTCACTCACAGATAGCGTGAGGCCGACACATAGATACGTTTGACCGTCATGACTTGTTGGAGACTGTGTTTAGGCCTGTTTGAATGGCCCTCTTCGAGGTAGACCCGACGTGCGGATTTAAAGCGAAGCCCCACCCCATTCAAGTTGTCGACTATGCAGGGAGAAAATAACCCAGCTTTATCTGCCAGTCACATCAAATCCACCGTCACCGTCACCGTCACCGTCACCGTCACCGTCGACCTCGTTAGATTTGACACCGATTGTCACCTTATACCTACCAACACCAGGAAAAATGTCTCCGGGTTTTCAAGAAAGCCTGATGGGCTGCTGTAGCCCCTTTGGCTTGTGTTGCGAGGGATTCTGGTGCCCCTGTATTGTGGTGGGCCGTACAACCCACCGCATGAAACACAATGGTAACATGCAAGAATACAGCTGCTGCAATGCTGATTGCGGTATCATCTGTGCCCTGCACGCTTTTGGTGGCTGGGGCTGGCTGTAAGTCTTTGTCCTTGTTTTTGCATGTGGACCACTGTCCACACTTCTCTGGTAGATGCTCATATACAGCTTGACGTAGGTACCAGTGCATGAGGCGTGGAGAAATCCGTGAAAAATACCAAATGGACAAGAACTGTTGTAGTGACTGTATGGTCTCGCTGTGCTGTAACTGTTGCGCGGCCATACAACAGGAGAAGGAGGTCGAGGCTCGGACTTCAGGCGTGGTGAGTGACAACCCTCTCCCCATGCAATACGAGCCAACAAGGCGGATTGGCATCGAACTAAGTGAAGATATCTACAGAACAAGACAGGCTACCAACAGCAGCCGGGCATGAGCGTGTAGACTTTATGGTGGCTACCCAGAGACCTGATCTGGTGTCTATTGCCTATGCAATCATTTGAGAACCTGTCCACGGCGATAGATCCAACCTCATAGCATCCCGTGGGATAACATCCCATTGTATGACATGTTATTGGATAACCTCCCATAGCATAACACCCTATGGTCTGATATCCTGTGGGATAACCTCCTATGGGGTTGGCCTATTGCAGGTCAGCCTACTCAAGATTTGGATGGAAAAGGAATTGTCGGATTAATCTGAGTTTCTGGTTGAAAGATGGTAGCGTCAGAGAGCAGAAGTCTCTAGGCTCTGCGATATATAACATATGTAAACAATTTCCATGAGCTCTTTCCCTTGTGCTGCTGAAAACCGAATACACATAGCATACTTCGGTCTTTCCTGTGATCATCTCTAAGTTGTGGCCCCGGTAGTCCCGGCATATCCGTGCCTCTCAAAATTTGTGAGCTCCACTTCTTGGGCACATTCTCCTTCCGGACTCATAACCAATTGTGCTACAGAGGAAACCGGATGCACCCAAACATTGTGAGGATAGCATTGTCGTCATACAACTAGGGACAACAATTATCTTATCCGAATGAAAGCTTCTTCTGCTTGGGATCTGGACCGGCCTGTTGGCGCCCTCTTTTCTTTTCTGATCCCGTCCTCAGTCTTTTTGGCTCCGGCGTTAGACTCCGTCTTGATGATGTGTTCTGCTCCTGTTGTACGGCATCTCGGATTGTTTGTCGGGACAGACATGCGTCAATGTGAGCATTGAATAGTCTCTCATCTGCGGGCTGCGGTCGACTACAAATGGGACACTCCCACCACTCGTCCGATGCCTGAGGGTCTTTGTTCAAGGGTTCCGGGTTCGACATGATTTCTTTGCCATGCTTTCGATAAGGACTGCCGATTTGTCCCCCCGCAATGATTTCCTGACCATCGATTTCATCCGGTCCGACCGCCTCGTCAGGCATCAACTCCCGTCCATTATCACCATCGACCTGAGTTGTCTTACGCAACACTTTGCCAGGCTCGAGGCTCGAGGCCCGGCTCCCGGGCCTAAGGCCAAAGAACGCCGTCGTGTCTGGCCTCTTTGTGCTTACAAGGTGGGTACATCGCAAACCCATTAACCTGATCGTCAATCCCGGCATCTCCTGTTCGAGTTTGGCAAGTACAGGAACAGCATGAGTGTACAGATCATCTGCAAGATTGATAGCTTTCGGAAGCACAGTTTGGCGGGTGTAGACCTCGTATGTGTGTAGCTTGACCTTTAGAACCAACGTCTTCCCCTTGCAACCTGCCCTTCGCATACTGCAGCACTTAAAATTAGCTATCACAGCGCATGAGAAGAAGAGTTGCGCGAGGTGCAAGAACAGGGGTGTAGGAGGACACCATCTGCCCATAGCCTGTCCAAAAATCTAGAGACTGACGAGGACCTTTCAAGGTCAGCAGTAAAACCGACCATGAGTACCATAGCGCGCCACACAGGCAATCCAGAGGCGGCCAGTAGTACATGCCTCCCGCGGAAAGTTGCTCTTGCCCGAAAATCACGGTCTTGGTCTTGCCTGATTTCTTCTCCTGGTTCCACAGCCACCGTTCCCAACCTCTGGCCTTGGGATTCAAGACGATAGTGCTTTTCAAAGAGAGAACGTCCTGCCCAGAGAAGCTAATTCTACTGGCAGTTTAGAGATTACCTGGGCGGCGCTATGTCTTGGCAGATGTGTGTCCCAGGAGAGATGGAAACTTTGTCGGGAAGCTACTTACTCCTTCTCCAGTTCTTGAGAGGTCCAGCGAAGCTTCTCTCGCAGCTGCTTCGGGTCAGACATGTCATGGAACGTGCTTTCCGTCCCAACAGACTTTCGCTCGTACTCTTCTGCTGGCTGCACGTCCGTACGTCCAATCCCTAGATGGCAGCCTAGGAGGAACTCGAAGGCTTTTTCTCCAAACAGCTGGGTGAGAAATTGCCTCTGGCCGTATATATCGCCGCAAGTTTGTATTCCAATAGCCTTCAGTTCCCGTTCCCACACTCTACCGATGCCGTTGACTTTACGGCATGGCAGATCTCGCATGAATGCCATGATGGCGACACGATCATTGGGCAACACAAACTGCCCATTGGGTTTGTTGACGTTGGAACAAATCTTGGCAAGCTTCGCATTGGCAGCAATTCCTGCAGAGACTGTAATGCTCGTCCTCAGATGCACCTGGCGCCGCATCTGAGCCACAGCATCTTCAGGCGACACGTCATGATCCTTGCAGTATTCTGTGACGTTCAAGTATGCCTCGTCGATGCTCGCGCTCTCGAAACGTGGGTCATATTCGGCGATGACTTGACGCACCTCGTTCGCCTTGGCAGTGTACTTGTCGAAGTTGAGTGGCAGAAATATAAGGTCAGGGCACAGCCTCTTCGCCACAAAGCCGGCCATTCCGGATCGGCATCCATATTGTCTTGCTACGTAGTTGCACGTCGTCAGGACACCAGCGCCGACAGCAAATGGCAGGTCCTTCAGCTCAGGACGGTCGAGCTGTTCGACGGCTGCGTAGAAGGCGTCGCAGTCCAGATGGACGATGTATTGGCTGAGATTGCGAGTAAGCTCGAGTTCAGCGATGAGGGTGTCGGCCTTGCGCAGCTCGCGCGACAAGTCGAGCTTCTCGAGCTGGTGCTTCTTGTCAATGATTCGATCGATCTTGACTGTGAGGATCTTGTCTCTCTCCTCTTCTCGGTTGAAATACTTGGAGCCTTTGGAGGCACTGTAAATGATTTCGGAAACCTGCGAGACGAATGAGCCGCGCGGGGACGAAGTTAGCTATAGCCGTGGCTGACGGCAGCGGGTCGAGACACAGATGCCTACCTTTTTCTGGTCGACAGCGTCCTGGCCAGCCTTCGTCAACGATGGCCCGAGCAAAGAGTATTTCAAGGTGGCATGCTGAGAGGCCACGGGTAACTGGGATGGTGGATCGTCCGGGGCCTCACCGTCGTCGGGCTGTAGGTGCGAGGTCACCGCGTCCGTCGAGCCGGGAGAAATTTGATGCTGGTCCATCTGCTGCAGTTGATTCGTCTGACAGCAAGCATAGGCATGTTCGTGTTCATGATGTGGATGGCTGTTCTGCGCGGTAGGCGTCCTGCAGCCCAGGGGACGCGCCGCGGGTGGTCGGTGGAGACTGTTAGACTCGCTGATGGCGCGACGCTCTCGCGGGCTCACGGGACCGGCCAGGCTGAGTCAGCGGCTGAGAGTTGGAGAGCGCAATGCCGTCTGCGGAGTATCCGCAACCCAACTACTGTACGCCTCGAGCATGTAGACGTGCCCGATTTTAGAGGCGAGTCTGAGAGTCTGCGCACACACAGACAGTCCTTCATGTCTCGCAGCGATGAGATAAAATACACCGCACAATTGGTAGCATTGCCGATTTTTCTTGGTATTAATTTGTGATTACAGCGCACACCTCGGGCGCAGTGTACGTATACTGACACCAACACATAGCTACGTAGATAATCAAGATAAACAGCATCGCCGCTGCGTTCCTGGTGCTGGCTCAGTCGTGTAAACCCCCCGAGACCGGTGATTGAAGCCCTGGTCTAGGCCTCAGCTTCGAGATCATCACGGAATTATACAAGATTTGCTTTATCTAGTCTCTATCGGCACCGAAAAACACAGAGACTTGATGATAAAGGTATACATATCTGTCTCGGAGAGCCCAAGAAATTCTGTCCGTCCGAGACTGCCAGCTTCCAACCAACAGCTCAGTGCTGATACAAGAAATCTTCTCAGGTCAAATCGTAGATAGGCTTATTGATCTTAAATTAAGTCTACAGAAATCGGTCTCTATAGATAATATACCCATAAGAGGGTATCCCAGAGGAGGAAATCTTTAAGAGGCTGGTTCATAACAGGTCATCCTATCAAACGTTATTCTACAGGACATTAATTCTACAGGACGTTATGCTACCGGAGGCATTTCCGAAGGGGCTGGGCCTAATGCTGTGTACAGTCCTTCCAGGTTCGCATAGGGCAACTGACGCCAGACCAAGCGAGCCCTAACTGCTTGCTGCGTGTGTAATCAATGAACAGCGCTTGGATATATCGGGCAAACTGTACCCGATAGGCTGTAAAAGTGTTCGTACCCATCAACAATCCTTCGGGGAACAGCCCTCCTATAAAGTCGCAGCTAGGCCGCCGAGAGTGTGACGATCCCCGGTTATTCCCAGCTATTGCCGGCAAAAACCCCCTGTCTCAGTCGCAGTAGCGGCGCCATCACGAATCGTCGACATTCCGAGCTGTAGTTCTCGCTCTTCCGGCGGCCCCTGTGAGCTTCCTGTTGACTCTGGGCCCGCGTGGCAGACCAGTCTGCCTGCCCAAACAGAGTAACAAGCCTCGAGTGAGGCCCAGCGCATTCCACATGCGGGCGCACTCGGACACGCAGGGCAATAGATACATTTGACTGGTCCCGCCGAGACAGATCATGGACCCATGGATGAGAATCTCCATCTGAAAGCGCAGCCCACCCCTCCCTCTCCTTTTAGATGTAACGCTAGTATTGAGGTCGGTGTACCGACGCGGTAGTTGTCTTGGCCGTCTTATTTCCATCTACCCCCCCCGAAGAATGACCGATATGGCTTTTCCTGCTCAGTGTGCCCACTATTCAAGTCGACATGGCCCTCTGCGATCCTGCTGAAACCTGTCGTCAACGACTCCAACACTGCTCAGGTGCTTTGAGTGCAACACGCCAGAGCTCGATGAAACTCTGACTGAGAGATCAAGCTTACCTTTAAGCTTAATGAAAATGACGACACCGGATTGGTCTGGTCTTGGCGACCCAGCCAGTCGGGATGCAAGCCTGACCATGTCAAAAACACCTCGCTCTGATGATCACTCACCGACGTCTGGGGCTACAGCAGCAGTCACTCAGTCTTGCCATGGACGGGAGGCAGAGAACGGTAGTCCTTCGCAGGGCCGACTGCTCAACGCCTCCTCGCCTATCACCTACCTCTGTATGTAAATGCACAACCCTGCCATGGTCTCTATCCCGTTCCTCATAAGACCATCGGCAGTTCGCCATTCTAGACCAAGTGCCGGATGTTTAACACTCGATAGATCTGACATTCGACACTCCTCTACCGCCGCCAAATACGACCCATGCGTACGCCTCGCCTACTACAGATGCTCCAGCTCAGCCGAACCTCCTCCGTTATACAAACCCAACAAAGTGGCCCACCCATCGCAAGGCCTACCATATGGTCCTCTGCTGTATCGCCACCCTAATGACGGCATATTGCGCCGGCTCGTATTCGCCGCCGACAGCCATCATGGAAGCCCACTTTCATGCCTCCAGAACAGCTGTCTTGACTGGAATAACGACCTTCTGTGTGGGGTTCGCTCTGGCACCTATGGTTCTCGCACCATTCAGCGAGATCAATGGCCGCT
This sequence comes from Diaporthe amygdali, assembly GCF_026229845.1. Taxonomy (NCBI): domain Eukaryota; kingdom Fungi; phylum Ascomycota; class Sordariomycetes; order Diaporthales; family Diaporthaceae; genus Diaporthe; species Diaporthe amygdali. Next base: position 342,209 of record NW_026517061.1, on the reverse strand, counting down.
ATCCTGTTTTTTCCCTCTCGGGCGTAGTGTTTGTAGTGTTCCAAATCGCGTGCGGATTCGTCACAAACCTGGCTGGAATGCTAGCTTGCCGCTTCCTGGTCGGAGTTGGTGGCAGTGTCTTCAGCACAATGATTGGGGGAATCATTGCTGACCTGTGGGAGAAGGAAGGAAGGAACACACCGATGGCTGTGTTTAGTGGCTCAGTTCTTGTGGGTACCGGGCTGGGTCCTCTGGTGGCGTCAGTGATGACCTCTCGTCTCGCAGATAATGGAGAAGCATGGAGGTGGGTCTTCTGGCACCAAGCTATTGTAGGTGCGGTGCTGGTGACTCTTATTGCTATACTGTTCAAGGAGAGCAGGGGCAGTATAGTTCTCAGCCGCAAGGCTAAGGCCTTGAACCGTTGGTATGAGGCCAGGGAAGAAGCCGGGTACTATGGCGTCTGGTTGTCTGAGTCGGAACCAGCGTCTATTGTCGAGGGGATGGCAAGTGACAGCGGCAACACAGCAGACTCGACAGGACCAGAAGACGAAGAGAAGAGAACGGCGGCAGCCCCCACAATCTCGACCACGGTGCGTCTTCGTTGGCTCGTCAAGTCCGATAGTGAGCGTGGAAGTGTCGGCCGCATGATATCCATCTCGTTGTATCGACCATTTCATTTACTCTGCAACGAGCCAGTTGTCTTTTGGTTCTCGGCTTGGGTATCCTTCGCATGGGCTGTCCTCTACCTGACGTTCTCATCGGTCCCATATGTCTTCAGGACAGTGTATGGATGGGACGCTGAAAGCACTGGCTACGTGTTTGCAGCCATCATGATCGGCGGGATACTATCGACAGTAATTGGCATCTTGCAGGACGATCTGCTGAAGCACCCGCAGTGGAGGGCCGAGAATTGGGTTTCTGACGACTCGTCCAGCGAACAGGGAAATCGGCGTCCGAGGGCGGCGACGGCGACGGCCAGATTCTACGCCATCTTGAGACGCCACTTCCCCGTCGAGGCTCCCGAGTCCCGCCTCTACTTCACCTGCCTCTCCGCAACGCTGCTTCCTCTTGGGCTGTTCATCTTCGGTTTCACCTCTAAGGAGACTGTCCACTGGATCTCCCCAGCAATCGCACTTTGCCTCGCTAGCATGGGCATCTACAGTGTGTATCTCGCAACCTTCAATTATCTCGCCGACGTTTACGGTAACTACTCATCCTCCGCCATGGCTGCACAGTCGGCTTGTCGCAATCTTCTGGGTGGTGTGTTCCCCTTGGTGACACTGCCTCTGTTTGAGAATCTGGGGATCGCGAGAGCTGGTGCACTACTTGGTGGCATCGCGCTCGGGCTCACAACAGTGCCGTGGGTACTTGTATTCTTTGGGAGCAGAATCAGAGCGAGGAGTTCAATTGCAGTACATCTAGAGAAGATGTCTTGAGACGGATGCTGCAAGGATAAGCACATTCTTTGTAATTCAGAACCGATGCCCAAGGAGAGCCACTGGCAAGAAATACCCCTCCAATTCCTTTTTTTCCCCAATTGTGGGTAATGGGGGTGTGGGTGGGGGTTGAACGCTGCACTCAAGCCCTCGAGCTTGTCTTGTCTTCTACAGTACGAGACAGCCATGCCTCGCCAGGCGGTAGCAACCCGCTTTCTTCTTGCAATACACCGAGTGGAAGGCGCAGACCCTCTAAGTGCGCCGATACCTGAAAGCTCGGGGTGATCGAGCACTATCGGTGGTGGCTGACGAAGAAAAGACTTTCAATTGAACAATCATCTAGTTCAACGAGTGAATCGTCTTCGCAACCTTCGATCTTTGGCAACCCTCTCTTTCATGCCGAGCCGTTGAAACGCAGAGGCTAGTTGAGTCTGCGCAGAGACACAGCGGCAGATGATATAGACGGATAGAATTTAATTGGAGGATGAATCAAGGACAAGGAATACCGTTAATTGGAGAAGACTTCAAAGGCACCTGTTCAATTCTGGTTGATCCGTACTTATGTAGACGTGATACATGTATGGTGTTCATTGAATAACGAATCGTCGAATCGTCTCTACGATCCGGGTATAGTCATGGCTCTTGTCGAACACCTGCGCATGGTCCAGCTCGACCCAGAGCAATTCAATTCCTGAGCTGGTCATGACACTTGACTTCTTGGCAGCTTCTAGGACCTTGTGGACCTCATCGTTATCATCATCACTGATGAGGTACCGTGCTACAGCCATGGTGTCCACGATGAGGTCGCGCGAGGAGAGGCAGACTGCTGCTTGGCGGCCTGCGACCAACTCGTCCTTGAAAATGATGTTCTCCCTCCAAAAGAAATGTCGCCCCAGAACCAATGCTATGCCTGGATCCATACTCGCCAGGTACCATAGCTGCCACTCATTGGCAGTTCGGGGTGTCCTTCTCGTGAAGTTGTAGGCCACATCCGGTAAATGTAGTAGGAGGGTGACCGGATCGACCAACATGACAGCCTCAACCCTCAGGCTTAACTGCGGGTCGTGCAAGACGTGGGTTGCCATGACAGTGCCGTAGGAGTGCCCGACGAGGACGAATCGATCAATGTTATGGTACTGAAGAATCTTCTTGAGATGCAGTATGAAGTCTGGTCTCGCCAGGATGTTGGACTTTGTCAGCCGCATGCTGATGGGAAGAATCTCAAGGGCGAGTATGGGGCTGGTTGGTGGGAGCGAGGCGAGAAAAGAGACATAGGGGTAAAGGCCGATGCCGATGCCGTGGAGGAAGACTATCGGAAGTGTGGGCAACGTCGCTGTGGCAAGACCCTGAGGACGACGATACCAGTAGCACAGCTCATCGGATGGCGACTGTCGTCTGAAACGTTCGGCTGAGGCCAGCAGGCGAGGGGGGAAAACATGCAGGAGACTCGTGCGCAAGGAGGACGGCCAGAATTCGAAACCGTGCCAGAGCAGGTGGCAATGGGTAGCCGAATCAACAAGGCCGACGGTGATGTACCAAGCAACGCTGCGATATCTGGTGTGGACATGGTCGAAAGTCAGGCGCATGGGCGTGGCACGGCCTCTCCCAGGAGCGAGGGGGCGGCCGAGGAGCTCCTCGGTCCGGCTGATGTATTCCTCAAGCTCGTCCTCGATCTCGGGTGCGAGACTGTCTCGATCGAAGAATGCCCAGAGCAGGAAATCCCTGACATTATCCCGTTTGATATCGTCGGGATGTGCGCCCAAAGCCCACAGGCTCAGGTAGCGCTCTGGATCGGGCACGTTGTCCAGGCAGCGCTGGAAAAGAGCCTTTCTGTCGACATCGTATGGCGGGTGCCTGGCTGAATGCGACAGCCTACGCTCGAACGGCCTGAGGATGAAGAAGTAATAAAGTCCCTCAACCGGCAGGAGAACCCAGAAGGGGGGAGGCAGAAAGGGTATGATGAAGGGTAGGTATGCGAGAATGAAGACACAGGTACGGATGAAGACCAGCTCATGGGTCGTCGGGTTGAGCATCGCGCGTAAGGACCCTGTCGCAGCCTTGGGTATCCTGAAGGGAAGAAGCAATGTGTGTTGATAACGATGATGGCGTTAGGGTTGATGATGATGGAGATGGCGAGGGCGAGGACGAGGGCGAGGTTGATGGGCAGGTCCAGGGTGCTGGTCAGATGTTCAGCCGATATTTCAGAGTACGGGACCCGTACCCACATCCATACTCGCTCGTTCGTTGTTCTTTCCACCTGGCAGTGGCACTCGCATAGGGTGTAAGTAGATGGTCTACCTAGGTACCTAGCTGCGCAGTGAAAGGGGCTGACTGATGCCTGGGATATCCCGGGGCGACCTGTCTACCAAAAGCCGTCTGCACTACGTATGGTAGACTACGCCGATAGTTCTGTACGGTGTGTGAGTGTTTCGCATCTGGAATACTGTCTGTACTTAGCACCATGTGCAGGCTTCTTCTTCTTCTTCCATGGGCCCTGCGGATGCGTACCCACCTGCCTCGCACCGGCACCCGACAGTCGAGTACCACTGTAAAACTCCACAGGTCGCGCCTACCTCGTTTGACGCGTCTGTGTCAAGACGACTGCCGAGGTATGACGTACAGCGCAGCGTGTGTCTTGTTATCTGGATCATCTGATAAGACATGTGCGAGCCGCTGCTCTGTGATGGCCCTGTGGGTCCCCGCCTTAGTACACACAAGTAGTTAGTCAAGCTTAAGCTTGGCCCATTTTCTGCCTTCTGATTGATGACTTTTGACTTCAATTCGCAACGGCATTCTTCTGCAGAATGGGAAGCATATCCATTCGCAAACACATCCGATGGGGTGCGGAACCCCCCTCAGAACCCACCTCCACACTCGTCCTCACCTCGCCCGGCCGTCGCTTCGTTGACATCCGGGTCCTCACAACCGCGTCTGCCGGTCTGGACTTGGACAGCCATCTGGGTCACGAGAGCTTCGGCAGTCTCGCAACAGACCGCCTGGACTGGGCTTTCGCCGGCACCTCGTCCTCCACAAAGGCCACCCGCCCGGACGGCAGCGAAGCCACCCACTCCGTCTTCAATCACTGGGTCGATAGCCGCACCACTGAGCCACAGCTTGTCCGAGATGAAGGCGACATGGTCCCTTGCCCAGGTGGCCTGGCTCTTGAGGTCGGAAGCATGGTCAATCCTGCCACCGGTATCTTGACAGCATACGAGGAACTTTGGTATGATAAGAAACCAGCCCTTACAAGCGCCACACCACCCGAATGCATCGTTTTCCAGCTCTTGGATGAGCCAGGCGCGAGACGGGGCTTGTTTGTCCGCCTCGGTCCTTACGCCCAGGGCGTGTTACGAGTCGGAAACACCTTTACGGCTGAAAGATGGGCCTGGAGCGAGAATCTGTCCAGTTGGGAGCAGATTGTCAAGATTGGCGACAATCATGATTCCCTGGGCTTTCTACTGGACGAGCAACGGCGGTCCGACAAGGTAGGCGACCAAGTTGAGGCTCCTATGGGAACCTGGACGGTCATTGAGCAATGCATCTAGACAATATATGCTCTGGCCGCCCAATCAGAACGCACTTTCCACAAACTTGCATCGGGCGGCCGGTCAGGCACTGCCGGAAGCCTTGGAAAAAGTATTGGTCGTCCAACTTGTTTACAACAATCTGAACACCAGTTGCTAGCACGTGAAAATTTCGTGTTGCGTCGAAGACCCCGGCTGCGATGGGGTCGAATCCCATAGCACGTCTTGTTTACATGGCAGGCTCTCAGGGTTCTCGGGCACGCGAGAAAACGTGGGACTAGTGGGCGCGTGATTAGGTGTCAAAGTCAAGCTCCATAATGGATGAAGCTATCGACGGCGCCAGTTCGAGGCTTATCGAGAAGTCGCCGATTTATTCAGGACTAAGAGCTTCCCGCGAGTTTTATTTTATTGCAAATAATTTAAATTTAAATATAGTGGATATCCCTTGATCCGACAAATGTTTCCCTTTACATTTTCTCTTCCTATTCTCATCGATCTCGTTCTTACCTGGATTCCAGTACCTACTGCCCGATCATACTGTTCCACAGAATCAAAGTCTTAAACCGCGACATTTACTTTGTTTCAAACATTCACCCGTGTTCAGAATATCAATCAGCTTCGAGATGGACAACTTCAACTCAACAAGTATGGTCTCCGCCTTCGTTAAAGCCACATCGGAGGGCCCTGCAGCAGCCAATACCAGCACATCACACCCGCACATTCCAGGGCCCGGCGATCATTCTGTACGCAATCCTATGATTGTTGTGTACATACTAATTATTGCCATGTAAGCTTGTCTTGATCCCATTCCTAGTCTTGTTCTGTGTGACTTCGCCCACACTATAGCAAGGACTCTGCAACTTCTCCATTGCGCTTTGTGTATAGTATTAACACTGGGATTACCAGTGCTATTTTCTTCTCGCTCCTGATATGGCGAGGAATTCACCAAAGTCTCATGGCAGCACGTGCTAAACGGCTTTCCGATCCGGAGCTCACCTACAAGACAACTAGTGTGTGGCTCAAGCTGTTCAGATTGGTCTGGACTGGCCTCAAGGGTCTCCTCTTGTCTTTTATGGACATGTTTACGAAGAAATACTGGAAGGACATGTGGAGCGACACGAAGCAAATCTGCGCTCCCTTGTCTTCATGTGGCATATGTTTGAATGCTTATTCCTGCGGCCTCGTCTGTAATCCAGCCACGGACGATGGAGTTGGCCTCCCAACCTCAGAGGAGCGAAACGGCGTCGCCGCCTAAAACATCATGGCAGTGCCAGAGGCGTCGGGTCCTCAGCAGCCCATCCCCGCAGTCGTCATCGAGGCGATTGTCTGACGAGCTGTCCTGGTGTCTAACTGAGCAGTATGTTTTTCGCATGGCTACCCGCGTTTCCCTCTTCCTGTTGCTAACACTTCGAAAGTCTCCATAACGTGCGGTATCCTGATACATCTTGATGGAATTGCCAGCTCAAAAGGACATTAATGGACTCCTTTCTAGAGATCTGCGGACATAGTTCATAACCTCTATAATGCGAGGCTTGCATAGCATCAGGATCAACCTGGCGGGTATTTGTCTGACATAGTCAACGCAACGTCGTGCGGATTTATTTCTTTGAAGGACGGTGGGCCATCTAGTTAGAAGATCAGACAATTTGAGTTTTGCTGCAATCACCTACTGCTGTGATGCCCAACGCAAATCTGGCATAGTCCCGACAACATCACGATTTGATAATGTCCAAGAGCTATTTTCGTAATTAGAACATGCCATGAAATCAGGCATCGCCTCTTTTCCGCTCCACGGTACATGGATATGCTCTAGCACATGAAGCGAGCCCCGTCTTATGCTCTGCACAAATTTTCTACCGATGCTAATTCTAACTCCACGCGGGAGGTTCAATGTACCTCTGGTTCCTAATCCACGGTGTCCCCGTCGTCTGTTGCGACAGGTTTCTGCGCAGGTAGGTCCGCGTCACTGAGGTGTCTCCTTGCTTGCTCTAGCGCCGCTTCCCCGTCGAATTCATCAGAGCCCTTCGCAATCGCAGCTTGGTCCTCACCAGTGGCAGCGGTGTGTGAGCTGTATGCGTGTCTGGCCTTGGGCTTCAGAGTGCCATCCTCGTTGATGTCCTCTTTGAGATAGAGAGTAAACAAGATGGTGAGAAGGACTTGTCCAGTGCTCTTGTTCCGAAGGACATATCTGAGTTGATGTGAGCGTTTCTTCCTGAACAAGAGAGCCATGCGCGTTAACCTAAGCAAACCCACGACGACGATCCTGCAGTAAAGAACGGGTTGAGAAGGACATATGGCAGGGTAAAAAGAAAGAAATACTCACCTCAACCCCTGGCCATCCCAGTATTTCATGATCGGCACCGCATATCCTGGTAACCTCAGCGCAAACTCGCTAAAGTCCAGATACGCGTTAAAGAAATCCACCGCATACGTCCTCCCATACTCCCACACCCAATCTTTCTTACTATCTTCCTGCAGCGCCCACTTCATCCTCGCCCTGCTATCCTCAGGCGCGCCAACGTCCTCCCTCCACTCCGCATCACCGCCTTCCTCGACCCAGAGCCCACCCTTGGACTCGTCTAGCACGGCTGGACCGACCTACAATTCAGGAGTTAAATTTCATACCTAACAGAAATGTGAGGGGTGATGGGAAGGTGACACTGTGCAAGTAGAGCCCCGGGGGGGAGGGGATTGCTAACGTGAATGTGATTAAAGGACGAGAGTGCCGGCCCAAAGAGGTACGGGCTGTCAGCATAGGGGTCTCCGTCCAGGCCTGGATCAATCCACCATTTCACAATCTTCATGGCATAGCTGAAGCCGGGTGGAAGGCGGTCGCGGATGGGGTGGTCAAAATCGTTACCAAATTGGAGGTCGGAGCCGGAGATTCCCTCTGGCTCTAGGTCGTCTGGGCTGGCATCCTTGGGGTGTTGCGGTGCTTTTGCAGGGGCGGGCGCCTTGGGGGTAAACTGGAATGCGATGCTGTACTGGTCCTTGTTCGTGCTATGAGGCTCCTGGTCGAAGTAAGGTGATGTTGCTGGAGAGTTGCGCGGCAGGCCACGGTAGTTCTGGATGCGAACGTTGAGCTCGACGTCCATGTGCTCCGTGCTGATCTTGACTGGTGTGGGGCTGTTCACCGGGACCTCGGTGTGGTCTGCCAGGTCATAAGATGGGCCTGCTGTTACCCTGAGGATGTATTTGTCCGCCATGTTTGCCCGCCTTGATTCAGGCAGCTGAATGTCAGATATGTGCTTGACTTGGGCGAACGAGGAGCGAGACAACGGGTGTTGATATTGTGGTAGAACTATGCTTGATTGGGTGCCATGTACTCAACAAAGAGTGGGGTGGAAGTCGAGGGGTTCAAGTTCAAAGGCTGGAAGGATCCGGCGAGCGCTAACCAGAGGTTGTCATGGTTGAGGCGCGCTCAAGCAGATTTTCGAACGGAGTTTTGTGATGACGTCGGTCCGCCAGTGGGTCGTAAGGTCGTAAGGCGACTTACTATTCCTGTAAAATCTAGACTATCTGGGTAATCGAGTGCTTTATCCACGCTACAGTGTGCACGTATCCAAGTACCCAGGTACCTCGCAAGCCGCCTGATTGGTCACTAAGTCCGGACTGAGTCGCTGCGAGGATCTCGACTGTCATTATTGCTAAGACGAGTGCACTGCTTACGGCTTCAGAGGGTTCTTGGAGGTGGAACACCCGTGCCCACAGACGACCCAAAACCAGATGCGGTCGCTTCAAAAGCCTCTCATAATACGCGGTATGCTCTAATATATTTCAGTGTTGTGGGAGTCGGGCGGACGTCCATCCATGACTTCGTTTACCAGAAATCTGGGTGGACCTAAGAGGTGGCACCCAGAATCAGATCACTCGCTGTCCTCCACGCCATCATTCTACATTCGAGACAGAACAGAACCTAGCGCATACTGGACAGGTCGGCTGGGGTGAAGCAACGCTTCTGAAAACGGCACCCCGAAGCCCTGAGGAGGTGCAGCATCATCGCCTTGCAGTGATAAATTAGAATGATGTGGAGACAGGATCACGTATCATGTCCCTTACCCGAGGACCCATCAGACCTCTTCACCACGCTCAGGCTCAGTAGACAGGCGGGTGTTAGTTGGGTACCAGAAATTGGTCGATGTCAACCTTCTCAAAGAAACTGATATGACCAAACCCAACCCAGTACTGGGCCAGCCTGCTCTCAGAAATCAGGAGCAACTGGGACCTGATGTACTTGTCTGTTTACACCGGGCCAAATTAGCATCTAGCTCGTTTTCTCTTCGTCGTGGGAGGGGTTAGCAGGCTTGCCATTCACGAATCCCGTCTGCGCAACATGGCCTTTACTCCTTACCACCCGGGCACCCCTGAAAGGCTCCTCGTCGATCATAGTCACAAATCCTTCATCGCCAAGGTCTTCCGCTACAAAGGTGCATTCACCGCGGGGCACGTTGGGGTCCCCGGTCAGCTTGACAGCCTCAAGGCGGCCACGAAATCTTCTGGCGTCCGTCTTACGCTGTTCGAACTCTGCGGAAGACTCATCTTCGGCCCGCGTCGCATCAAAGGCCGTCTCGTCAAATTGGGTTAAGTGAGTCTGGGTAATGAGCAGAAACTCGCACCCGTGAGCGCTATAATCACCTACCCATATCCCCTTCCAGGGCTGGTCGGTGGTCGGGGTATATAGTTCAGGGTCCAGAGTCGAATACGTGGTAATCTGGTCGCCGATGTGCGTACTCATGGAGGGGTGCATCCCGGGGATGTAATTCGACAACCAGGCCCGAGAAGCCTGTCCAAAGACAGCGTTGTTAGCGGGCCAGTCGTTGTCCCCGAGAAGAGAGGGCCCGATCCAGCCCATCGACACCCCACGCAGCCCAGCGGGCCGCATTTCTATCCACGAGCGGATTCTGAACGACCTTTCGTTGATCTCAGCCCTGGTTGTAGGCCTATCTTCAGGGCCGATCAGGTCGCCTGCAGATACCCTGCTGGGGGCGGGAATGGCGGGGGGCGGCCAGGTATTACCATAAGGAAAAGGTAGGAGCTGGCGCTCGTTGGCTAGAGTCTCTGGGAGAGAGCGAGCCAGTATGAAGGTGTTGAACATAGTGTCAGTGAACCTGTTGTCCAGCGGCATGGGAGTTTCCGCGGAGAACCGGTTGAGGTGGGTACTTGTTGAGGCCTGGTCCACGGCTGACGAGAAGCCGCTGGGCCAAGGGACTGTGCTGGAAGGGATCTTGTAAGAGGGTGCTGGCGACCTCCCGGTAGTAGCGCGGATGGCATTTTCAAGACTGTTGGCCCTCATCTGCAGCACAGGCTTGTCCAGGTGCAACTTCAGTTCTGGCTCAAACTCGTGGATGACAAGCTCCTGCTCGCTCAAGCTCTGGTGGCTGGTGTTGGTGGAAGCTATCGGCCGGTTGGCCAAGAGTTGATAGCCCTCGATGACGCCGCGACGCTCATCGTAGCGAATAATGACCAGCTTCCCGGTCAGGTCCCGGTCGCAAAACCAGACCTTGTATTTTGTGAGGAACCAGCGCGGATCGTGTGCGATGTATAGCTCTCGGAAAGATGCACATGGGCCCGGGGTCGTGAGCCTGATGCCAGGCACGTTAGACTGGACAAGATCCTGCCACAAGTGGTCGACAAGAGAGTGGGCTCTGAGCACGTGGTTCGTGAGGGAGACGGAAACGAGGTCGAAAGGCGACAGGTAAGAAAGAATGTAGTTGATGAGCTCCGAGGGGAGGTCGGGCAGGGAGATCAAGCCTGGCCGTGCCATAGTCGAGTCTACTTGAGCCAAGTCAGCTGGTGCGCGCGACAAAAGACAGCCCCGAGGAGACCAACCTCGAGGAAGACGCTCGGGTAGGCAGCCTGCATCCACAGGCCATGGCCCGTTGACCTCGTCCATGGTGGCCGCGCCGAACAGCGAAATGTGTGGCGGGAATCAGAGCCAGGCCGAGTGCTGTGCTGTGCTGTGCTGTGCTGTGCTGTGTTGTGCTGTGCTCCGCTGCTGTTGATGGTATGCTAAGAGGATTCCCAGCTGGGGGTTTCCTTGGAAACCCTAGGTAACGTGTGAAGACAACGCCTCAAGTTGCAAAGGGGTCGGGCAACGTCCCGACCCGACAGTGAAACTGGGAGAGATTGCACCCACAGCAGGTCAATTGGTGTGCGAGCCGGGGAACATTGGGCGCTGCTACAGTACCAGAATGCCGCCAGCATTCCAGCGAGGTCAAGCATCGGTATCAGGGTCGCAAGCCAAGTTCCATCGCCGTGGGCCGACGACTACGTGCAACGCGTAGATGTGATGGTTTCAAGTTGGCCTGAAGCGACATCGGCGGTCAATGATGCGACCAAGCGCAGGCATTGCAGAGGTAGATATCTGCTGGACGTACCTAGTTACAAGGATGGGCCTCGGTACAGCCTGCAGCATGTACAAGGTACCTGATCCCCTCAGGACTTCCTGAGGCGGTTGTTATGTTCTTACTTCCAAAGGTGGTGCTTGGCAATCCGCCATACGCAGCGCCTCCCGCCTCCCGCCTTCCGCCTCCCCATCCAACAGCCCACACAACCTCCAACGGCAACAACAAGCCTCGACGTTGCAAGCCTCTGCCTGTTCCGAGCGACAGGACTCTGATTCCAGCCTCCTCTCCGGCTGCTGCTGTCGCGGACAATCCACTCGGCCGTCGACGCTGTTTCTTGCCCTCTAGGTCGGAGCCTCCGTTGTCGACATCACCACTCTCTTCTGGTACTGTGTCCAGGCCACAGGGTGATTCTCGACCCCAAAGCCGGCATCTCTTTGTCCATCGCGGCCTTTCCTCAGACCGCTTAGTGGAACCTCGTTACGTGGAGCATCACCACTCACGGACGTATCAAGGACGTGTTACGCCCGCGCCGACGCCTTCCTGCCGCGCACCGCGTGACAGATGCACCACAGCCTTGCGGCTGCAACGGAGCAGGCTGCCTCCATACCTCCCTGTTCGGTATTTCTGAATCTGCGATCTACGACTTGTGTTGAAGATTGCGTGCCGTCGCAGTCAAAGGAATCATGGCGTCACTGCTCCCTCTGCTTTACGACTTGCTACCTATAATTATGCCCTCAGAAGTTCACATCTCTCGTGACAGAGACTTGACCCCTGTATTTGAACGGGCAGAGGGACCACCGTATCATCAGAGACAGCCTTCTCCTGCACCAACAGATCCTCCTGCGCCGGGACACGAGCGTCAGGCCGCCTTAAGCGCCTATGATGAGCAAGCGAGCTTCCCAGTAGAGTCAGATCAGGGAAAGTCGTGCGAGCCGATACAGCTGCTCGACCGTGAAGAAAGCTCGGCTACCCAGCCCACACCCAAGCCCATCTCTACTAGCGATGACGGATCCAGATATAGTGACAACTACACGCCTTGCCACCCAGTCCCGAGTGCACAGGTCAGCGGGCCGAGACTATTTCGCAAAGACGCAATGGTGGGCGTCACAGACAAGATGTGCGCGACAGGTAAGCCCATACCCTTCCTTTGTATTTCCTAGGCCTGGTACTACATTGTCTGCGCAACCCGTCAGTTCCTCTTTGGCTCTCCCTCCCGAGCCATGCCTTGCGTTGCCAGGCCGTACTTGAGACATTGTAACCGGAATTTTTGCAACAGTTCTGACAGTGGGGCCGAGATCTGCTTCGGCTGTCCGTCATCACGGTGAGCAAGGTGAGCCTAGACTTTTCTATCACATGCTGTCAATTAGGAAAGCTTGCAACCTAATGGCTTGCTCTCAGACACCATAATCTATGTGACAAGAGGCTGTGGAGTTCTCCTTATTAGTCCTGCGCTGGACCCTGTCAGGGCCATCAGGGCAGATATCAAGGGGGAGGCTCCCACTCGTGAAGAAGAGCAGCCTCAGCGCCATGAGCTTTCGCCCGGTGATTTCGTTTTCATACCTGCCTGGACGGAGCATCAAGTCGTAAACGAGGTTGAGGAGGGCGACATCGTCTGGGTCTTGATCCAAAGTGGAGGCGAGCGAGTGCAGGTTGATTTAGATGGTTGGGGTGGTGAGAGAATTCAGCAATGACCAGGACGAGAAATGTCCTCCGGGCTGTGACAGCATCTTCGGGCGACCATTGTATCTCAAATGCCCTGCCCGGAGCTCCTGCTTAGCCAGGGTCTCGCGCTCGCTCCGGGAACTTAGCAGGTGCTCAGTTCCTCATAGTTATCCTTACCGTCTAAGAGAGACCGAGAACAATCAGTCATCATCGCTTGTTGAATTGCAGGGGGGAATGGATGCATCCGTAAGCTCTGTGTATGGTCCTGAGATTTATGTAGCCAAGGATACCATCGTTCATTCTAGCAACGTTACTGCTCTCCGCTGCTTTATGGTTTAGAATCCTTGTTGACCGTTTGCTACAACGCGACCGATCCTTTTCTCTCGCTTCGAACGAGTTTTGCCTCACATATTCTATAGTATCTATCGAGAAAGGATCATGGGAAGTTCCTGCAAGCCCAGACCAAATCTTCTAACGACATTGTAGTGGAGTTCTTGCTGGATAGCCTATGGACAGGTGCTCTGATGCAGTGGTTCACTTCTGTCATCTTCAATATATGTATCATCTCCGCGTCTAATATGTCACTTCAAAAGTTGGGTGGATCTGTAAGTGGTGTGCATGGAGACCGTTGTCAGCAATTCGTGATCTTCTCCGATAGCCCTCATGTTCAAAACAGCTATCTCTCTTCTGGGTGTGACTTGGTCCGATATTCCTCAATTGTCAACTCTACTATTCATCAACGGGCTACCCCCCCCCCTCTGGGAGGGCCGGGGGGTTGCAAAAGATGGGTCTCTGATCACGCTCCAAATACCGCTCACTTCAATTTGATCATATAGTTCACTCCGCTGACTGTACTTCTGGGAAGGGAGAATTAGTGTTATACACTATACCTCCCTCCTATGCCATTATTTGGTCTATATTTACACTGGTAATAGTAACATGGACTGCTTGAATTAGAAAGCAAATAGAGACTTAACAGAGAGAACAGGTGCTATAACATGCATGCATTTAGCCTGGACTCTATATAAGTGGCTAATACCTCTCCTATTTACCATTCACCCTAAAATTAATTCTAAACATCCTTCTATAGCATATCCCGTTCAGGCAATTGAAACTTATACACTTTAAAGTTTGTTTATATTAAAAAAGTAATTTCTTTTTATTTAAATAAAGTATATAAATAAGATTTATAAATTAAAAATATATTAATAAAAAAAATTATTAGTAATTTATTACTAAATTAATTATTTAATAATATATAAAAGCTACTTTTATAATTAGCTATAAAATAATTAGTTATAAAAGAATTAGCTATAAGATAACTAGCTGTAATATAACTATTATAAAAGAGATATAAAAGAGGCAATACTTGTAAGTTTTACTTATTATTATAAAATTCTAAATAAAACTTTATCTTACTAAAAAAAAAAAGAGTAGGAGAGAAGAATGCCTCTAATTACAATTAGGCTTTAAAAGCAAAGGGCCTTAGAGCTGCAAATAGTTTATACGCTGTGGCCCACCTGCAGTCACTCAACCTGCCCACGGCGCCATTACAATAACCAGATATAGGATAACCAGCTGTAGGATAACTAGCTGTAGGATAACCAGCTGTAGGATAACCAGCTGTAGGATAATCAGCTGTAGGATAACCAGCTGTAGGATAATCAGCTGTAGGATAACCAGCTGTAGAATAACCAGCTGTAGGATAATCAGCTATAGGATAACCAGCTGTAAGATAACCAGCTATAGAATAACCAGCTGTAGAATAACCAGATATGGGATAACTAGCTATAGGATAGCCAGCTGTAAGAAACTAGCTATAAGTTAAACAGCTATAGGATATCCAGCTATAAGATAACTAGCTATAGGATAACTAGCTGTGGGATAACTAGCTGCAGGATAACTAGCTATAAAATAATCAACTATAGAGTAATCTCTTATAGTATAACCTCCTATGGGGAATGATTATAAGATGATGGTTTAAGGGACAACCCCTTGTATACTGCCACTTCCCTGTTGGATAACCTTCTTTACCTAGGTAGTAAGCCACGAGAGCTTTTCTTAGAACGTTTTCTTCCGTCTGCCTTGTAAGACCAGTACATGTAAGCCCATACACTACGTAACCACAAGGGTTTCCTTGTTGATGCTACTACAACCTGTAGACAACGCACATCTTGAACTCCTACAGCGTATGTACCGCTGAGTTCTTAGTAGCTACTCGGAACCTTTTTCCATATGGTATGAAAACTGCTAGTCCGAGGACCGACAGGCCGACTGTTGCGGCCATCAAGGTCAGCAAAGGTGCAATAAAGCCATGTTTCGCGGCCCAGTCGTTGAAGAAGAAGACCATCCCGAACTGTTCGACCCCGTATCAGTCAACCTTATCGGATAATTACAACGGTATGGCTCACTCACCCCAAATGTGTTTTTAACAACAGTCGCCGCGATCATGATCTCACCTGGTAGGGATTTATAACTGTCCACAGCGTACGAAATAACAATAGACGGTATGCCAACAGTTTCAAGCCCCACCATACCATATCCCACTATTACCACAGCTTCCCACGGCCACCCTCTTTGGTATCCAACGGCAGTCACCACCATTCCGACCAAACAGGCCCCGACATACGGCACGAGGCTTAACAGCCTCATCTCGGCCTCTAGAACCCCTCCGTTGCGCTTTGCCCGCCGCAAGGCGACCCAGTCGCTCAGAGGCCCAGCCGTCAACAATGCCAGGACTGCTCCAACAGCGAACGCGAAGTTGGTGTATCCTATCTGTGCACTGTTGAAAAGGTAGGGGGGTGCGGCGAAGACCTGCGATTCTGTGAGGTTAAGCGCCAGGGCACTGTTTGCTGCGAAGCCCATCGTAAAAGAAGCCCATAGAACGATTGGGAAAGAGAATATCTGTATGGGCGAGACGACGTCACGCAGGATTTGACCCAGGCCGTGAGAGAAGCGCGGGATGGGGAGCAGTGAGAATTGTACAAGTGAGGGACGACCAAAATGCCTCAGGCCGGATGTTGTCGAGGGGCCATGTGTAGGAGCTTGAGGGCCGACTTGCTTATCCGCTGCGTTGGAATTCCCAGATTGTGTTTCGGTCTCAGAGGCGGATGAAACAGTAAGGCGTTCATACTTGGTCTCTGGATGAGCAATAATGAGGAAGACCAGACTGGCGGCCTGAAGAATAGCGCAGGCCCAGAAGAACCACCTCCAGCCAGATTGAGCAGCAATACTTCCTGAGATGACGGGTCCGATAAAGACACCGATAAAGTATGCCCAAAAGTACAGCGCCATAGATCTTCCCCGTTGGTGGACAAACAGCAAGTCGCATATGACCATCGGCATGAGCGATTCGTTGGCTCCAGCCCCGAGGCCAGAGAGAACGCGGGCACCGATGAAGCTGGGAAAGGATGTTACCAGAGCTTGCCAGACATTTGCGAGAACACAGATTGTTCCGCAAATGATGACAATGGGCCGCCGGCCGAAACAGTTTGCCAGAGGTACGATGATAAAGTTGGCATAGCCGAGCGTTATGGCGGCAACACCGAACTGTAGAGCTTTAATTAGATAGCGAAATAGTGCTAAATTGACTAGTACGTACTAGTAGGTTGACCTGAGGGATGGATTTGTGGAACTCGGCCTCAAAGATTTGGGTTAACGGGGCGATAGAAAGAGTCGTCAGAATGCTGACGAAGACGAAGACGAATTGATTCACGATCACAATTGTCTTCCAAGTTACGCTCCAATTCTACGGCCATACGTGTAAGTCTCTCCAAGGGGTGGGCTGGGTTCTAGTTGTCAGGAGGAGCTCACCAGCGGGTCATCTTCATTGTTGGTCGGATTGGGTATCAGAACAAGTTCGCGAGAGGAATTAGAGTCGCCGTCGGTCTCCCGGTAGACAACCTCAGTCCCTGGGATAACGATCTCTGTGTCTTGGAGGCCCATGGCGTCGGTGCTGCAAGTGGAAGTATATCCAGCAATGTGTCCGATATTCCTGAAGCGAGCTCCTGCTTGGAGGCTAGGCTGGGATGTATATATGCTGATGAGTATCTGATCAATTCAAAAATCTGTGCGACCCGACCGATCGGGGTTCTCCCCTTTCCATATGCAACGCTCATCGGAACTTAAGGCTGCCTCATGGCAAGCGATATAGCCACTTCCCCACTGGGAATAATCCGTACATCAACTTTGGTATATTGCACAACCCATTTACCAAGCCGACACTGTCCTGTAGTCATCGAGTTGGACTTGAAGCTACTGGTCTCTCTGTGATGAGCGGCCGCCAGACGCGTCCGCAGATTGAGGGGGAAGGCGAGCTGAGCTAGAATACTACACCGCTAATGCGTCCTGCACTTTCTTCTCACCTCAGCCTCGGACGTCCGAAGACTTGGTGCTGGATACCACCTAAGGTGCCTTCGACTTGAAGCTGCATCACAGATCACACACGCTCTCTGAGAGACCTTGAAAGGCCACTGATCCTGGCCAGTAATCCTCTGCTTACGGGGCACTTTGTTGCTGATCCCAGGGAGCAGAGATCTACTACCACCTCAAGAATAGGAATTCTTCAATGGACTCAGCGTGAACGCAGCGTGGAGTCTGAACTTGCAAGGTTCCCCAATGTCACTCGCGCCTTTTCTTTTTCCTTCTTTTTCTTTTGGAGACTGGCTCGTGAACGATGCACCTATACTGCACACCATTTCCTCACGCACTAGTGATTACGTGCTACCTCATGACCAATCTTAGAATCGGTTGAGTGCTGTATATAGGGTAGGATTTTCTATTTCTGAGATGCACTTAGGCTTTCGCTGTGCACGGAAATACAAGGTAAATAATTACACGCCCATGGGCTGCCTAGGTGTGCTGATTCTGGTCGTCCCTCGGTAGTCTTTATAATGCAAGCAACGCATGACGATTATAATTGGTCCTCTTATGGCTGGTTACCCTGCAGCTGGTTGTCTTGTAATTATTTAAAGACTTGTCCGAAACGCACAATAGTTTCAAAGCCGACTCTTGTCACATTTGTTGCCTTCTCCTAACCACAAGGATCGTTGCAAAAGGTTACACGATTAAGCCATGGATGTAGGTATTGTGTAGCATATTTGATTTAGAGATGAATACTGTGGCAGGGAAGACTGGGTCTGGCAAATATGCGATTGTTTGTATTCGAAGTGGGCTTAGTTGTGGTTCTGAGGGCAGAAGGGCCCCAGGGCACCCTATTTAAAGACGTAGTATGGTCCCACGTGACTAGACCCCCTATTCACTACCACAAATACTTGGAAAAAGCCTTAACAGCATCAGAAACGTCCATCATTGCAGCTCCAAATCTTCTCTTTACAATATAAGCACGGAGGTTTAACGACATCAGGTAGGAACCTACTCAAGGTTAATATCAGACAGTGCTGTGACCATAATCGCCAGTGCTACTTAATAGTAATTAGCTTTATATTAGCTTTTTTTTTAATCAATTATTTTACAGCTGGTTATCCTCTAGCTTTTTAAGCTTATACTTGTTGAGTTCAACTGATCACGCGTGGACTGCACATAGTCAACGCTGAAATCCAAATTTCAAATGGGCTTCCTCTGCAGTGCAGCTTGTTGCAGATGGGTGAAATAGAGAGCCAGTGAAAGTCTCATGCTGCACTTTGCATTACAAGAATCCTCAAATGTACTAATGAGAGTGGTCGGAGTTGCCTGTCTAGGCCAACCTTGGCTGCCACAAGTGAGTAGCACCTGAGCCGTTCGTCAAGTGGCTATGTGAACTTTCAGGCTTATGCACATCCTCACGTAATCCAATGTGCGCACAGAATGACCGAGTCTGAGTAAGGCCTGCTGTCTATGAGGTTGGCAAGTAGCAAGTTGGAAGTTGGCAGACGGTCCGCAAAACCCACAATTATCAACGTGTGTATATACAGTAGTCGAACACCTCGTCGACGTCACTGCAAAGTCCACTTACTGTATGATATCAAATGCACCACTTTTCGCATCTAACAAGTATATCTTGCCTCGCCCCAGTGATGCTGTTTTCCACCAGCCATGGAAGATTTGTACTCCTCCTGTACTGTTCCGCCTTGACTGAGTGTACTCTTACCATCTTCTGAAGAAGCAATACGCACTGCAAACAATCGTCTTGAATAGACATACCCACGCACAAAATGGCCACCGTCGAACAGATTCAGAAGTCCGCGACCGCCGCGGCTCAGAGTCTCATAGCTTCCGATGCAAAGACAACTAGTATGTCATTAGCCATCATCAGGCAGGATTTCCCCCCGTGAACCGAGGTGCTGACCGAGAATTCCAGTGGCTGGAAAACAGCCCCAGGAGATGAAGGAGCATGCATCACAAGTCCTAAACGCTGCGATACCTACAGTTCATGGCTGCGTCGAGGCACTCGCAAAGGACCCGAGGCAGCTAGAGGCGGAAGACGTCGATATTCTAGCCATGAGAGCTGTGAGCCTGGCGGCTTTCGGCACCCCGATTGGAAGTACTTCGTCCAAGAGGAAGTAAAATGGTGCCTTACAGTGACCTATCGATCATCCACAATTGGCGTATATCAGTGAGTGAGGGGGGGGGGGGGTTGTCTGCAAGCGTGTTGAGACGCGAGCAATACAGAAGATTATCCTATAGCAGGTTTTCCCTCGTGAGGTTATTCCATGGGAGGTTACTCTATTGTGCTTTGGGAGGATTACTGTCGGGGCTCATAGTACGACTTTACTCTGACCGAATGTCCAGTTTGACAGAACTTTCAATCTAAAATAATTGTTTATTAATAGTCTGTTTAAAAGGGAGAGGGGAAGAGAGTGGGTCCAGTGGAAACAGGAAGTGGGCGCCTTCCTTCTAAAGACAACAACAATTGAACGCCTTGAGCGAGCAACTGATCAGAGCAGTTGGACTGGAACTTAAGTTGGTACAAGTCACCAAGTAAAAGAAAATGCTTTCAACCAGAAATTATATCTAAGAAGGAGACTCAAATACAATTTTCCCCAGGAAGGACCAGTCTGCGCAGATTGAATACTCCGTCAGAAAGGCCTCTATGTCCAGTTGGACTTTCTTGTTCTGGATTATAGAAACACTTTCAAAATCTGCGAAAGAAATCTGTCATATAGTGAAATTTGCTAGGGCCCGGCTGTGCTTGCAGACACCATATCAGAACCCCGCCTCCTCCTACTATAGTACCGCTAGCTTGTCAGAACAGGACCTGTGGCCCAAGTTACTGAGGAATGAACTCCGACAAGTGTTTGGAGGGCAGGCCGTGGGTGAACACGGGTTGCGTGAGTTCAGAAGACGAGTTCCGGGAAACTTGCTGGTGAGTTCGAGCCAGCCAGGGTGTAAATGCTGTCGGCCGGCCTCGCCGCCTCGTACATCCGCTCGCCCAGTCACCACAGTAAATCGGCATCAACATATGCACAGTTCTGAATGCTCTAGCAAACAGCAGAAGCAAAGATTATTCAACTTTACAGGTAGCCGACATGGCACAGACACCAGGCTCAGCGATGAGTAGCCTGAAGTCGGGTCCGTCGTCCGACAAGGAAAGAGACACCTCCGCATGGTTGCATCCCCAAAACCGTGGTAACGCCTTTTGATGATGATCCATAGAACTCCCCAGTATCCTTGACCCAGTGACCCCTAGTATCCCATGACCTTGCACGCCTCGCAGCGCGGTTACCCTCAGCCCGCAGATATACCTCCCATTCTCCGTCTGTCTAGACCAAGGTGGAATATCCGTCCCTCCTGCGTGAGGGGACAGTCAGTAGCAAGATTTGGACCTCCTGGGGGGCCCAAGCCTTGAACACAGGAGTCTCTATGTGAGTCTACGCTTCCGGTCGCTCTGGCCCATTTCAAAGTAGCCGGGGTTCTCTGGATGCGGAGATCCTAGTGTCGAACCCCGTGTCCCATCGGACCCTTTTCAGCACAACCCTTAATGCCGGGAAATGCGATGCCCGGCGTGCCTTACTCACGATCCTCGGTCGCTTTGCGGCTCACGCTCGCAATGAAATTCTGATACTGCTCGTCCTCATTGACAGACCTCTTCCCACCTTGTTTGAGCGCGTGAGGCTTCGCCGACAGCTGTTTAATTGTCTTGTCCTTCTTCCAGGTGAGGCCCTTCCTCCACAAATCCGAGTCTTCAACGTCGGGCGTCGCATGATTCGACTCCTCGGTCTTGTTTTCCTTCTCAGACCCGTGCCCGTCCTCCTTAGCCTCCCTCTCGGGCTTCGGAAGGCGCATTGCCAGCAGCACATACTCTGCGCGCGTCATGTTGTCCATCACATCCTCCATGTAGCGCTTGACCTCGTCTGCCGGGGCTACAACCTTTGAGAAATGATCCAAGGTTCTTGGTTGGGCTGACGATATCCTGATGGTCACAGGTTGGTAATAGTCGAGCTTCGGGTCGCCACCATATTCAGAAACACTCCCTTTCCTGACAATGAGAAAGGACGCGATGAGCTGCGGACCACTCGGCATCTGGACGTGCTCCACGATACTGAACCTGGGGAAGAGATATCGATCACCATTCCCGCCAGCGAATTCGAAAACAACAGCCGAGACATCAGGCTTCACCACCGGAGGAGGACCTTTAGAGCGAAGCGCTTGCTGCGGAGCCGCGGCCGGCGGCGCCTGCTGCACACTCGACGGATGAACGCTAGGTGTGCCGTGGGGCCTCGCAGGTGCAACTGCTGACTGAGGCTTCTGTTGCCCTAGCTGGTCCTTCAGACGATCTAGGGTCTCCTTCAAATCAGTGGCATCGGAGAATTCGGGGGTGTTCTTTGCTATGCGCCGGACTCGCTCCAGAGTCTTGGAGTCGTCCAGTGCATTCTTCACCAGCGCGACGACCAAGGGATCACTGCCCGAAGGTGGCGCGAGGTCAGCAGATGTCTGTTTCGGATTTGACCTGAGCACTATCGCAATGATGGCATCAACTTCATCAGCAAAGTAGCGCACGCTCCTGCCATCGACGAGAAGCCGGTCTGCTGACGGCCCCTTCAAGGCTCCCTTGCGCTTGCTCTCCGCAGTGATTTGGTCGATTATTGCCTGAAAGCGGGCGAGCTCGTCCTTAGGGGCGTTGCCGTTGGCCACGCGCTTCATCAGATCCCGTAATTGAGGGTCCTCGTTTGCTTTCTCAGCCAGGGTAACGATGATAGGATCCGCCCCTACAGGAGGGCCGGGAGGTCGACTTTGAGGGTTTTGAGGAGGCAGGTGGCGCGAGTTGCCTTGTGGTGGAGTAGATACACCAGCCACTGGCGCAGAGGCGGGGACAGGGGTATGGTATGGCGGAAATGAGTTGTTGCCAGTGTGTGCCGCCGAGCTTGATGGCGCTGGTGATGATGACGAAGCCGGCTGTGGCATCTGCGGAGCCAGCGGCGCAAGGGGATTCGAAGTCGTCGCAGCCGGCGCCAGAGGTGCCTCGCTTGGCGGGGGAATAGTCCCTGTGGCCCGAGGGGACGAGCTCTGCGTCGCCGGTGCTGAGATATGACCGCCTTGGGAAGACGAGGATGGCTGTTGTGTAGCTGGTACTGGTGCCTGCGGCTGCGCCAGATTGCTGGCCTGAGGGGCCAGTGAGGGGACGGCGGAGGATATGGAAGCGGAAGCGACAGGGGCTACAGCACCCTGTGCCCGGTCCGGGACAGGCGCAGGCGTCGCTGAGGGCGTCGGAGGTTTGGACACAGGCGTCGGAGGTGGAGGCATGGCTCCATTGGGAGGGCCGTACTGCAGGATGGGCCGAAAGACGGGCTGAGGTGCGGGCTTATTGGGGTCCTTGACAGCATAGACAGTCGCCTCGAAATAGTGTGGTTCGAGAGAGATAGTGACCTGCCCGACCTTGGCCATGGTGTCCTTGGGGGGGTTTTTGGCGTCTTCCTGCACGACGCCTTTCTTCTTTGTTGGTTTTGTCCAGTATTTCTCGAAGAGACCGTCGCCAATCCATCTCTGGCGCGAACGGGAGAGTGACTCGGCCAAGACGCCACTGTGAGAGGCAAAGTCAGGCTTCATTAGTTGAGGCGGGGAGGGGAGCAGGGGGAGAGGGCAGCAGCAGCACGGTACCTCTCTTGTATGGACTGATAGTCCCTCTGGGGCGGAGTTTCAGATTGCGCAGCGCCCTCGATGGTAGGCAGAGGCTTTCCCGGGTGGATGGAGGTGGGCAACGGGGGAGGCGGGGGCTTCTGAGGCTCGTCGACAGAGTCGGGCGCAGGAGTGGTGTTGAGAGCGGCCGTGGGGGTAGCGGAGAGGACGTCGGGAGGCGTCGAGGTTCTGCTCTTCTTGGCGGCCTGCTCGACGCGCGCAGCAGCACGCGCCGGCACCCTTCTCTTTCTTTCCATCGTAACGAGGGAGAGGAAGAGGGCGAGTGCGAGGGCGAGGGCGAGGCGTCGAAGGCGAAGAGAGAAGGTGTGTGAGAGCGCGTAACCCCGGCCAGACTGGACTGGAAGCTGTGGTCAGTCGAGGTTTCAGCACTATGTCAAGTGCATTGGCGCATCGCCAGCATCGACCGACGCGGTCATGGACTGGGCTCGAACAGGCAGAGGCTGTGGGCACGAGAAGCAGGCGATGGAGTGGAGGGCACCAGGTGCTGTGTGCCGTGTGCCGTGTGCCGTCCAATGTGTTTGGAACAAAGTAAGACGCAACGGCAGACGGGAGTCGGGAGCCAAGAGTCGAGGAGGGAGTCTAAAGCGAGTCTGGGTCGCAGCCCAGGTACAGTAGGCAGCCCGGTAGTCTACCTAGGTACCTGCCCAGCCCTGCCCAACAGTGTTGACCTGGTCCAGACCCCTGGCTGCTAGACCTGCAGCACCTGGGTACCTGGGTACTTGACTGCGTACTGTGCAGACCCACTCACTGACTGCCAAACAGCCGTCTGTCTACTCACGCTCGCGATGGCTTTACACGCTTGTTGCCTTACACACCTTCGATGAGCCCAACGTTATTTGTTTCGCCCTCTTCGATGTGACCGTCCCTTCCCGCCCCAGCCATGCCTTCTATACGGTCCTCGGATTCCGCAAAGGCCTATTGGGCCTTCGCTGCCCTTGGCCCTTTCGCTATCTATGGTGTTGTGCTGGCCTTACTTGGCGTTCCATTCATCCAGAAACAGCAAGTATATGTATTTTCAGTGGCACGGGGGGTCGGAAATGGCCCTGCTTGCTGATTCTGATTCTGATGCTGACGCTGACGCTAACCCAGAGCTTTGTACGCCCATCGATTCCACACCCTCTGGTGGAACGATGTTGAGAAACCGGAAAGATGGGGCTTTGCAAGTGAGTTGCGGTGGACCCAGCGTCCCCGTACCTGTCTTTCCCCCATACGCTCTACTACACCGGCTGTGTGGCCTCTCTAACATTGGAGCTCAGAAAATCAAGTCACCCCGTTCACACTTGAAGCTCCTGACGGCCCGGCTCTATACTGCTGGCATATCCTACCGCTGTCCGTGTACACGCCAAACGAAGCTGTCCTCAGCCGGGCCTCACCGGTTCCATTAGAGAAGCATGTATCGTCAGAAGCCTTTAGACTGCTTAGAGATGATCCAGACGCCCGCCTCATCCTATCCTGTAAGTCCACCAGTAACCCTCCGAGACCAACCTCCTTACTCAACGACCTGCTCCAGTCCACGGCAATGCAGGCCACATCGCCCAGAACACCCGCGCACCACAGTATCGCATGCTCACTGACAGCGCCTACAAATGGCATGTCATCGCGCTCGACTACCGTGGATTTGGCCACAGTACTGGCTCACCCTCCGAGGAGGGCCTCATCACTGACGCCTCCACACTCGTCGACTACGCCATCACTACCCTCAGGATACCACCAAGCCGTATACTGATTCTAGGTCAGAGTCTGGGCACCGCGGTATCCTCAGCAGTTGCCGAGAAGTTCTCGCGGGAAAAGGGCATCGACTTCGCTGGCGTGGTGCTTGTCGCGGCTTTCAGCAGCCTGCCAACCATGTTAGCAAGCTACTCCCTTGGAGGAGTAGTTCCCCTCCTCAAGCCTCTGAACATATGTCCGCCCTTGCTCCGCTTCTTTCTTCGCTTCGTGGTAGATAAGTGGAAGTCTCTGGACCGCCTCGCCGCTCTGACTGCGCAGACCCGTGAACGAAACGGCAGGTTGAGAATAAGCCTCATTCATGGGGCTGACGATTGGGATATACCCTGCGTGGAAAGCGTCAAGATTTTTGAAGCAACAGCACGGGCGTCAGTCGAGAATGGAATGGACGAGCCTGTGTTCCTAGAAACGAAGGACGCGAGAACGGAGGTGAGAGGGGAGAAGGCTTTCAAGATCATCTGGCGCGAAAACAACATCACAAGTAAGTAATTTCTGCTGCTGATTTTCTCCCCTTGAATAGCCTAGGTGGCCTTTGCTGTCATTCGTTCCTGCGTGTCAGACGCCAGAACCTAGACGCCAAAGACCATCGACAACAGAATCAGATATCTCCTTCTCCGTACATACCGTGTTGACACACTCGCAGTCACGCACGAACAATTCGCATTTGGGGGTAAGTCATCCTCTGCTGAAGTCTAAGCTCTAATGCTCCCAGCAGGTGCCGTACGTCGCTGACCGGTCTTAGGGCACAACGATATCATGGTCTACGCGCCTGTACCCCAGGCTGTAATGACCATACTTGAGACTGGGACGGTGGCCGGCTCATCGGCTGTGTAGGGAGCGGTCACGCCACGGCGTTCACCGATTCTGCTCAGCTCTAGGCTCAGAGGGCGTCACTGTTCCTCAGTCGGGTCGTGCAGCAGACTCCCAAACTCCACACTGCGGGCTCAACGCCCAAAATGATGATCTTGATTGTTTGAAATGACTACAGATCAGACATGGTGGGTCTAGTGCCGGCTCAACCCAGAGATGAGTGTCAACTGTGAGGTACAGCGAGCGATTAGAGCTAGACAGGTACACACAATCCATGATGCTACATGTAAACACTGCTTGCATTTCGTTATTTCTTGTCTTTTCCCACACCCGTACCCTCGCGTACATTTCAACGTATAGAATGAAGGCCATGGAGTTCACATCCAGCTTACTCAGTCAAAGAAGTATCGCTTCATTCGCGAGTTGCTTCACCCTTATGTGATTTTGCTGCCGTTCGGCATCTCGTGCACGTGTCTTCAGTACCCCCCTATCATGTAGCACCTGTAATCTCGTGTCGCTGGGTCAAACACCACGCATTGACGACGCCAGTGCCGGCAAGTAGGCTCAGTGCGGCTGCGCCTCAGACGTAAGTATCCAGTGCTTAGGTTCACACAACTGAGCTGCATCCCAAAGTAATGCAAAAGAGACAACGCCCACTCAGAGCTTCGGGCGAGACGTGATCGCCGAGACAGGTCAAGGCTTCTACAGCAGCTGACTCCTTGAATTTGGTCAGAGGGGGAAAAATCGCACCTGGGCAAATCTCACTGGACACTGACACGCTAATACCGGTATAATCTGAATACTCCTTGAGTGGTGTGTACAAATACATGTGAGCCATGGAACAATAGCGCAGCGTGTGGAAATGTTGTCGTGCCCCTGTTAGTATAGGCGTGTTGACGCTGGACAAGTCTTGTAGTCCTTCAGCTTGAATTTTTACTTGAATCTGACATGTTTCTAAGTATTTCTGACCGCCGTCCACTATCACATTGTGGTGCTTGGTTCACCTCAGGCAGTGTTCCCCTTTTTGAAGAAGCTGGACGGGCGACAAGATCGTCGTCTTTGAAGTCAGCCGGATGCTCACTCGGTCTTCTTACCAAGGAAGTAGAGGGATCTCTTCGGCACCAACTTGCGAGGCTTGGTCGGCGTTGCAGGGAGCTCGTCCGCGCTGCTCGTAATCATAGTGCCTGGAAGACCTAGCACTGCAGCTGCCTTCACTGGGGTGCCTTTCCGCATCGCTTGCATCGTTGGGCTGATTCTACAGGAGCTGGGTGTGGGAATGCGTGAGGGACGCGGCACGAATGCTACAGACTGGCGATGAGCTGGCGTGGCGAAACGCTCGGTGACAGGCGCAGAGGCACGAGAGGGAGTTGGCAGATTGGACGACTGCTTATGCGATTCAGCCCTGGGCTCGGAATCCGGCAGCGGGGGATAGCGGTGCACCCCGTGGTCGATGCCATAGTCAAGATAAATAGCATGGCCCGGAGCGATGTCCAAGTGCCGAGACGGAGTTTGGCGGTCAATGTGATGGTGCTTGACTGCATCCGGAACAGCGTCGCGCTCTGCCTCCGGCCATAAGCTCAGATGAGTTGCATATACCCACTGCTCACTAAAGCCCACCATACGCACGGACTCAACTCTGCCAGTGAGTGTACGCAGCGGACTTGCAACCGAGAGGTGGTCTTCAGTGACGTAGGGAACACGATGCGGCAGATCGGCGTGGTGACGAAGGTGTCCGGAATATGGTCTCGCAGCCGAGGGAGGCAAGCTTGGGGCTCGGTGGTCGTAGTTTCGCGCCTGACCAGGAAGGACCGAGCGAGCCTTATCCTCCTCTCCAATAAGCGGATACTTTTCGGCGTCCTCATGACGCCCCTGGCGATATCCAAAATATCGGCGGCAATGAACAGTCAAGCAGCTCAGGGTGTTGGCCGGGCCGCGGGTGAATATCTCTGCTGTGAATTTGCGTACGAGTTCATGGATATTATCAATTTTGGGGTCCACACCAGCTGCGCCCCAGCTGCTGCCAAATCCCAGTTTCGTCATGTCAAGCTCGAGGCTTACATCCTGCATCAGATGCAGATAACGGAAGAACCACGTGGTTGGTAGAGGCTGCGAGCGTTCCTTGACAAAAGGGCTGAAAATGACATGAAACTTGCGAGTCAATAACAGCACGACCATAGCGTCGGCTCGGAGACGCGGACAGGCCCACATGATGGCCTCTAGAGGTTTGAGTACGGAGCCCAGGCTATCAAAGGCGTCGTCTGGCCAAGCGGGGCATGCCTGACGTTTGGTGTTCAGCAGAATCGGCTTGCCGGTGTAAGTGTCAGCAAAAAGGTGCCGCATTACCTCGAATCGAAGCTTGTCTGGCAGTGCAAAGTACGAAAACCTCTTGTTTCCATTGTACTTCTTGGAAGGCCGCCCTTTGGCATACTTCGCAACAAACACGCTTAATGCGTGCTCGAACCTGTCCGATGGTCTGGGTATGGGGCAAATGATGGTTCCTCTTTCTTGCCTTGCTCTCCTGTACCATGTGAGGTCGACGGTTCGATCGAAAGCTGGAGAGGGGTCAATATCTTGGATTGTATCTGCAATTATGGTCGACTCGGACTCCTGCTTCACAAGCCTTGCTCTGCCCGCAGCCCCTGGCGCAGGCAATGCTGATCCGAGAAAATCCAGTGGTGTACCGGTGTCAATCTCAGCCAGGCGCCTGCGGCTGACTGACTGCGCAGGAACGTCAAGGGGCTGAATCAGGTCGCCAGAGCCGGGAACGGCGACAGACCGTTCATTGATTAGTCCCAGTCTTTCTTGGATCTTGCGATCGCCGCGAACAGCCGGGTGGTCGATTAGAGGAGGAGGTTCAATGTAAAGCGACGCGGATGGCGGAGTCAGGGGAGCTTGCATAGATTCATAAGCACCGTGTAAAGGTAAGAAATGGCCTGATTCATCAGAGAGAGAGCCACGATCGGGCTTCTGGTACGAGCTGCGGCCCAAATTTTGAGAGCTGCGACCAGGCTTGAGTGAGGTCCGAGCAGCGTTGTAAACCTCATCGAAAATGTCGGATAAGGAGATACGCTCGGATTCTTGTGAGGTCGTGAGCGAGAGTGGCTGGTAGCTTGTGGGAGTACCTGCATCTGCTGATCGTGCCGGCTGGTCGCTTGAAAAGAATTGAGATATCTTCTTGCGCAGGCCTTTGCCTATCTTCTTCTCACTGACACGACGCTCCGCCACCTCCTCCATACTCATATTCGTGTCTTCATTCACGACCACCTGCTCGCTGCCATCTGCCTGCCCTCCAATGTTGACAAACAACTTCTTAATGGGTTCGCGTCGCTTCACTGGCGAAGGAAATGGAAGTTGTGGGAGGGGTCGGGTCGGAGGGGGGGCTTGTGGCAGAAGAGGACCGATGAAAGGCTGGAGTTTGTCCGGATCTATCTCCTTGGAGGAAATAGTGCTAAGTGGGCCTGAGGGGATGCTTCGCAAGGTTCCTTCTCGAAGGAGAGGCGCAGTCGTGAGTGAAGAGGATAGGCTGATGGTCGAAGAGGTCAGGGTGGCAGGAACCTCTGTCGTTTCAGGCAGATCAGGCTTGCTGTATTTACTCAGCGCTTCAAAACTGTCAGCTGGTCCAGGAAGGGCTTCACACCGATTCTCTAGCAGAGTAGCGATAGGTTCCCTGCAAGAGAGCCTTGTCAATGGTTGAGTGACAGTCTAGAGTATGCTGGGGTGGCACTCACATTGCCTTCGAGGAAGGCTTGTGGGACAGAGACTGAGAGACTTGGTGGCGAAGTTTCGAGACCGGAGATTGCTGGGTCGAGTTGAACTTGAAGGCGGGTCTATGGTCACTCAAGTCACCCAAAGCAAGTTCTATCTTGTTTGACTCGCTGATCTTTGTGTGAACAGCTGTGCTTGCGGGAGTGGTGAGCTTCGAGGAAGAAGTCGCTCTGGCGCCGGAAGACCCATGAAGGAAATTGTGGTAGTCGAGGGAGCCTAGAAATGCTGGACCAGGCTCCTCCTCAGCATCAGACTCGGTGACATCCTGCTGCCAAGTGTCATTCTTTGGGTGCTGGTACTCCAAGCTGCTTTGGTGATTCCTATTCACACCTTGTGCAAATTAAAATAGGTCAGTTGACACGTTGTACGCTTTCCTCAAGTAGAAGGAAGTAGTAGATGTTCTCCGAGAGAGGGGTGAAGCTTCATGTGCGACTGCAAGATCCTTGCGTCTGAAAGAAAAGAAAACTCACCACCTGCATCATTCGAGGGGCCTGAGAGGTCATCCATGATCAAGAACCTGCAAGAGAGCGACTGCATCAGTGCTTTCAAGTCTGTAGAGTGGAATCTAGGGGATGCCGTTGGTTGTTGGTAGCTGTCGCTTGGTAGTTGTAGCTGCTGGTGGGCATGCGAGCCATGCAAAGTCCAAGACCACTGGGCTGGTGACTTTCTTGCAGAAGGCTGTTTGTATGTGTGATGTGTAGGTGAAGTCGGCACACCGAGCAAATCACTTGTTCTCACACCACTGCTACCATCACCACCAGTCTGCAACAGCTTGCTATAACGAGATTCGCATAGCTGGGACCGTGACCTCCCATGCCTGCCCCTCGTGCTGCTGAAGCCCCCGATGAGCTCCTTCAATTCCTTCTCAGGGAGTGTACCGGCTCCCAGCGTCGAGTATAGATGGCCGTGGGAACGGCACCTCTTGTGGCGCTTCTTGCCGTCCCCTCTACTCTGATCCTCAACTCCAGGAGGCACCCCGAAGGCCGAGAAGCGCTGCTTGGGCTCTGATGTGCCCAGCTTGCCGTCACCCCGGCCCCTTCCCGACTCCATTCCCTCCACCCCATCTCCTCGAAGATGCCTGTCGCCCACAACCAGATGATGTCCATGAAGGTTGCGCTGTCTTCGGGGTGCCTCATACTCGTCATATGCCGGGGGTAGGTCTGGGTGATGCCCAAGGGCCCTTGACCACTCCGGCGCGGTCTTGAAATTGCCAACCCCCAGGCTCTCGCCCTTACCCTTGGTATCTCTTCCCCCTCGGGGCCCATCTTGAAGGATCTGATGTCCATTGGAATGCCATCTCCTGTGACCTTTTTGCAGCCTTGCCCTCGTTTCTTTTTCCCTGGTTTCCTTCACAAACGGGGTCATAAATTGCAAGGAGTGCCTCTTAGGGGCTGAGCCTCTTGCGCCCTGCAGCCGCCTAACATTGGGATGAGGGAGTAACCAGCTTTCAATCTCATACTGGTTTGGTGGAGTTGAGAAGGCGTGCATTGCTTCGTCTTTCTTGGAGATATCAGAGACTGGGAAAGACGCTCCTGGTTCACAAGGCGCCCATCCTCCCAGGCATTCTCAATGAATCCAGAATTTACATATGAACAGAAGGCGGGGCCTTCAAGATCCTGAGATATGAAACTTAGTCTTAAGCTTGAGGTGGTGCGAAGCCTGCTAGTACAACAATGGAATGAAAGAACTATTATTCTTGACTCGTGGAGCCAAGTCAGGCTGCAAGAGCCTGAGCATCCATGGTCTGGGTCATGGTTTCCGTGCAGGAGGAGAAGAAGTCGTGGCAGCAGAGATGGTATAGCCGTTGATATTGAGACAGAGTCACCTGAGGATTCATATCTTCCTTGGGACTGTCGTCATGGCAAGAACAGGCACCTAGGTAGGGAAGCGGGCAGGGGCTTCCCAATGTAGCCGAGGGCCTTGTCTTCCCATCCTGGCTGACAGTCATCCCACTCGGGAATTGCTTGGGAGATGACACCGCTCTTTTTCTTGCATAAACCAGATGACACTGATGTGTGGATGTTCAGTTATGAGAAGAAGGGATGACCTTGGCTGCCCACGGTGGTTGTCAATGGGCTAGAGAGCTCTGATAAACGATAAGAGATGGAGTGGTGCAGGTAGACTAGGATCGCAAAGATGTGAGGGATGACTTCCTGCAGGATAACATTGAACCCTCTTACAGGGTGGTTCTTGTGGGATGAACTTTTACCGTTCGCACGATAACCTGCTCTATATAAATGCCCTTGCTTCCCACAGCAAAGCCAGCCTGTTATACAACAACCTTCTCAGGATAGTTTCCTCCCCCGGGTATGTGTTGTTCCCTCTGATCTTTTCTGCGTACTATGGTAGGTACAGTCTGTGTTACCTTAGTGTGATTGGGCACTAGGGTATCCTGCCAAGACTGTGCAGTAACCCGGGACATAGTTCCACCTTATATCCCTGTCGATGACATGCTGCCCTTGGTGCCCCGCCATCAAAGCTTCAAATGTTCTACGCAGCCAACGAAAACCGGGGAGCGTAGGTAATTAACTACACAATCTTGAGCCTCATCCACATCCTCAGCCTCATCCACCAACTCGAAGCCGAACTCTGCCCACATCCTGTGACATCCCAACCAATCCATCACAAAATGGCGGACGACCTGATCCAGAACTCCATGGCTGGCTCACAGCCTGTGCCGGCCAACTTCGACGCCAGTGACGCAGACAATCTCGAAGACGTGAGTCCTTGATCATGACCAGGTGTTGTAATCTGGTGAGATATCTATTGTTTGCCTAACTGACCCGTGCTCACTAGATTGAAAAGCAATTTGCAGTCAAGGGTACGAAGAACTTCTGCCAAATGCTGGCCAGCTCCCATAATTTTTCAGCCAGACAAAATCTGACATGCTTCTCCACAGCCGTCCAACATTTAGAGACGTACTGGGCCATTCTTGAAAAGGTCAAAGGCAGCACCCTGCGACTGACCAAGATTGACGATGAAATCTACGAGCATCTCTGCAAGGACTTCCCTGAATTCGACCCGGCCGAGACGATAGACGAGAGCAAGCTCAAGAGCCCTACGGGAAAGAAGCGATGGCGTGACTTCATGATGGCATACGAGAAGAAAGTCGATGACTACAGCTTTGGAACAATGCTGCGGACAAGCCCGAAGGAGGAGTACACACAACACGGGACTATCTTTGGTAAGTCAATTGGGCAAAGCTCCTGCTTGATCCGGCTGGCGATGCTCTCATCTTTGTCCGCCCCTGGTGCTCCGCCACAGCCAGCCAAGACCACGGGGCCAAAAAGATGCCATGCACATAATGGCATGAGCGTGTGGGAAACACTGATATCACCCAGGATCCGGTGGCCAGATGAGCAAACGCTAACAAATCGCGCAGTACCGCGTATGCAGTTTTACGCTGTAGAGATTGCGAGAAACCGGAAGGGACTGAACGATTGGATCTATGAAAAGACCCAGGCGGAGAAGGCGGAGACGAAGTAGAGGTCAACATTGGCATCGTAGCGATCAGCTCTCGTCTATCATCTTCGGCTTACACGGATGTGGCTGATGCACAAGAAGCCTTTTCAATTCAGATACCCAGCACAGGTTGAAACCTCAATCGCAAGCATACTTAACAATATAACAGACGGCGATATGTGATTTCATTGATCGGGCGAGTCGTACGGCCCAAGATGAGTACCGAATAATTGGCACTCATCAACCGTACGAAATTCACAGCGCCCAGTCTCGCGACCAGCTTGCACTAGGCGCAAACTGCCAATGCAGGCTCCAGCGACCACTTTTTCATGGTTTTCGGGGGAACTTCTAGTACGATAGGGGGAGTCTGCTAAAATGTATATTGCAGTAACGGCTGCTGGATAGGTGGTGCCGCATCCGTTCGATTGTTGCTACCCTTTAGTATTGTTCTTGCGAGTACAATCTCAACCACGACCGCACAAAGACTCGCAGCAGCATCACCAGCTCCTATTATCTGCCATCAGCTGCCCATTATGCAAATTTTCGAGAGAGGAAAAAGCACTGTCGCCATACATTGTCTGTGGCCAGGGCGGTCAATATTGATCGTGTCGTGCTGGTTTAAGGAGCTTTCGAAGTTGCTGCGAATATAGGTCCCTACGTCGCCTTCTCGCGTCATGCAGCGACCCGCAAAATGTCAATCATTTTCGAATATTGGAATCACCTACACATTAACAAGGCAGATATTCTCGGGGATCACGCACACACATAATACGGATCACCATGGGCTCGCGAGAAGAAATCCGACTTCGACGCTTAGGGGTGGAAGCAACAGTCCCCCATGCATCACCTGGAGCCTTACCAAATAGTGGCCGTGGCAGATACCCGGACCGTTGTCAAGATCGTGCTGCTGCTGCGACGTGGAAGCACCTCTTTGTCTTCACAAAGAGCCGCCAAGCTGGCTTCCTCAGCCTCGCCATCGTTGCGTCCCTGCTTGTTGCTGCGGTCAAGACGGTTTTCGCTATCCTTCTTGGTAGAATCATGGACATTGTCAGCCCTCTTGGCGCTGGTAGAATCAACGGCAGCACAGCCATGGGCGGAGTGACGATCTGGTGTGTTGTGCTGACGGGGATTGGTGTGGCATCTTGGGCTTTCAACTCGGCCCTCATGGCTCTGTGGATTATTTTTGGCGAGCTGGTCGCCAAGACTGCAAGACACGACGTGTTTGAGCATTTGTTGGACAAGGAGATGGCTTGGTTCGATGCCCACGACGAGGGGCTGAGCAGTGCTCTTTCAGGCATGCAGATGTAAGCTGTGCTCTGGGACCTGTCCGTCCAGTGACTAACGAATCGCAGTCAGATACGAGAGCTCCAGATGGCTACCTCACAGGTTTTGGGCTTTCTCATCACCGACGTTTTTGTTGCTGTTGGCTGCCTCATCGTCGCGTTCTACAATAGCTGGCAGCTGACACTTGTCCTGATGGCCACAATCCCAGTGTCCATCGTTGTCCTGCACCTCATCAGCCGCGGCCTCGAGGCAGCCATCGAATTGCAAAAGCGAGAGCTTGCTAAAGCATCCAAGGTCGTCATTGCTGCTGTCACAGCTATTGATCTGGTCAAGATCTACAATGGGTTTGACCATGAAGTTTGGCAATACTTGCAGACGGCCCGGGGCTCCATGCGGTACTACCTTCAACAGGCTCTCCGGAACGCTATGCAGATGGGTTTCTTGAAGTTGTGGATGGTCAATCTCTTTGTCGTCGGGTTCTGGTTTGCGGGATACCTGGTGAGCAAAGGCTCCACAACACCCGGCACAGCCCTCACGACCTTCTACTCCATTTTGACGGCGTTCCAGTCTATTGAGAGTGTAGGGCCGCAGTGGCTTGTTTTGGCCAGGGGAATGTTGGCTGGGCAGCAACTTCAGAAGATAGTGCTGGCTAAGACAGAAAGCACAAATATGTGTGGGACGAAGAGCAGTCACCGGCCACAAAGTTGTGCCGGCGAAATCGAGCTCTTGGATGTGAGCTTTGCGTATCCTTCCAACCCCGAGAAAATCGTCCTCTGTCGCTCTTCATTCTTCTTTCAATCAGGTCGCCTCACTTTCTTGGTCGGAAAGAGCGGATCCGGCAAGAGCACGATCACCAACCTGCTTCTCAAGTTTTACGAGCCACTCACTGGAAGCATCCTCATCGACGGGCAGCCCATTCAAACCCTGGATGACAAATGGCTCCGAGAAAACGTTACCTTGATCCAGCAGTCGAGCACCTTGTTTAATGACACGTTCTTCATGAACATCGCCTTTGGATCCCGCAATCCCTGCAGGGCCACCAGGGAAGAGGTCAGGTCTGCATGTGAGACAGTGCTGCTCCAATCAACAGTCATGAGTATGCCTGACGGACTAGATACCGACGTCGGAGTTGGAGGCCACAACCTCAGCGGAGGGCAGAAACAGCGACTCGCCCTTGCGCGAGCCCGGTTGAGAGATCCGCCTGTGTTGATCCTCGATGAAGTCACCAGTGGCCTTGACCCCACCAGCAGAGTTCTCATTCTTGAGGCGATCAGATCATGGCGAGCCGGAAAGACAACAATCATCATCACCCACGATGTGACTCAGATACTCGACGAAGATTACGTTTACGTCCTGGACCAAAGTCTTCTAGTGCAAGAGGGCTTTCGAAGGGACCTTATCAAAAACAAAGACGGCATCTTCGCTTCAATACTGCTGCCGACTGAAGAAGAGGCGTGTTGGAACTCGTCGGCAACGCTGGACGCGGCTAGCATTACTACTGACGCTCCCTCATCATCAGAGTCACTCGGCAAGTCGCCACCCGTAGAACCGTCCCGTCTCTCTAAGGTTTTCCTTCATCCCCAGGCCCCAAGCTCAAGCGCAAATCGTGGGCTATTTAGACTGTCACTAGGGGCCAACGTGGAGCGGTCTATATCCATGCGAGCCAGAGAATTTTGGGATGCTCCCGTCAAACACGCAGAGTCGTGGCATGGCAGAGCATCGTATCCCTACGCTAGTCCCGAATCGCCCAGCCGTTTTTTCGCCCTCAACGAGCCCAGAAGACAGAATGAGGACAGAAGGCACAACCCGCGCAGGATGAGGAAGTCGAGCCTCGATATGGTGCAAGAGACCGGGGAGATGACTAGGTCTCGTCGGCCCCTTGTCAAGTCACCACGAATTGCTCGGATTGATGGATGGCAGTCGAGCGAGGGACCAAGATTACCAGCGGGTGGCATGATGAATCTTCGCGAGGAAACAGAGAGAGCGCGCAGCTATCATGGACAGCACACAGAAAAGCCTGTCG
This sequence comes from Diaporthe amygdali, assembly GCF_026229845.1. NCBI lineage: Eukaryota > Fungi > Ascomycota > Sordariomycetes > Diaporthales > Diaporthaceae > Diaporthe > Diaporthe amygdali. The sequence continues at coordinate 306,118 of NW_026517061.1, read as the reverse complement.
CTGTTGGTGTAAGCCGGCATCTCTCTCTCCTCAAGATCCTCGCAACAGTCTGGCCTATGCTCGATAAACCAAATCGAATTCGCATGGTACTCGGCATTGCTTGCTGCGTTATCGCCGCAATCTGCAATCCAGCCTTCTCCTTTGTCTTCGCGCAGTTGATTGCCGCATTCTGGGCACCGCGCTCTGAGATGAGAGCCGCCGGGCAGACATGGGCCGTCCGTCTCACTATCATCGGCGCTGTAGACGGCTGTGCAACCTTTTCTGCATTTTACCTGATGCAGCACGTAGGCCAGGCATGGGTCACGTCCCTGCGTGTCGAGGCACTGAAGAGAATCCTGTCCCAGCCAAAGTCCTGGTTCGAGAAACCAAGCCACTCGCCCAATCGAATTGTCGAGGTGCTTGACCGAAACGCCGAGGAGATGCGAAACCTTGTGGGACGTTTTGTCCCGATCATACTGATTGTTGTGACAATGATGACGGGCGGCCTGATTTGGGCTCTTGTCATCTCGTGGAAGCTAACCTTGGTAACGCTTGCTTCCGCTCCAGCTGTGTATGCTGCCACGCAAGCCATTGCTTCCGTCTCCGGAAAATGGGAGGCAAGATGTAACGCGATGGCGGAGACCACGGGTTCAGTGTCTGTTGAGACCTTTCTGAATATCCGAGTGGTCAGGGCACTAACACTGGAACCCCATTTCAACTCCAAACACACGCAGTCAAGCGAGAGCACATTTCGAGTCGGGATGAAGAGGGGCTTGTGGACGGGGCTATTTTACGGCTTCAACCAGGGGATGCCTGACTGGCTTACCGCCCTCGTGTTCTGGTACGCGACTGTGCTGCTCACCTCGCCAGCAGCGACCATCTCTGCCTCGAATATCATGCAGGTCATCAATCTGCTTTTGTTCAGCATAGGCACTGCCACATCGATGCTGGATAGTATTCCGCAAGTTGCCCAGGCCAAGGCGACGTCCATCCAGGTTCTTTACTACGCCACCCTGAGCTACAGCAATAGCCATGAGGAACGAGGCGAGAAAAGGGTGCTAACACCTTTACCAGTCGAGATGAGAGCCTTGCAGTTCGCATATCCCGCAGCCAGAGGCAGCCTAGATGGCCCGATCAAAGTCCTTCGACATGTCAACCTCCGGATTGACCGCGGGGATTGTGTTGGCATTGTGGGTGCTTCAGGGTGCGGCAAGAGCACAGTCGCAAATCTTCTTTTGAGGCTGTACGAGCCGACAGTTGATCGGCAGCTGAGAGAACATGTACGGGACCAAGCCTTTCACCACCCTCACTCGAGGCAACAAGAGCACCAGCCTCCAGCTCTTTCCTATGCACACGTGCCCGCATCAGACGTGTCGACGTCTGTCCTCCGGACGCACACAGCCTACGTTCCTCAACATCCCTTCCTCTTTCCAACCACAATTCGTGAGAATATTGCCTATGGCCTGCACGCAGACTCCCCCTTCCGCGATTTAAACTCGGTTGTTGCGGCCGCGAAACTGGCGTGCATACACGACTTCATCGTCTCATTACCCGAGGGTTACGCCACGCCTGTGGGCGAGGGCGGACTTGGGCTCTCGGGTGGCCAAGCACAGCGTGTGAGCATCGCGAGAGCACTCGTCCGCAAGCCGAAGCTGCTGGTCATGGACGAGCCGACCAGTGCTTTGGACGCAGGAGGTGCCGAGGGTGTGAGGAAGGCTATCCAGAACTTAATGGAGCAGAGCAGGCAGGCTGGAGAGGGAGAAGAGCTGACTATCGTGACGATAACGCATGTAAAGGAGATGATGCGAATCATGGACCGAATCGTGGTCATGGATGAAGGATTTGTGGTTGAGGAGGGTGGATTTGAGGAGTTGTTGGTCAAGGGGGGGAAGTTTGCGCGGTTACTGGGCGGTGGAGCCTGGATACCCCTTGACAATGAGGCTGCGAATGCGAAGGGCGAAAAAGCAAGAAGACTACCTCCCGACCTCATCACCGCCGTGCAGTCTCCTGGCAGTCGGGATAACGGGAACGAGTTGAACCCGAAAGACGGGTGCATCCACTCCCCTGGAATGTGGAATAAGTCGGCTGGTCAGGAGCAACTAACGAAGGCCGATGGGTACGGACGCTTGAACTCCGTGACGCCTGTGTCATCGTCTGCTCTGGACAGCTCGCCTGCCAGTGAGAGGACAGCCGCCGCTCGTGAGAAGGCTTTGCGGAGGCTGGCGGGTGCGTCAACACAAAGATTAAGGTCACAAGATGCCTCCCTAGAGGGCAAGGCGGACACGACCTTATTATGATGGTGGCCAGGCCTTTATTGGAAGCAGGCAATGCACTGGAGATGTCCTAGATTTTCGAAGAATACATAGCATAGACTGCCGCAATGCACATAATTCAGGTCCGGCGAAGTTCACTTGGGATTGCGGTGCCGGGAGCAGTGGGCGCGGTGTTTCGGCTGTCTTGTTCAGGCGTCAGGCACCCCGCATCCGGTGCTGGATTCGGCGGGCCCCACCGAAATTATTCGGCGTCGGCGCCGAAGATCTACGACACACCACCGGGCTTTGATGGTGATGTTACTATTTTACACACATGCACAGGTTATAAGAACAGATCTGAGCCCCCCTTTAGATGCCTTGGGTGCGTAGCAAGAAAGCATGCGCACACATACACACACACAACAGGCCAAAAGATGGACCAAGTGCCCTCAACAATGCGCGCCCTTGTGGCGCCCAAGTACTGCAGACCGGAGGAATATCGAATCGTGCAGCTGCCGGTGCCGAAGATCGAGGAACCCAACCAGGTTCTGATTCGGATGCACGCAACAGCCATGCAGGCGGGCGACTGCCAGTTTGCCAGTGGCAGCGCCAAAATGTTCTTATCTATTCGGTTAGTCCCTACCATCTCCAATCTATACAAGTCCTTGCTCGCACGTTATATGTGCAAAACCCCACGTACATGCGCGCATCGCCACTGATGATGCGGCCATCGCCTTTCACAGGTTTCCCATGATCCTTGGGCACGAGGGTGCGGGGGTTGTGGCCGCCGTGGGCGCAGGGGTCCGGTCGCTCAGGGTAGGTGACGCCGTCTACGGGGTTGCGATCAAACGGCCGATGGGGGGATTCTGGACCAAGGAGAGGGGCGGTTGGTGTGCCGACTATGCTGTAGCGACGGAGGACCTGCTGCTCCCCAAGCCGGCGCACCTGTCGTTTGAGGAGGCGGCGTCGCTGCTGGGCAGCACGCTGACGGCGATGCAGATAACGCGAGCGGCAATGGGGCTCAACCCGGCTGCGTTCCCTGGCCAGAGCCTCGAGGGCAAGACGGCGTTGGTGACGGCAGGGCTGGGGGCGGCGACCAGCATCGCGTGCCAGGTGCTCAAGAATGTGTACGGCGCCAGTGAGGTGGTCACGACGGTGTCGACGGCCAAGGTAGGGCTGGTGGGGCAGCTGATGCCCGGGGTGGTGGACAAGGTGGTGGACTACCAGACCCAGGACGTCGTCGGCGAGGTTGGCCGTGGCAGGGTTGACTTCCTGTACAACTCGCGGCCGGCGCTGGCGCCCTACGTGCCGCTGATGAGGCCGAGGCAGGGCGTGATTGCTGCCATCCTGGCGATCCCGCCATCCCGGGAGCTGAGGGCGTCGATGGGGCGCGAGTTTGTGCCGCTGTGGTTGTGCTGGATACTGGACCTGGCGCAGGCGTGGTACTGGTGGCAGCTTCGGGGGACGGGGGTGAGGCTCGCGTTCATATCGGGCAACCCTGGCGTGCGCGAGGACGTTGAGAGGGCTGGCGAGGTCATCGCTGCGCGGCAGGTCAGGGCCGTCACCACGGTGGTGGCCTTGGATGACCTGGAGACGGTCAAGAAGAAGTGCGACGAGGTGCGCACGCTGAAGGGGGGCGTTGGGAAGCTGGTGATCAAGCTGTTGTAGGGCAGACAGACTGTGCCCCACACCAGCTCCATCCCCCCTGTCGACGCGCTCCCGACCCTGCTAAATTGAAATCGCGCTCTCTCCCAATTGCCCACTGCCCACTGCCCACTGCCCGCACGGTCGCGTCTCCTCATCCCCCCAGCCACCCACCCGTGCGCCGAATTGAGAATTGGCGGCTGCCAGTGGTCAGTCAGTCATTCACCACAGACCACACACCACACGCGACACTCGACTCTCGACTCTCGACACTTGACTCTCAACTCCCGCCCCCCCTCGCGACTCTCCTCTCGAAACTCCAATCTCACATGTGCACGCAGCCATAACATCTACCCAAGCTGCCCACCTCAAACAAACAATTGGGGAGCCTCACTGTCGCCACATGTCTGTGATTGACCCACCGTGACCACCGCCATCCCCCCCCTCCTCCAGCCGCGAACAAACGCACGCGCGAGCCGGTCCGTCAAGATGCTCCTGAAGCGCAAACGGTCCGACGACCAGCTCTCGCCCTTTGCCAGCTCGTCGCCGCTCAGGATCAACACCGCCGCCGGCAATGTCGCCACGATGGACACAGACCTCGACGTGAACATGGACATGGACATGGACGTGGACACGGACATGGACAGGAACATGAACGTCGACATCGACAGCCCCCTCTCCGCCATGACCATCCGCTCCCCGAGCCGCTCTTGCACGCCCTCCCACCTGCCCAGCCGCACCTTCAAGCGCCTTCGCAACGGCCGCCCCTCGGACCACGAGGTTCACCGTAAGTCAGCTGACGGCGGCGCCGCCTCTCCTTCACACGGCCCATTCCTGTCTTGGGGTATGTTCCCAGACTCACTCTTGCGTCATGTTCGGGCATCTACAGAGAACACCTTGCAAATGCTATACCGCGCCCAGCAGCGCGCCTACCAGCCTCAGCATGTCTTGTCGCCGCCGACCACCACCAGCCCCGCCGCCCTGCCATCGCCCACGGCCTCTCTCCAGCCCCACTCGCCCCAGGCACCCGCGCAGAACCAGCGCTCTTTGCACAGCTTCTGGAACATCCCTTCCAAGCCGCAGCCGCCGCCGCCTCTTGGCATCTTGTCCCCCGCGCCGGCCCCCTCTGTCGACGCCATCGTGGACCGCCCTACAAGCTGCGACGACTGCGGTGTTGATCTGGGCGGTGAGGAGGCAGCAGTCGACGATGGATATGGCTTTGAGACGTATATCAGCTCCTGCAGCTTGTGCTGCAAAGCAGTGTGCTTCTCGTGCTCTGTCAGCAACTTGGGCGAGCAGCGACGGTGCCTGGTCTGCGCTGGCAAGCAGGATACGGGTAAAAGATGGGTCGGCGGCGCCGGATTGGCCTCGGAGCCAATGTCGGTCTTTTAGTCAGAGTCAGGCGCAGGGACTTCTGGTTCGGCGCGAGAACAAGTTGGACATTGACGAGTGGGCCCGGTGTTTAGGAATGGCAGGCGTTTTGGATGGCACAATCGGCCAGGGGAACAAGTGCGGCGTTGCGGGATCTGCTTTGGCTTGAAATCATGCTGGCCATGTATCATATTAGGCGCGGTGTTGAATTAGAAACGACAATCTTTGCCAGCTCCTAGCCACATGTCGCCTGCTCGCATACTGCTTCATCGTGTAAGCTCGTGACGGCCCGTGGTTTGAGTTTCAACCACCGTAGACCATGGTAAACCGGGCTCAGTCGGCACAGTGTTGCAGGAGAACCTACAATATCCTCAACGGCAAGGCTGTTTGGATGTCCAAACGTTTGCCGTCGGTTTTTTTGGATATTCTAGTGGACTACTGCAGGTACATCTGCTCCACCAGGACAGCTGTTGGCACTTGCTGCTAATTGATAGACCATACTTGGTGAACTATATATCTATATCCACTTAAGGGACCTAGTGGTCGAGGTACTTAGACTAGTACCCGCCCAGATCTGGATGGCTCGCTGTCGTTAATGGCAGGGCTACCCAGGTACTGGAGTACCGTTACATGTAGTTTCCCTAGGCACACAACGGCTGCCCCTCGTTTGGCCCCGGGGACGACACCGCGGGGTAGCAAACAGCTCATAGAGACACACACGATCTTCAATTCGTCTTCCCTTCCCCTCCGCTCCCGTTCCTACTCTTCCTCTCCGTGCGCCTGACTTATCGGCCATTTGAACGCTTCCAAAGCACCGCCTGTAGCTCTGCTGGCAGGCACATACACACATTACAAAGTAGAATATCACACCAACACACGCCATCCGCAATGCCGCAGCAGGGAACTCGCGATGCTACCCATGCGGGTAGCTGGTACGAGGGCAGACCCGACGTCTTGTCACGCCAGCTTGACGGGTTTCTCGAAAAGGTGCCCGCGACAGTAGACGGCAAACAATTACCCATCCCCAAGTCCAGAGTCATCATAGCCCCGTAAGTACCGTGCCATGCCTTCCTGCCCGTCCCCCACCTCATCGTGCCCTTCCCCCGGCTGACTGTATCCGTCCAGCCACGCAGGCTACTCCTACTCTGGCCCCTGCGCCGCCTGGGCCTACAAATCTCTCGACCTCTCTTCCGCAAAGCGCATATTTGTTCTTGGGCCTTCTCACACGTACTATCTGAAGGGTTGCGCATTAACGACCTTTGCCAGCTATGAGACACCCTTCGGCAACCTGGCAGTGGACACCGAGGTGGTTGAGGCTTTGCGGGAGACAGGCAAGTTTAGCGACATCCCTGCGTCGAGTGACGAGGACGAGCACAGCCTGGAGATGCACTTGCCGTACATATGGAAGAGGCTGGAGCAGACACATGGCGACGCCAGCCCGGACGGGTTTCCGCCCATTGTGCCAATCCTGATCGGCGACAACAACGGTGCCAAGGAGAAGGAATTTGGTCAGTTGCTCGCCAAGTACCTCCAAGACCCAAGCAACGCGTTTGTAGTGTCTTCTGACTTCTGCCACTGGGGCTCACGCTTCTCATACACGGCCTACGTCCCGTCCGCGGACAGGATAGACCAGCTGAGGGTGCTTTCAAGGAGAGCAGCGGATACCGAGACGCCCATCCATGAGGGGATCAAGATCCTGGATGAGCTGGCCATGGAAGCGGTTGCCTCGGGGAAACATGACAGCTTTGTGGAGAACCTAAGGATCACCAAGAACACGGTGTGCGGTCGTCACCCCATCGGCGTGACAATGGCGGCCTTGGAAGCAGTTGGAGCTGGGCCTTTCCGGCTTCTGCGATACGAGAGGAGTAGTCTGGTGGAGAGGCTGGAAGATTCGAGTGTCAGTTATGCATCGTTCTATGCCGTTGCGTGAGGCAGTCCTGTCAGTAGGCCATTCTGCGGTGTTGTGTGGTCTGGATCAGATACTCTAATCTGTGTCCGCTACCTTGGGCGACGACGGGCTCATCGAGAAATACATTTTCAGGACGCACCCATTGACTGCTACTTACCTGTGGAAGGTAAGGGAACCAGCTCACGGGCTGCACCTGAGTACCGACTGCCTCTTGCTATTAGATCATGCTAGCTGTGCATGTGTCTGAGTGCACGAGGCAGACATTTCTCTTGCATGTTCACGTTGCTTAGCGGATACGTAAACGGCATCAGGGACCAACGGCTTCAATCTATCTTCTGGTTGAAATTAGGGGAGCCGATCAAATAAGTTGTGCATCGAGTCGGGCATTTTTGCTGGGCCACGGCCAATCTGCATTGCATGATAGAGCTATCGACATCAAAATCAACATCAACGTCGGCCCAAGACATCAAATAACAAGGGTCCGAGGGCTACATGGTTCTGTTCACAGTATGCAGCGTAATACATAGAGCCCTCGATGTTCTGATGCCCGGAGCCTTCATCTCGGCAGCATCTCTAAGGGGCCGGATACAATATCACATCGGATCCCAACAGTGGCACTGCCTATTCACAATCATGATCTGCTCGTAGAAGCCACTCTCCACAGCGAAAGGTAGATCAACCTTTTGATTCCGTGGCAGTTCTTATCAGGGCGTCCGAAAGAGTAGTACATTGCGAAGGGCAGGTGATTGTGTAATAATTCAGTTAAATTATCAAACATCGCTCCAGGTGGTGGCCACCTACTCGGGGAAGGGGGTAATCATGGTGGGCTCATCGCACGTTTTAAGCCGTAACCGGTGGCCTGTACTCCGTACTGCACTGCAGCTTCTCTCAGGGAGCAAGACGGAAGACAGGGACTATAGTGTAACTTGGGAACAATAGCATATTAGAGCTGGACTCGGGTCGCATAGGTCGGTACCACCAGACGATGAATGGACGATATGTGAAGTAAGCTTTTACAGATCGGGCAGAGACGAAAAAAGAATGGATGGATGGCACAGGACAGGGCCGAGTCTCGGATCCCGGAACGAAGGCGGGGCGGGTTCTTTGGACGAGAAAGAGAAGACACAGGTGTGTTTGGTGATGGCAAGTGGTGGAGGGTTTCAGAGCAAGTGGCGGGTGGTCAGGCTGGCAAAGAGCTCGAGACGTAGTTGGCCAGGGACGATGGCCTCTTGGTTTGAGCCGCGGCGGACCGTGGTCCCAAAGTGCTGGAACGGCAGGACCACAGGACCTCAGGACCACCGCAGGTACCATCGCCGAGTATCACTGCAGATGGCCAGACGGGATGGGCAAGGCGTGAGAGGCACGAGATTGGTTATGAGCATGCGAGCATGTCGCAGTCGGTCTATAGTCTCACAGTAGTGTGGTCAGCGTCCAGGCTGGCTGGCTGGGCTGGCTGGCTGGCTGCTGTCCGGATAGATGGGTCATGGTGTTGCGTAGAGTGATTCGGCAGTGTCTCAGAGGGACTTGCAACAAGACCGGGAACAGGGCCTGGGGCCAGGGGCCCGGACACGGACACGGCGCGGGCGCGGCATGGACCTAACGCAGGACGGTGCCGTGTTTAGTGGACTGGAAGGACTGGCTGCTGACTGTATGTGGCTAGGCGGGCGGGCGGCGGGCAGTGCGTGTGGTTGCTTCATCCCAAGTCGAAAACCGCGGGTGCTGTGGGCTCGCTTGACGATTGATACCTCGACAGTGCAGTGGCGGCCACCAGTGACAAGCAGGTCCATGTCAAGCCGAGGCTGTGTGCGTTGGACAGTGTACGCTGAGGTCATGCCTGTTGACCAAGTGTAAGCCGCGCCCATGCCACACGATGATGGTGTAGAAAGTAATGATGATGCCACCGTGGATGAGCACGTCCTGTAGACGTGTAGTTCCGCTTGTCATAAATATTCGGCCAGCAGCACAGGCGATGGGTGCGAGGAAAAGGCTAGTCTACATACTGATAGTCTAGCTGTCCACACCATGCGGTGGTACCACGGCAAGTCTAGGCGGAAACATTGGCAGAGCAAAGAGAGGGTGGGGACTGGGGCGGCAGGGTGGGTGGGTCGTGGTCTGGTTCATCTTTCGGCCAAACATGTCTGGCGCCGATCGACATGGTGAAACTGGCAGAGAAGAAGCCCCTGTCCCTGTCGGGCCCCGTCAGGGTCCCCAACCCCCCGTCTCGCGAGGTCGCCGCCCCGTCGAGAGAGCAGTGCATTGCATTGTCATTGTTGGTCGTGCATTGTGCACTCGACGGGGCTGCATGATGCTGAGAGCCTGAGAGCCTGAGAGCCTCTGCACGCCACTCGCAGCCCACTCAGCCCTCGCCCTCGCCCTCGCCCTCGCAGACTCGCCACTGGTAGCCGCAGCCGCAGCCGCAGCCGCAGCCGTCAAGTACGTGGGGTTGATGCGAGATGCACGCACTGGTAGACTGTTGGTTGGCGGGCAGGCCGCGGGCAGTGCGAGGGAGGCAAAGGGGGCGAGCTGGACTCGTGTGGTACACACACGGTATTCAGCCAGGTCCAAGTGGTGCCCGGGTGGTCATTTGCTCGGCTCGTGTTGGTGGGTTAAGATGGAGGATTCGAGGTGGTAGTAATAAGCTGATGGAGATTGCAATGGGACTCGGGAGATGCTTGGTGCTTAGTGCTTGGTGCTTGGGTCTGCGTGCCTGGGTATCGATCATCCCTCGCACTAACAATTGAATACGGTGTACCTACACAGACACAAAACTGGAGGAATGCCAATGGCAGACAGAATACACACATCAATTCATACACTACATACAATCATACCCATTATAGTACACACATATATATACACATATAGTCAAAGCAAGATAGACCAGTGGCTCGGGTTGGTGGTCGTGGAATGAGGGTGACATGGTATCCTGCCCGTACTGACTGGCGAGTCTGTGTTTGTTCCAAGCTTGTCGCAGCCAATCTCGCAGGCCCCCCTGCCCCCCAGGACCCCGGGCAGCCAGTCCCAGACTGCCTCCAGAACTGCCACCAGAACTGCCAGACAGACCCAGGCCGGCTCCCCAGGCGCCCAGACCCCTGCACCCTCCCCCCTTCTGGCTGCTCTTCTTCAGCTGCCTCTCCCGTTGCCGCCAACTTGCGCACCGGCCCACCTGCATTCGACCACCCAACATCGACTTCTTTTTTCCAAACACTCCCCTTTCTTCCAGCCCGGCAGTTTTAACTTTTCGTTTCCTTACCCTATTCTATTTCCTTACACATCATCACTCAACACCGCGAGACGAACCACATCACGGGGGGCATCGCCAATTCTGCTCTGCTCTGCTCTGTCCTGTCCTCCTCTGCCCCTTTCCGTCTCTGTGCTGCTCAATTCGATCCGAATCCGACCTCGACCTCGACTTCGACCTCGACGCATCACTGCACACCGCATCGCTTCTGCTCCTACTGCTACTTCGGCCTGTTGTCTCGACGCCGACTACACCACTGTCGCTTGTCGCCGACGGTCAGCTCTTTGAGCCTACCAAGGGGACGCCCTGACGCCCTCACCAATCCAATCCATCCATCATGAGTGTACGTGTGGTTCCTTTCCCCAACCTTGCTCAATCGGGTACCAGTCCATATTCCCTCTCATCATGTGGATCTCCAATCATACCTGTCCATTCATCATCGTCATTGTCTCTATCATCATTGCCATCATCACACCAACTGTGCATGACACTTCTTGACTCCAGTGTGGAACCGACTCGCTGACCTATTGCCACAGTACGGGTGAGCTTTCCCTTCCCAGCCATACTGCGCAACGACGTTGCTCTCCATCAATTATAAACCACGGTGGAGCCAAGACCGTACCACCGACCCGGCCGACATGGATTGGTTCTACGACTCTCGTCACATTCTTCGCTGACCATAATCTAGATACGGTGGTAGGGCCAACCCCTACGCCCAACAAGACTCTCCCGCCGGCCAATACGGCTCTTCAGGAGTGGCATCGCCCCCTCAGGCTAGCTTTGGTCAGTCTCCCCGCCCCGGCGGCGGAGGCTACAACCAGTACGACAATGGTGCCTACGATGGGGCCTACGGTGAGTGCTGCGCCAAGCAGACCCGGGAGACGAGCCCCGGCTGTACAGTCCACGCTGCGCGCAGGATCATCTGACGGGTACCAGGAAATAATGTTGAGATGGCACCTCTCTCGCAAAACGGGGCAAGCTTTGCCGCCAGCGACCCCAACGCCATCCTGAACGAGTGCCGAGAGATAGGACAGGGCATTGACGCCATCGACGGCAACCTGAACCAGTTGCGCATGCTTCAAGATCGATCCCTCAACGAGACCGATTCCAGCAGCTCAGGCACCTCTCGCGAGCTCGACAACCTGTCCGCCGACACAATGTCCATGTACCGGGAGCTCACCGACCGCGTCCGCAAGATGAAGTCTTCACCAGACGCCAAGACCCCCAAGAACGCACCCCAGGTCGGCCGCATCGACCGTCGTTTGAAAGAGGCCATCCAACAATACCAACAGGTCGAGGCCGCTTTTCGGAAGAAGATGCAGTCTCAGATGGAGCGGCAGTACCGCATCGTGCGACCAGACGCCGACGAAGGCGAGGTCCGCGCTGCCGTGGAGGATATGTCTGCCGGTGGACAACAGGTTTTCCAGCAGGCTATGATGCAAAGCAACCGACAGGGTCAGGCACGAGCTGTCCTGAACGCCGTACAGGATCGTCACCGGGAACTACAGAAGATTGAGCAGCAGATGATCGAGCTGGCTCAGCTCTTCCAAGACATGGATACCTTGATCATCCAGCAGGAAGAGGCCGTTGTTCAGATAGAACAAAAGGGCGAGGAAGTTGTCGAGAATCTTGACAAGGGTAACCAGGAGATCGAGGTCGCTGTCGAAACAGCAAGGAAGACACGAAGGAAGAAGTGGTACTGTGTTGGTATCAGCGGTACGAACCCCCCCCCCCCCAGAACGCATATACACGTTCTCTCGAAAATCCATTACTGGAGTTTTATACTGACAGCCTCTGAAGTTCTCATTGTTGTCGTTATTGTGATCATCGTAGTGGTCTACATGGCGGTCACAGGGAAATTCAACAGCAGCAGCAACAACAACAACACCAACACCAACGCCAAGCGCAGCGCAGTTGAATTTGAGGGCGAGCGACCTGTCACCAACATCTACGCGCAGTCCAAGATTGTGAATGTGGGGCAGGACTACGACGAGAACTCGGCTCCGCTGGAGAGATTTTCCGGTGTGACTAGCGGCAAGAGCCTCGCTGGTCGGATAGTGATGTCAAACAACTGGAAGACTGGTTCAGCCGAACGACGGCGGTGGGACATGACGCTCCCTGTACCAGTCGACAGCATCGACGTCAAGCGTGGCGATTACAACGAGGTCGATTAATCCCCATTAGTTGGGACTTTTGTGCTACTATGGCTATAAGAGGGTGTCAATTGAGATGTGAACTTTCCCACCACGAGAACCATCTCTTATCTACTGCGAAGGGAAGAAGAGATGAAGGACGCGGTGGTCGCGGGGAATACCTTGGGAAATATCAACTGACACGGATCCGCCATCTTTATACACCACGGACCAAGCATATGGCTACACACTGGAGCTGCATGAAATGCATGAGGTTGATCCTAGTCTCATGAGATTACGGCTTGATGCCGACAAGAAGCCTAGGATTGTATGTTTGTTGGCACTCGATACAGAGTTGTTATATACCAAATTCGGTCGCTTGAATGACTGCGGGGCATGTTGCACTTATTAGATCATTACACTCTTGGGTGGGGAGAGATCCGTTCTGGGGGCTTGGACTTGAAACTCTTTCGCATTATCACAATACTGGCGTTTAATTGACCTTTTCTTGATTCTATATGCCTCAAAATGACTTTCACTGGGAAGCAGCAAATGCTACACAGAATCTTGATCGGGGTCCGATAGGGACGCGATGATAATGTTTTGTTGATCAGGTACCGGCCTCCACCCCAACGATGCGGCATGGGGTGGTGTCATCGCAGTCAGCAGAATACGGCCCGGGGGGGGGGGGGGGCAAGAGGGGGTCGGGTGACGGTGCTGTGTCTGCGCAGTCACCTCTCGAATTCACGTTGCTCACGCCGCCATGGACCATTTTGGGCGAGCGCTGTCTCCTCACCCAGAACGGCATCCCCGCCGGCTGCCGTGGCCCTCATACATGCCATGATGACGATGTGTGTTGCGACTCTTTGTCAGGCTTGCCATCTGCAGCCGCTGATAATGTGGTGGCTGCGGCAAGCGCACCCGAGTGCAGGCAAAACAGCCCCTTATGAGGCGGCCAGCTCTCAGTCCGACCCAGTAGAAACAGGGCCCCGCTCAATCAACGCTCTCTTGTCGTCAACTTGCTGCTGGGATGACTGCTCCTGCCCGTATTCTAGTCGTAGGCCTGGACTCCAGCCATGCGCAGCGACGCCAGCGGGCAACTCGTCGTCAGATGGACGAGCACCCCCGGCGCTTCGTTGCCTCTCGAGCCCGGCGTCGACGACCTTACGCAGGACGCTCATCCTCTTCTCAAACTCGTCGACAATGGCTCCGTAGTCCTCCTTGGCCTTGTCCTGGACAGCCCCTGAGGGTGACGAGGCAGACATGCGCAGGTCGCGCTCGTCGAGGGAGGCCTTTCTCGCCCGTGTGCCAGGTCCTTGTGCTGGTGCGGCGGCTGAGGACGAGATAGCATTGTCGCCGACGCCTTCGATACGGAGGACTAGTTGTTGGCCGGCCCCGCTCTCATTTTCCAAGGTGTTGGGGTTGTTGCTGTGCTCTTCCGTCATGACGCTGGTTTTGGCGGCCACAACGGCCCATGAGGAGGACAGAGATGACACCCACGCCACGTCGTAGCCCGGGGCTGATGAGGCGGACTGGAGGTTGTCCGACGGGTTAGGCACGAGGTCCAGGACTATGGCGCGCTCGCTGGGAGGGGCTTGCAGCGGCGGCGCCCTGTTGGCGGATGCGTCCGGGGAGGCTCGGTGGCCGTGGCGTGCGAGTGCCTGGGTAAGGATCTCAGGGTCATCGTCTGAGAATATATAGTGGACATGCGGGTGATGTGTTGCGCGGGTGGTGCTGTCGGTGACGAGGGTGAAGAGTGGTTGAAAGGGAGGCTGTGACCGCTGCAGAGGTTCCTCGTGCACTGGGGGCAGCAGCTGGGCTTGCCCCTCGGTGGCGACCGGGGGCTCGGCGACAGGGCCGGGAGGAGGGTGTCGGTCGGGCGATGGGTCGGGGCCGGTCATGATGGGTCTCTGCCGAGGTCGACGCGTTGTGATGCCGGTGACAGTGTCGGTGAGGGTGTCGGTGGTGTCGGCGGTCGGGAGACGGGGCGGAGGCCGCTGGTTTCTTGGATGACAAAGTGGCACGGAAAGACGGCTGAAGCTGGGTGCGCTCGCATGTTGAAGCCGTGCTAATCGGCAGCGGGAAAAGCATGCAACATGGCGGCAAGAAAAAAAGGACAGAAGTGAAGAGCCGTGGCTGCGGTCCTGCGTGCAGACAGCGGAGGCCAGAGGAGGGTGAGTGAGTGAAGTTGCGGCTGGTCGGCTGTTCGAGCGCAGTTGGGGTCTGTTGGTTGGTCGCAGCGACGTCACAACCCCTGTTAGCTTTGGAGAAGATGTTAGGAATGTTCCTCCTACACAGCTACAGTAGCCCCCGGGGGTGGGGACAGGCTGCTCTGTTATCGGTCGACATGTGCCGAAACATTTGCACCAGTAGCCAGCAGAATAGCATACAACACAAGAGGGTAACTGGGCTCGACTTGATATTCTTCTCTCCATAATGCATATGCTCCCATTCCTTGCATCATACTGTATGTCGTTTTGCAGGTTGGTGGGGTACAAACCATGAGCGTGGTGAGGTGGCTCGCGGCCACGTCCCTCCACCACCAACACGCCTGCACTCTGTCAAGGACGGAAGAGATATCACAGAACCTGACCCGAGTCCGATTACGAGCTTGGAGGGCCGCAGATAACCAACAAACACATTTGACAGGCATGTCGATCGTCCGCCACGTTGCAGCCAACTTCCCGAAACCATTGCTAGACATAAGAGCGGAGTGCCGTGTAGTGCCGCACGGTCTCCAGGGCCGCCGGCCTTGGAATGGCTGCAATCTGAGTCGTGATACCACCTCTCTGTGAGCGGAGTAAGATAGACAGACTGTCTCCTCCTTAGCTGGCAGCTCTGTCGCACGCATTGGTCAGCTGGAACTGCAGCCACGCACGTTATCTCAGCGGGAGGCCAGACTGCAGGGCAACGGGGGGAGTGGTGAGCGCACTCTTGTCTCATGAGCGAGGGACTCTGCAGAGGGACAGCCTCGATTTAGCGTCGCGTCCGTTGCCGGCGGGCAGCCCGAGGTGAGAATGGCGACGGGGAAGAAGAAGGATGGCCTCCCTAAGGCCGAGGGGTCCCCCGACTTGTTCCAGGCTCTTTCATCTCGAACCCTGCGAGACTGGTCAGCAGGCGGGGAGGCGCGGAGGCGCGGAGGAAAGCAGGACATCGCAGGGCGATATTGCAGGGCACCGGTTTCCGGGCGAGGCGAGACCTACTTTGGCGGCACATGGGGCATTGTCCCCTGGCGGATTCCTGCCTGATCCACTGGGAAATGCAGTGTTTATGGAAGTTGTGACCGCATTTGCCAGACACTGGCCATGTCTTTATTCAGCACGCTGTTTAGGCGGAGGGAGATGCAGTAGGGGCAGGCAGGCTGACAGAGTTCGCAGTCGTCTCCAGGAAAGCGACACGATGGGCAGGACCCGTCAAAATGGATCTGGCAGATGCCGCAGACATCGTCTTCGGGAATGTCCCAGCGCCATGTTGCCACAGCCGCCCACTTCTTGATCTTGACCTTCATGGCTTGGGGTTTGGGATCGGCGGTGTTTTGGTGGGGGGGTTTTGGTATTATTCTTCACATGAGGAGGCGATAGTCATGCGGTTGTTGTATATGTGTGCACATGTGTGCATGTGCAAGGTGGGAGTGGGTGGGAGTGGACACCTGAGTGTAGAGCAGAGCCGAACTGTGGTGTTGGGTCGTGTTTATATCCACAATCACATGTACCGACCACGACCAAACTTTTGGAGGTTGTGTGACGCGGTCGCGTATTTGCAGTTGGCCCAAGCTCCCCAGGTGAGATCGATCTGCTCTCAGGCTTCAGGCCTAGGCCCAGGCCTGCCGGCTGGGTATCAGCTGAGTACCAGACTATGTAGGCTACCTAGCTTTGTAGGCAAAGTCTATCTGATATCTCGTCACCAGTGCCACTGCTCGTCTGCAGCAAGCAGCCTTCAGCTTGGCTCTACTGTTCTCCACTGTTCTCTCTATACCTTTCGCCTGCCAAAATTGCCAGACTGGGTCCATGGGCGGCACCTGAGTAAAGACCCAATCACGACATCAACCCGGCTCTTCCTCCGCACTCGCCTCCGCACCCACCTCCGCACCTTGACCTCAACCTCAACCTCGACCTCGACTTCGACTTCGAACTCGACCTCACCCTCGATATCGGCCGATCCTGATCCAACTCAACTTGTCCCCAGAGACGGCTCAGTCCTCCCCGTGGGGCTACCACCCGGTGAAGTCAAAATGGCCACCATCGCCATCCTCCGGCCCTTTCCTGGAGCTGCCACTCGATCGCCTCTCCGGCCCTCCGCCTTCACAAGCATTGCCGCCGCCGCCTTCACTTCCCGCCGCTCCCTGTCCTCCTACCTCGTGACCCCCAGCGAGCTCAACGCGGCCCTCAAGAAGAACCCTCCTTCCCCCATCAGTACCGACCCGCGCATTATCCCCCTCTGCGCGGCATGGTTCATGCCAAACGACCCCGACCGCCGCACCGGCATCCAGGCCTTCCGCCAGCAGCGCATCCCAAAGGCCCGCTTCTTTGACCTCGACAAGGTCATCGACAAGCACTCCGAGTACCCCCACATGCTCCCCGCTCCCAAAACCTTCGCCGCAGCAATGAGCGAGCTGGGTATTCGGCGCGAGGACACAGTCGTTGTCTATGACACCAAGGAGCTGGGCATCTTCAGTGCCCCCCGGGTAGGCTGGACTTTGAAGGTCTTTGGCCATCCCAAGGTCCACCTCTTGAACAACTTCCGTCTCTGGGTTGACCAAGGATTTCCCACAGAGAGTGGTGAGCTGTACAACGTCGAGTGTCACCCGTACCCCATTCCCAAACTCGACTCGGATAAGGTTGCCAGCTACGAGGACGTCAGGGAGGTGGCTTTGGACTACAACAAGGAGGGTGCAGAGGGCGTGCAAATCCTTGACGCCAGGAGCAGTGGGCGCTGGACTGGCAAGGACCCGGAGCCGAGACCCGGTCTATCGTCCGGGCACATCCCCGGCTCTATCAACATTCCCTTCAATGAGGTCCTCGACCCCGACACCAAAGCCTTCCTCCCCAAGGACGAGCTGCAGAACCTGTTCAAAGCAAAGAATGTCAATCCGAGCAAACCCATCATCTCAAGTTGCGGGACTGGTGTCACAGCTGTGGTAATTGACACTGCCCTGGACGAGGCTGGTTATGGTGCCCCTGAGACACGCAGGGTCTACGACGGCAGCTGGACGTAAGTCGATCTCTCTTATGTGCTTTGAATCCAGATATGCTAATGTTTTTTCTGCAGAGAATGGGCCCAACGAGTTCGTACTTCCGATTCATTAATACGTAAGATATAATACAGATAGTTTAAGTAAATAAAAAATTCATAATTTAAAAAACTATAAAATATAATTATTTTATTAAAGTTTAATAAATTATTAAAAAAAATTATTATATAAAATATATTAATTTTTTAAAAAATAATTATTATATAAAATATATTAATTTTTTAAAAAATAATTATTATATAAAATATATTAATTTTTTAAAAAATAAATATAATTTTTATTATATAAAATAAATTTAAATTTAAATAAATTATTAAAAAAGAATATTATATAAAATAAATTTAAAATTAAATAAATTATAAAAATATAATATATTTTAAAAGTATTTTAAATTTATATTATATAAATAATTAATTTTTAATAGTATTTTAAATTATAATAAATTTAAATATTATTATAATAATATTAAAAAATAATTAATTAATTATTATTATAATTATAATTAATTTTAAATTAATATAATAAAATAAAATATAAAAATTAATAATAATATTTTAAATAAAAGTATATTTATTATTTTTTAATTATAAAGTTTAATATAAATAAATTTATTATAATTAAATTTTTAATTTATTTATAATTATAAAATATATTTTAAAAAATAAATATTATATTAAAAAAATTATAATTTATATAATTTTATTTTATTTTATTAAATTATATTAATTATTTTAAAAATAAATTTTATATTTATTATAAAAGGCATAGTTTTTAAAGTAGCCTATAAAAAGCGTTTAATATTAATTATTAACTAATATAAAGAAGAAAAAAAGAAAAGAAGTAAATTCTTTAGTATATTTACTGCTTTTTCTTTATAATAGAGCTGCTTAAAAATTGCTAGTATGCTGCTTAAAGGTTGCAGGTTTACGCCTTACTACTAAACCCTTGATATTAAGTAAATAGCCTATAATATTATTCCTCCCTATAAATTTTACCTAATATAAATAGTATACACTCTTAGTTAAATTAGCTAGGCAGCTTATTTAAATAGGTAGTTTGTATATTTAACTCTCCTAAATATAAAATAGTAGCTACTTTTTTATTAAAAATTAAATTTTTTTTTTTTTATAACCTTATTAAATCTTTTCTTATTTTCTTTTTTATTTTAATTACTAGTTAATAACTACTCTTTCTTTTTATTATAAAGCAGCTACCTTAATCTGCACATTATAAGCGTACAATTTAATTATAGTAAAGTAAACTCTAAAAAGTAAGCTAAACTATTTATATAAAAAAATTATTAAGCTGCTTTTTAAGAATAAGATTGCTACTTTTAAAGCGTTTATTGCTTTTAAGCTGTTATTTTTTGCTAAGGTAAGTAATAAAGCTAAAAATAAGCCAAAAGTTTTTAACTATTTTAATTAAAAAATAAAGGTAATTTATAAAGTAAAAAGCTAAAGAAATAATTAAAATAAAAATAATAACAATAAAAAAAAATTTAGTAATAAATAGGCAACTAATAATAATAATACTAGTATTAAAAAGTTTACTAATCTTCTTTATAATAAAAATAGCTATCCTATAAAGCAGGCGGCTTACATAATTACTACTATAAAGGCTATAAAAAAGTTAAAAACTAAATCCTTTATTTTTATTATTAAGCTATAAATTAGCTATAAATATACTATAATATTTCTTAAGCCTAAGCATTTTATTAATAAGCACTTTATTACTAAGCAGCTTTATTAAAGCTAGAATTAAAATAAATTATTTAAAATTAATTTTATTAACTAACTAAACTTTAAATTAAGTAATAAAAAAGCTACTTTTTACTATACTACTTTTATTAATTAAGAAAAGCTTTACACTAAAAAAGCTATTTATACTTTACCTTTTATTACAACTAATTACTATTTTAGTATAGCTTACATTACTACGTTAAAATAGCTAAAGCCTATTTTTTATAATACTTTACTAGCTTTATTTTTAAAAGCTGCCTTTATAAAAAAAAAATAGTTTAAGATTTTAAAAATTATTATAAAAAATAAAAATAATAGTATTATTAAAATTATAATTAAAAATTTATAAAATAGCTTTAACTATACAAATACTATAACCCTTAAAGAAATTTAAACTGCTTTTATTAAAAACTCTAATAGCTATAAAGCCTATATTAAAACGCTTTTTATTAGTAATTATTTAGCTATTTATTAAACATATTTTTTTAATTATATTCGCAGCTGCAATATTATTTCTAATAACTTTAATTTAAACATTTATTTCTTTTATATTTTATATATAGTAAACAATCTTTAAGTAGCTTATATACTTACTTTTAGCGTATTTTTTATTAATTATTATTATTTTTATACTAGTGCAGATGGCAAGTTTAGTTATAAATGCTTTTAGCTTGCTATTAATATAAAAAAAGCTTATATACTAGCTTTTACATGCCTTTATTTTAATTTTTATAACTTTAATAAGTTAAAATATAATAATACTCTATTTTTACTTTTTAGCTATTAATATTTTTTAGGTTTTATTATAGTTTAAATAAATGCTAATAGTGCTATAATATACATATATATAAAAGGTAAAAGTATTACTAAAATAGTTACCCCTTTTTTATATAAAGCTATTATAAGCTTAGTTATAGCTAAAAAAGCTATATTTTTATTTATAAAGATTTAATATAATTACTTTTATAAAAGCGGCTATAATACAGTATTTATTTTAATAAAAGGAGATTTTAATAGTTTTAATATAAATTTATAGATTTTTTAATACCCCTTCCTTTTTTTTTTTATTAACTTATAATATAAAATTATACTAATTTAATATAGTAAAAAATTAATACTTTTAAGCAAATTACTAGTTTTATATAAAATATTAATAAGTATTTTTATATTATACTTAAGCACTTTAAATTTAAAAGCGCTAATTTACTTAAGCTATATAATCTAAATAGCTGCTAACTTAGTACTTTATAAATAAAAAATACTAATAGCTAAATTACTATTTAAAGCAATTATAAAAATAGAATTAAAATCTTAGCTACTAATTTTAGTAAAAGCTTTTAACTTTAAATATAATATAAAGTATAAAAAAAGTATAATATAAAGCATAATTAGGAAAATATTAAACAGTAATAATAGTAGCAAGTTTATAGCTATTAAATTTTTTTTAATAAAAAAGTACTAATTAAAGAGATTTTTAATATTAAGTTTATTAAATTAGTATATTTCTAAGCTTTTTTATAGTTTAAAGTTAGCTATAGTAAACCTTTTATAATACTTTAGCTACTACTAATTTTAGCTTTTTAATTTTAAATTTATAAAAAAAGTAATTAAGGAAATTTATTAAATTATTCTAATTATTATAAGGCTAGAACTGCTTTTTTATAGCTTTATATCCTATTTTTAAGCTATTATTTATTATAGCTAGGCTATAATAGCTCTTAAACTAAGCTAAAGCTTTAATATTTTATAAATTCTTTAAAAGTTATTAGTTAGAGATTATATAGCCTTTTTATTTAATTAGTACTTCCTTTTTCTAAAGGCTGTTAAAATACAGGCAGCCTTTTTATTAAGCATTATAAACTTTAAAAATACTTTTTATTTAATATTTAGCTTTAAACTTATTAAATTTTTTAATTACTACTAATAAATAAGAGTTTTTAAATTATTATAAAAGCAGCAAATTCTTTGCTACATATATTAAGAGGTTTATATAAAAGTAAGGGTATATTCTGCCTAGAATATTTAACTTTACTATATAAAAGCTAATTATACGTTTTACTTAGTATTTTATATAAAGCTATCCTAATTTCTTATTAAATAAATTTAAAATAAAGTTTTTAAGGTTAATTTAAATATAGTTTTTTACTTTAAATTATTTTGCTAAAGTTTACTACTTATTAGCAGAATTCTTTATATACTGCTATATAGCTGCTATTACTATCTAAGTAAAATTAATAGTATTTTTAAATTATTAAATAAAGTTTTTAGCTTTAATTTTTAAATTTCCCTTAAACGCTAATAAAAAAGCAACTTTTTTAATAAAAGGGATATAGTACCTGTGTTATAAAAAAAATAGGCTAAGTTTTATTATTATAGTATTCCAGTTATTAATAGCTAATTATATATTAAAAAAAAGGTTTACTTAATTAAATTGTAAATACATTATAAACGCTTAGAAATAGTTTAATACCTTTTAATTTACTTATTTAATAATACTATTTATTTCTAAGTAATAAATAGTATTTAAGCGCTACTTTATATATATTAACTTATAAAGCTGTTTTTAGAATTTTTTTATTTAATTAGCCCTTTTATTACTAACTAAGCGCTAAGGAAAGTTATAAAATCTTTAGTAGCAATATATAAAAGTTTTTATATAGAATTTAGCTTTTATTATAGTTATAGCTTTAAAGGTAACTGCTTTATTTAGTTAATTAGTAATTATTATAAGAAAATAAAGATTTATAAGCTTAATAGCTAATAGATTTATTATAAAGTCTATTAACAGCTTATTTTATATTTTATTAAAAATAAGTAGTAGCTTTAATAGCTCCTTTTTCTAGTATTTTTATATTATTTTTCTCTTATATATATTGCAATTATATAAAAAGCAGTATATTATATAGTATATATTAGGCTAAAAGTAAAACCTAGTTAATAGTATTAATATTATATTCTTTCTTAAATAACTTATAAGATAAAAGTTATATATATATTAAATAAGTATTATTTATAATAGCTTATAAGCTAAAATTTATATTTACTTTTTAAAATATAGTAAATAGTTTTTAGTTATTTTATATTTACTTATTAAAATATTTAAAAGTAAATGCTTAATTAAGCTTAAATTAGGAAGAAAATAAGTTTTATTTAATACTATTTAATATATAGCTATATAGTTAGGGTTTTCTTTTAAACTTTTATCCTAAGTATTTTATAGGTCCTTATTTATAAATAATTTATTACTTAAGGGTAAAGTAAAAGCTAAACTTATAAAAAATAGTAAAATAGTTAAAACATTAATTAGCTACTCTTTACAAAGGAGCTAAATATTACGCCCTATATAGCGCTTATTACCTAAGTTTTAAAGCATATTTTATTCCCTTTATAATAAAGTATTTACCCTTATATACTTTTTTTTAACTTTATAAAAAATATAAAACTAATAATTAGCTAGTTTTATTAATTAATATACTTAGTACTTTATTAAGCGCTAAATAATTATAAAATATTTAAAGTTTTTATAGTTAAAAAGAATAGTAAAAGCGCTTTTTAAGCTTTTAAGCTTTATTAATTATACTTTTAAATAGCTTATAATAGCTAATAGCTTTTTATTATAGATTTTATAATTATATTTAGCTAGGGAAAAATGCTTAAAGTAATATACTATAAGGAGTAAGTTTTTTTATTTATTAGCTTAAAGTAAATAGCCTTTAAGCGTATACTTTAAATAGTTAGTTTTAATTATAGTTTCCTTTTTAAGGTTTTATTAAGTTAGTATTAACTTACTTATAAATATATTTTTAAAGTAAGTAAATACTATTTATTCTTAATTACTTTATTTAAAAATAGTTTTTTTTTTAGTAAAGGCTAATAAGGGAAAGGCTATTTTACTATAAAAATTAATAAAGTTATAGTAAAAGTTAGTAAACCTTAAAAAGCTTTTTATTTTTTATAATATAAAAAAAGCTTTTTATTTTTTAATAACTTATAGCTTTTTAAAATTTATTTAAATATTTATTTTTATTTTAATAATAAACCTTAAATATTTAATTTTATAAACTATAAATTTATATTTAAAAATATTTAAGTTTAGCTTAATAGCTTTTAAACAGGTTAATATTTGCTTAACTTTATATATATAGTTTTATTAGTTATTATTAGAGTAGATAAATATATTATTTAAATATATTAAACAGAATAGGTTTAAATATAGGTAAAAAAACTTATTAATATAGCATTAAAAGGTAATAAGTGCTTTTAAAAGCTTAAAAAAAGTAATTAGCTATTTAAAAAGTTTAAAATAAATTTAAAATACTATTTTTTACTTATCTCTTAAGTAAATATATAGCTTATAAAAGGCTGCTTATATATTAAGCTTAGTAAACTACTTTATATTTAAAACGCTTTATAGCGTTTTTTTAATTAATAATAATAAGTATTTATTAGATTTTATAATTGCATTAAAGGCTTTATAATTTATATAAAAATAAAGGCTGCCTTTAAGCTTTTTTATAAACAATACTAAAGCTTTTATTAATAAGCTGCTTGCTTGTATATAGCTTTAGTTAAATAGCTTTGTTAATATTTTATATAAAATAAGTAGCTTTTTTTATAATATTTTATAAAAGGGCTTTTAAGGAATGAATTCTTTTTAGCTTATTTTATTTTATAATAGGTGTATTATGTAATTTGCTTTTTTTTTATAAGGAGGAAGCTTTTTTAACTTAGCTTTATTAAAAAAAAAATTACTAATAATTTAACTTTAAGGAAAGGGTTATTTTTAAAAGATTTTATTTTAAAGCTAAAGCTTTATTAATATTTATTATAGTTATAGCGGCTAAAAGGGTCTTTACTTAAAGAAATTTTTTAATGCATTAAAATATAGCCTTTATTATTAAAGCGCTAACCTTTAAAAGCTTTTTTAGGGCGGATTTATACTTCTTTTCCTATACTTATATTTCCCTAGCCTATTTTATATTTAAAAGGTAATTTTTAACTAAATAAACTACTTTTTTTCTTTTTATTTAAAGTTTTTTTAATATAAGGTTATATTAAAGCTTAAAAATAATATAGGTTATAATATAGTAAATATACTTATTTAAGTTAATTTTAAAGTATATAAGTTTACAAATTAGTAGTAGATTTTTATTTATTTATATATAAATAGCTTTTTTAAATATTTTAAAGAAGATAGGTATATATAGAAAACCTAATTATTAAACTATTTTTTTATTAATAGCGCTATAATACTTATAACTTTAATTAATTAATATAATAGTATAATAAATTTAATTATAAAAGATATTTATTATAAATAGTTGTTTATTTATAAGTAGCTTTAGTTTTATTAAGTTTTAGTTTTATAGCTCCTGCATGCGTTTTTATATAGGAGCTATTTTTTTTTTTAAATTAATAAGGTTTTTAGTTTTAATACTATTAATACTATTTAGTTTTATAGCTGAGGTAAAAGGGTAGTAATTAATTTAGTAGTTTTACTTTTTATAATAAAAATATAGCTTGTTTTTATACTTATACTTTTTTTCTTTTTTAAATACTTAATAAGCTTATTATTTAAGTTTTATTCCTTTTATAATGCTAACTTTTATTATTATTATATTCCTATTACTATTTATTTAGTTAAATAATTGCTTATAGGTTAAAAGTAAGTAATAAAGTTTTATTATAGTTATAGTATATAAAAAGCTTTTTAGCTTTAAAAATATTATTATAACTTTTTATACTTATTTATAATATTCCTTTAGTATATTAACGCTTATAACCTTATTTTTTAATTTAATATTAATAGCCCCTTTAAGCAAAGTTAGCTTAACTTAATCTTACTAAAAGGTACTTTTTACTTTAGTTAGCGTTTTTTTTTAAATAAAAAAAAAAGTAATAAAATATTAATTATTCCCTTACTTTATACTTTATAGCTTTTAAGCAGCTTTTCTTATATAGTTAGCATTTAGGAAATGCTTTTTTAAGTATTTAATATATTTTGTAGGGTTATAATTCTTATTTAGCTCTTTTATTATATAGTAAAGGATTTTTATTTTTTAAGTAGTGCTTTTAAAATATTTATAAATTATATAAAACTTATCCTTATAGTTCTTTATAAAGTTAATATTATATTTAAGTTTATAAAATATTACTACCTTTTATACTAGGAATTTATTATATTTTTTTTTAAATTTTTTAAGCTAAGGAAAAGGTTTCCTTTTTAATAAGCTCCTTTTTTTAATAATTAGGCTGCTTTAAGCAGGTTAGTTACTATTTTTCAGCTCGTTTACTACTCTCTATATAAGCCTTTAGCTTACACTTTAGCTAAATTCTAAATTAGTTATTCTTATATTATAAATAGTGCTTATTAATTCTTCCTAGCTAGCTTATAATAAGCTATTTATTTTAATACAAAGCTACTTTATTACTTATATTTATGTATTTAATAGGTACTTAAAAAAAGTTTATAAGTTTTTTAAGGTATACTATATTAGCTTTATTATCCTACACTAACAGCTTAATAACTTATACAGGTTTAAAAAGGGGTAATATTAATTAATATATAAAAAATATAATTTTTAAAATAGCTTATAAAAAGCGTTTAATATTAATTATTAACTAATATAAAGAAAAAGAGAAGAAAAGAAGTAAACCCCTTAGCATATTTACTGCTTTTTCTTTATAATAAAGCTGCTTGGAAATTACTAATATACTGCTTAAAAGCCGCAGGTTCGCGCCTTACTACTAAACCCTCAATACTAAGCAAGTAGCTTGTAACATTTATTAATATTTTTATAAATATATTTATATTTTTTATAATAAAAATTTAAAAATTATTAATAAAATTAAATTTAAAATTATATAAAATAAAATTTATAATTATTTATATATTAAAAATAAAATAATATAATATAATAATACTTTTTTTATTTTAAAAATTATTATTATATTAAAAGTTTTAATATTTTAAATTATAATAATTTTTATATTATATTATTAATTATTTTATTTAAATATTTATAAAGCTATTTTATTTATTAATTTATTTTTTAAATAATTAATATTTTATTTAAAATTAATTATATTAATTAAATTTTTTTTAATATATATTTTTATAAAAAAAATTTTTTTTATATTTAAAATAATAAAATTATTTTTTAATTATATAATTTATTATTATTTAAATATTTTAAATTATTATTTTTTTATAATCATATATATAATTATTTTTATAAATAATATAAAAGCTTAATATAATTAAAATATTTATTATAATAGTTTTTTAATATAATAAAAGTAGTTTTAAAATTATTTATAAAATATTATTTAAAATTTAAAATAATTATTAAATAAAAAAAAAGTTAAGCTTATTATTTAAATAATTTATTAATTATAATATTATTATTTAAGCTTTATTAATATATTTTTATAATATTTAAATAATTTATTAAGCTTTTTATTATTATAACCTTTTTATATAGTTTTTATTTTTTTTAATTTAATTTAATATCTTTAATTAAATAATAAATTAAAATTAAATTTTATATAAATTTTAAAAAGTAAAAGTAGTTTTAATAAACTATAAAAGAAGTAAGTTTATATAAAGTTAAAAGTAAGTATAATTATAATTTAACTATTTTAATAATAATTAATAAATATTTTTAATTTTTAATTATTATTTTTACAAAAAAATATATATATTTCTTATATATATTTAAATTTATATATAAAATAAATTACACTTTACTTATTTTTAATAAATACTTTATACTTTCTAATAAACAATATAATTACTTAGGATTTAAAAACAATTACTCTTAAATATTATATATTAAAATAATTTAGCTAAATATATATATTAATACTAAAGCTGCTAAAATAAATAGTAATATAAAATATAAAGTAAAAAATTTATTTCAAGTTATATTATTAACTAAGCATTTATATTAGTAACTTTATTTTAAAATAAACTATTATTATACTTAATAAATTTCTTAAAGCTGTGTAAATAGTAATATTAGCGTTTATAGCTGCCTAATTAGTCTATTAAAGCCTATAGCTATAAATAGGCTTTAAAGGAATACAGCTTTTAGCTGCTTTTTAAAATTTAATAAGTAATACATACTTAAATAAACATTAATATCCTAAACTATATATTATATTTAAATATATAACCCAGCTAACATTAATTAGTAATTGTAAAGGTAATTATAAATAGCTAGGTATTAAAAGAAATAGTTTATTACTTTAGGATTTATATACTATTAGTATACACTTTTTATAAAGCAATTATATTAATATTTATTAATTTTTATAAACTTATATTTATTATAAGTATTTTTTATTAATATTAATAAACTAATTATATAATTAAAAAAACTTAAATATTATTATTAAAATATACTTTTTAGCTTAATTATTTTAAGTATTTATTATATTTTAAGTAAACCTTAACTTTATAGCCTTAAACTTATTATTCTTTCTTATTAATAAGCAAAGTTATTATATTTTAAATAATATTATAATATATAAAAAGAAAAGCTATTATTTATATATATTTATTATATTTTTAATAAATAACTTTTAATATAATTATACTTAATTTTTTTTATTTAACTTCTTTATTAATTATAAAAAACTTAGCTTTTTTATATAATATATAATACTCACTCTTTACTTTACTATTTTACTTTTAATATTTTATTATTATTAACTTTTATTAATATTATAATAAAAAGTAAATTTAAATTTATTTAAGCTACTTAACTACTACTAAAAAAGTAGCTATTTATATATAATTTATTACTTAATACTATATAAAATAATACTTACTTTAAATATTACTATATAAAGTAATTTAACTTTTTTTTTTTAAAAGTATTTATTTATAAAAATAATAAATAAATATATTTTAATATATATATTATATTTTATATTAATAATTATAAATATTTATTAATAAAAATAGTTTTTAACTACTTTTAAAATAACTTTAATAAATAGCTGAAAAAAGCTTTTAAAATTATTATATTTAATTTTATTTTAAAGCTTAAAAGAACTCTATATACTAAAAGTATTTATATAGGTATTAATAAGGAAACTAAAAATTTAAAAGCTTTAAAAAATATTCTTTTTATATTAGATTTTCTAAAATAACTTATTAATGTTTTTTAAAAGCGCTAAAGTAAAGCTGAAATTATATTTTAATTAGATTTAAAGTTAAAAAAGGCTATTAATAATTACTTTAATAATATTAGTAATTCTAATTTAAAGAGTAAAAGGTAAAAAAAGAAAAAAAAGAAAAAGATTATAAAGTTTATTAATAAAAAGCTATTTAAGGGTAAAATTAGGAAAAAGAAAACTAATAATAATTTTAATAATAAATTATTTTTTAATTTTAATTTTAAAGTAGATAAGGATAGAAAAAAGAAAGAGGAGTAAAAGAAAAAGAAAAAGGAGTAGAAGAAAAAAAAGGAAGAGGAGTAAAAAAATAATAAGGGTTATAAGTTTAATAATAATAATAACTTTTTATTATTATTTAATAGTAATAATAACTCTTTAAATAATAATAATAATTTATTTTTATTTAGTAATTTTAAAAAATTTAAAGGTATTTTTAAGGGCTTTAATCCTTATTTAGTACTTTTATTGGCTTTAATTATTAATAAACTATTAAATTCTTTTATAATAGTAAATTTTAATAAAGCTTATTAAGATAATAAAATATATATTAGGTAATTATATAATATTTTTAATAATAAAGTTTTAATCTTTTTTAGTATTTATAAAAACTTAAAAATTAAGCTTAACTAATTTAAAGCAGCTTTTTTATATATATTTAAAAATAAAGTTAAAATTTTTTATTTATATAATATTCATAAGTTAAACAATTTTACTAAAATTTATTATAAAGTTAAAGTTTAATTTAATATTAATATAAATTACTAAAACTATTATATAAACTGGAATAGTATAATTTTTATTAATTTTTAATAAAAATATTTAAATAAAGATTATAATTAAGTTTTAAAACTACTAATTAATAAGTTAACTTTATACTTTTAAGTATTAAAATATAATAAATATAATAATTAATTTTTAAGAAATAATATACTTTAAATTATTAAAAATATACTAAAATTTAAGCTTACTTTTTACACTGCTTTATTTACAATTAAAGCTTTATTTTCTAGCTTATAAGCATTATTTAATGCTAATATAGATACTAATATTTAATTATTTAATATAAATAATAAGGATATAAAAAAAGCTAATAACTAGTTATACTTTAATTAATAGTATAATAACTTCAGTTATTATAGTAATTACTTATATTATAATAGCTTTTATAGCAACTTTTACAGTAATTTTTATAGTAATTATAACAGCTTTTATAGCTATAATAATTATTAAACTTTATAATAAAGAGGATATTAAAACTATAGTATTTAAAAAAAAAAGTATTTTATTTATAGTAAAAAGGAATACTAATTTATATAATATAGTTTTAAAAAGTGTTGTTAAGTAAAAATAGCTTATTTTACTATTTATAAAAATAATAGTAAAAAAGTTATTAAAGCTAATTTTATAGTATTTTTAACTAACTTTAAAGGACTTAACTTTAAAAATTATAATACTAAAAAAAATAAAAATAATAAGCTAATAACTAACTTCCTTACTAATCAAGCTTTTTTATACTTAATCTCTTTTAATATAAATATTTATATAAATAAAAATATCTTAAAGTTTACTAACATCTTTACTTTAAAAAGATAATATTTAATAATAAAGTTTTAAAGTATTATTTTAAATATTAAAACAATAGTATTTTCTACTATTAAATATAAATAGCTTTTCACTCTTTAATAAAAAGATTTATTAATAATAATAAACATTTTAAAAGCTAATAAAGCTTCTATTAAATTTAAATAAAGCTTACAACTTATATTACTTAGTATAGTTTTTCTCTTTATATTTATTAAAATAATTACCTTTCATATAATTAATATATTTATTCCTTTTCTACTTTATATTTAAAATATAAGCTAACTTTTTATTTTCTTTTAAAATACTATAAATAAAATAGTTTAATATAAGCTAAAATAGTAAAAAAAAACTTTCCTTATTATATAGAAATAAAGATATCTATAGTTTTTTATTTCTATTAAAAACAAAGCTAAAGATATATTTTTAATTAAACT
Organism: Diaporthe amygdali; assembly: GCF_026229845.1. Taxonomy (NCBI): domain Eukaryota; kingdom Fungi; phylum Ascomycota; class Sordariomycetes; order Diaporthales; family Diaporthaceae; genus Diaporthe; species Diaporthe amygdali. The sequence goes on along the minus strand of NW_026517061.1, from coordinate 275,396 downwards.
TAAGCTTAAACAACTATACTATTATTTTAGATATTTATTTATTAAGCAATTATCCTATCTATTAACTAATGCCAGATATATTATTAAACCTTTTACTTTAAAAGTAATTTCTAAATTCTATTATTATTATTAATTTTATAATTTAGCTTTAAAAAAGTTTAAGTTTAACCTTAAAAATAACTTAAACTTTAACTATAAGCTTATTATTAATATTATATATTTAAGCAACAAACTAGTTTTATATATTATTAACTTAATAACTTTTTTTAAGCTAAATATTTCCTTTTATTTCTATTAATAAAGGATATATAAAAAGTATTATATTTAGTATAAATTAACACTTACTTTAAACTTCTTAACTATATTATTTATAATATTAGTATTAATTTTACTTTTATAAAATTTAAAAATATTGCTAAAATTATAAAAATAATTTACAAGTAAGTGCTTACTAAAGCTTATTAGTTTATTAAAAAAGTTAAGCAGTATTATACTCTTATTTAATAAATATATAAAATCTTATATACTAAGCTTTTAAATACTTTTTTTATAAAGTTTATATTTTAAATAGCCTTTAAAGCTATTAATAATATAGCTAACCTAAATAAACTTATACTTACACTCTTTATCTTTAAAGCTTACTTTTAAATAATATTTAATTTTTTACTTATACTTTTTACTTTAAAAAAAGTTAAAGTTATTTAAAAAGCTATAAAAGCGTTAAAGAAATTAATTACTAAGTAATAAGTTAATATAGCTTTAAATACTTAAAATAAACTAATTATATTAAATATTTTAGTATTTTTTTTATAAAGTAATATTTAAGTATAAAAAGAAAAAAAGGATTGGTAAAGCTTATATAAGCTTTTAGCTATTAATAGTTATAATATAACCCTTAACTTACCTAACAGTTTAATTACTTTTTAGTTAACCTTAATTTAATTATACTATTATAGTAATAATATAAATTTAAAAGATAATATAATAATAGTTATTAATATTAAACTATAATAACAAGTTTTGCTATAAATTAAATTTAACCCAAATTAATCTTAATTAGCTTTTAAACCTTTTTAGCCTTAATAGTAAAAATAACTTTATAAATTTAAAAATAAACTTAAGCTAGCTAAAACTTTACTTATTTAAAGGAAAAAGGATAACTATAAGCTTATGCTTAAGCTTTATTAAAATAAAATAATTATTATTTTAAGTAACTTTTTTAAAGAATTTAATACTTAAAAGATATTAAACTTAATTAAATATAGTATTTTCTAATTTAAACTTTATTACTTTAATAAATATAATATATTTAAGCTATTTAAGTTTTATATAATTTAAAAAGTTAAAGAAAAAATTAAAAAGCTATATAAAAAGTTACAGCTTATTATATAAAAACATAACAATAAAGAAAAAAAGGATATCTTAATATAGTTACTAATTATATAAAAAGTTAGCTAATACCTAATTACAGCTTTAGTACTATCTCTGCTAAAAATAAGTATAATTATTAAACTTTAAAATATTACTTAAGCCTACCTATAGTTTAAAATAGTATTAAAATATACCCTTTTTATAAGCTTACTGCTAAAGATTTGCAATAAATACCTAGAAAATACTATTATAAGAGTTATTAAGCTACTTTACAGTATTATTAAAGTAAATATTTATTAATAAGCAATATACTATTATTACTACTATAATAAGTTAAATATAAAAACTTTTATTTATAACCTATGCCTTTTAATTTCTATTTATAATTAGAACTGCTTTAGTATAGTAGCTATATAAATAGATAATACACTCTTAATAATTACTCTTACCTTTTTAATATTAAAAAAGGAAAAGATTTAAAAGGAATAAATCCGCTATAAGCTAAAAACTAAACTTATAGTTAATAACTCTTTTAATTTTAATAGTATAAAAGTTATTATAAATCCTAACAAATTTATTAACCTTATTTAAAAAAATTAAGGTATAAAAATTAACCTAGTTAATATTAAATTTTTAAACTATATTTAAAAATACTTTAAATAATATGCTTATAAAACATATTTAGTATCTATATATTAGCTAAAAGTAGCTTTTAACCTATCTATAGCTGCTTAAATTTAAAATTTAAATAATACTATATATACTAAACTTAACTATTAACTTTAATAGTAAGTGTAAAACTTTAATTATAAACTATAATATATTCCTATTAATTTTGTATTAGCTAAATTTATAGTTTTTATAAATAATTCTTTTATAAATAACTATAACTTTAGCTTTTAAATTAGCTTTTTAATTACTTTAGTTAATAAGAAGAAAAGTTAAAATTTTATAAAGTAGGAGATAATTAGTAATATTTTATACTAGTTTTTAACTAAATATAAAAAAGTTATTTAAAGTATACTTGCTTTGGAGATTTATAGTATAATTAATAGCTTTAATATAAGAATTATACTTACTGCAACTCTATAGCAGATTACAGCTTACCTTAATATTCCTACAATACCACTAATAATTTATATAAACTTATACTCTTTTTATAAGTATTTTATCAAGTTAAAAATTATTCAAAAAAGTAACTAATAATAAATATAATAGCACTCTAATAGTTATATAAATAATAAAAGATTTACAAGCTATACTAGATTAATAATAATAATAACCTAGTAAATACATTTATTAAAATTAATTTGAATAAAGTATTTAAGTAATTTATTATTATTAATAAATTAATTATTAAAATGAAAGGCTATATAAACTAAAACTAATTAATTTAATAAAAAAAAAATTATTAAAAGTAGAATTAATTTGCAATAATAAAGTATATTAAACTTAAATAGTAAAACTTTAAATTAGTTTTATTGCTTTTAAACTAATTTATATTAATTAATAGTTTATACTTTTAAGCTATATTTCCTTAAATTTATTTTAAAGGTATACTTTATAGTAAGTTTTTATAGTATAGCTTATATACTAAGGGTTTAAGTGATAAGAGTTATTACTATTTTATAGGCTAAATGCTACTTAGTATTTAATAAGTGTTTTTAATTAGATTTTATAGTATTAATACTTGTATACTGAGAGAGTTAATTAGTTAATTAACTAATTTTATATTTCTACTATTTGCTATTACTTGTTAATTTTACTAAGTTTGCTAAATTTACTAATTATATTTTTTTATTTTATTTTATTTTATTATTGCTTAATATTTGGAATAAGGTTATATTAGTATTATTAGTTAGGCTAGCTAATATTAGCTTAGCCTAAAGGTTTGTCCTTATTCATTTATCCTTTAAATAGTGAAATTATAAGTTTATAAACTATTTTAAAATAGGGTTGTTTATAAGGCAAAAGCAATTATTAAATATTAACTTAAAAAGCAATTTTAATAATAAAAGCACTATAGCAACTTTTATTTAAACTTAGTAAATCTGTTAGTTCTAAAAACCCTTAAATAAACTTAGGGAAATTAGATACCTAAATTGCCTAGGCATTTAGTTTAAGTATATAGGTAATCACTTTAATTATTAAAGCTTTAAGTTTAAGTTACACAGATATTGGTTTTTAGAGGGGTTTTTAACATTTATAGGTATTTATAATTACTTAGTAAAAGATTATTAGTATATAAATAGTAGTATTAGCGTTTATAGCTGCCTGATTGGTCTATTAGGGCTTATAGTTATAAGTAGGCTTTAAAGGGATATAGCTTTTAGCTGCTTTCTGAAACCTAATAAGCAACACACACCTAAATAAACACTAACATCCTAAACCACGCATCATATTCAAATATGTAACCCAGCCAACAAAAGCTAAGTTAGTTTAAGATAAGTGCTAAAAGCATATAGGTATAAAGCTTACTTTAAGATATTTCTTAAATATATATAATATAATATTATAAAGACGATATAAGCTTTTTTTATAAGAATCTAGAGATTTTAAAGCATAAAGTACTAATTTTATAAAATACTAATTTAGCTTATATATATTAATTAATAGCTATATACTTAGTAATATAAAAAATATATTAAAAGGGTTTAAAAAAGTAGTTAATAATAATTAAAAAGTTATTAAATCTTTTTTTATTATTAAGTATTTTTTTAAAGTTTATAATTAAATATTACTAATAATATTAAAAAAATTAATAAAAGCTTTAAAAGTTTTAGTATTTTATTATATAAGTATTTAATAGTATAAGAAGAGTAGTTAATTATAAAGCAGTAAATATTACTACTTAAGCTTAGCTATTAATATTACTATTATATAAGCTTTTTATTTTGATTTTAGCTAGAATATATAGTTATAATATAAAAATATATATTTTTTATTATTTTTATTTATAAGTTATTATAATTTAAAATTATTAGCCTACTTTAATAAGTAATATATTACTTATTTATAAATATTTACTTATTATAGCTTTATTTAGCTTAATTTTAATATTATTTAAAGCTAAAATAGTTTTTATTAAATTTAAAAAGAAAATTTAATAGCTTAAGCTTAAATTGTGATAATTACAACTATTTCCTAGCTAATAAACCTAATAAGCGGGTTTATATTTAAAAGGCGTTTAAAGTAGTAACATTCTAAGCAATATATAACAATAATTATTTAAAGTAAATATTTAAATTAAATATTAAAAAGCTATTTTAAGCTAATATTATTTACTTAATAATAAGTATATTTTATATAATTTAAATTTTTTTTTAACTTAAATTATTAAATTTAAATATAATTTTATTAATTTATAATATTAATTTAATTAGCTTTAAAATAAGTATTTTAATTTAAGTATTAGTTTATTTAGCTTAATTTTAGTTTAAGTAATTTATACTTTATATAAGCTAGTAAATTATATAGTTTAATATATTCCTTTTTTTTACTATTTATTTATATAATAGCTAGCTTATACTTATTTTTAAAACTAGTTATTAGTTTTATTTTTATTAAAGTTATAATATTAATTTTTTTCTTTTAAAGTTTTTATTTTTATAAATTTAATCTAATTATCTACTTACTTTTATATTTTAGTTTTCTATATAGGTTTATTTTTATTAGCTTTTTTTATATAATTTTCTAGTTTTTTTTTGTTTTTTTATTTTTTTAATTTTTTTTATTTATTTTAATTTTTTTGATTTTTTTTTTATCTTTTAATTATTATATTTAAAGTTAAAAAACTTTATTTTAAAAAAAATTAAATAATATTAGGCTTTTATTACTTTAATTTAGTTTTAAGGTATTAAAAATAATATACTTTATTTTCGTTATTATTAGTATAACTTTTATTATTTTTGTTTAAATATATAAATTAAGGTTTATCTTATAATAAAAATAATATAACTTAAGCTTATAAATAGTTTTTATTTTTCTTTTTATAGTGCTTTAATTAACTTTGATATTTTTTTATTTTTTAAAAGTAAAAAAGGTTTAATATAAGTAAAAATATATTAAAAAAGAGGTTAAAGAAGTAAAAAAAGGTTATTCTTCTTATAAATTAAGCTATAAGCCGCCTTAAAGTGCTTTACGCGTTTATATTATTGGAATTATTACTTTAAAAAGCATTATACGTTTTTATTTTAATAAAGTATATAGGATTTGAATAAGTATAATACTAAGTAAAAGTATTTTTCTAAAGCAGAATTATAAGTAGTTTCTAATATTACTTTACTAAGTATTATAAATATAGCTATTTAGCTTGTATTTAGTTTTAATATATTTAATGCAGATTAAGTATTACTTTTTAGGAATAATATATTTAGCAATAGTTTTATAAAAGCTGCTAGCAATTTATTAAATTTTTAGTTAATTCCTATAAGTTATTTTTATTATTATAGTTTTCCTACTTAATTAAGTATTTTATAATATTACTATATATTTTAAAATTATAAGTTTATTTTATTATATATTTTAGTTTATAATTATTAAATTTAATATTATTATTAAGTATAGTATTTATTAATATTAATTTTAATATTAAAATATAAAAAACTAAGTAAATTATTATATTTTTAAATAATAAAAGTTTATAATTAGTTTTTAATATTTATTTTTTAATTTTAAATAATTTAATTTTTTAAAAATTAAATCTATTGTTAGGTTTTTTAGTTTTAATTTATTTTTTATAAAGCAAATAAACTATATTTTTCTTTTTAAAAGTTAATTTCTTTAATTTTTTTTAGTTTACTTATTTTATTATTTATTTTTATATAAATTTTAAATTTTTTTATTTTTTTTTTATTTTTTTTTATTTTATTTATATAGTTAATAACTTATAATGCTTTTAATTTTAAATTACTTATTAATACGCATTTAAATTGAATTTATAATTAGTATAAAATAATAAAATATTAATAATATATATATTTATATTATTATTTATAAATTAAATAAATAATAAAAGCTATATTTAATTATTTTATTAAAAAAGATTAAAAGTTTAATATAAATAGTTTAGTTTTATTTAAAATAATTTCTTTAAATAGCTTATATTAACTAATAATAATTCTTTAAAAAGTATAAGTAAGTTTTTTTATTATATTAACTTTTTTATAAAGTATTATTTTATTTAATTTTAATCTTTAATTTTATTAATAAAGAAAGTTTAATAATAAACTTTAAGCTAATCAATTTTTATAGTTTTTTAAGTATTAATAATAGTTATAGTAGCCTATATAGCTTATATTTTATTAATTAGCTTTTATTATAAATATTATATTCTTTAAGAATTTAAGTAAATCTTTTTTATATATTAAAAAGAATTTATTTTTTTTAAATTTTAAATATATAATATAAATACTTTAATATTTACATATTAATACTTTATAAAGTTTTATAATAATTCTTTTTTAAAAAAGTATTAATAAGTAATATTTATTTTTATAAAATAGTATATTATTAATATTTTATAATTATACTTTTTTTTATTTAAAATATTATTATATTATTTTTTAACTTTATTAATTAAATTCTTTTAAAATTATATTTTATAAGTTAAATACTTTTTATTTATTATTTTTTTAATAAAGAAATTAGTTTTTTTTAATAAGGTTTATTAGGGGTTTTAAAATATTTTTATAATTTTAAATAAATTATTAGTAAAAATTAATATAACTTTAAAATTTTTTAACTTTTTTAATATTAATAAAAGTTAGCTAATTTTTAATTACTATAACTTTTAAATTTTATATTTAAACTTTTTAAAATTAAATTATATGTTTAAAAAATATTAATTTTTTATATATAAAAGTAATCTTTTTTAGTTTTATTAAAAGCTTAGTTTTTAAAAAAATTTAAAAAAACTTAATATATATATTATTTATATTTTTTTAAGTGTTTTAAAAAAAATTAAAATATTATTTAAAAAAGTTATTATAAAAAAGTTAAAGTACTTTTATAAAATATTATTAATTATAGCTTAAAATAAAACTAATATATTAATAAATCTAAAAAGTATAATTAAGTATTTAAAATAATTTTATTTTATTTTAAAAATAGTTTTTTTTAATTTTCTTTTATAAAGTTATATTTTTTTTAAAGTTTAAAGTTATAAATTATTTAGGTTTTTAATAAATAAAAAAGGAATATAAAAAAAATAAAGTATTTAATTAATAATATAAAAAGTTAAATATATTATTTTTTAAACTTTTTTTTAAAAATAGTTTTATAATACTTTTAATTAGTTTTTATTAAATTTATAAGTTTTATAAAACTTTAGTTAAATTTCTTTTTTAAAAAGTATTTTATAGTTTTATTAATTATGTTTAAATAGTTTAATATTAAATATAGCTTAAAATAGCTTTAAGTATTTTTAATACTTTTTTAAAATATATTTTAGGTTATTATTTTCTTTATTTCTTTATATAAAGCAAATAAACTTTTTTTAATAATAGTTATATTGCCTTTATATATAAAAGTTGCTATTATTGCTTTACTTATTTTAAAGTTTCCTTTAGAAATATTATTATAATTTTGAGAATTTTTAATAAGTAATATAGTTATTTTACTATTACTTAAATTTGTTTTATTTACTATTATATTATATATATTAACTATTTTTTATTTTTTTAAGTTTTATTATTAATTATTATTATATATATAAATTTATATAAGTGTGAGCTCTACTACTATTTTTAAAGATTAAACTTAATTTGTTACTTTTAATTATTTTTTATTTTAAATTAGTATTTTAAAATATTTAGTTAATAATTTAATTAATTTAAATTTTTTTAATTATAATATTTTTAATATTAGTTTATATTTTACTATATTTATAATATTGAATTAAATAGTTTTTCTTAAATATTAAAAAGAATTTAAAAATAATTAATTTTTATATTAATAATTTTAGTTTTATAAAATATTTTTTATTTATTAATTATATTAAATAAACAAGGTTTTTATTTTATTTATTATAATAGCTTATACTAGTTTATTATTATAAGTAAGATAATATTCTTTTATACTCTGCTATTTAAAAGCGCTATAAATAGCTTTTATTTAATATATATTATAATTTTTTATTATTTATTATATAAAAAAACCTTTTTTTAAATTTTTTTATAGCTATTTGAAGCTTATTTAAAAATAGCCTTTATTATTTTTTACTATTTAGTTTTAAATTAAAATATTTTTAATTTTATTAATAGCTCTTTTAATAAGCCTTTATATTACTTTTAGTGCAATTACTATTATTATAAGGTTTTTTAATTATATATTTTTAAAATTAAATAGTAAAACTATATTTATATAATATTATTAGTATTAGGGTTAGAGTTTTAGTTTAAAGTAAATTTAATAGTTTAATTAAAACTATTATTATTATTATTTAACGTTTTTTAAAAGTAATTTTATTATAGTTTTAAAATAATATATTTTTTTTTAAATATATATTTTTATATTATTTAAAAATATAATTTCTTTTTTTATAAAGTTAAACTATTTTATCTATTTTATATTAGTTAAATATATAAAAAGCTTATAAAATATTCTTATAATAAAAGTATTAATTATATATTTATAAGTTATTTATTAAAAAGTATATAAATAATAGTTTAAATAGTTTATTATAAGTTATTACTATTATTATACTTTTATTTTATTTGAAAATTATAATTTAAATACAATTTGTAATAAAATATTATTAAAAGTGTTTTACTTATATACTTATAAAAGTTTTAGTTTTATAAGTTTAAAAGTATTATTATATTAATTTTAATTACTACTATTATAAGCTTTTGTTTTATTATAATAAGTATTTTTAATTTTTTAAGCGCTTTTAAAAACTATTTTAAAGTTTTTATATTAAATAAGTATATTTTATAATAGTTATTAAAATAACTTATTTAGCTTTTTTTATATAGTTTTTAAGTGCTTATTATTATTTAGCAATATTAAATTTTCTTTTTATTTTTATTTTTATATTCCTTTATAAAATATTCTTTTTTAATATAATTATAATATTTAATAATTTCTTTTAAATAATATTAAGTCTTATTAAGCTTAAATATTACTTATACTATTATTTTAAGCTAATAGTATTTTTTAATATTTACTTTATTACTATTTTACTATAAGTCTCTTATATTATTATTTTTTTTAAATATTGCTTATAAAGATTATTATTTATATTAATAATTAATTTAATATATTATAAGAAATTATTAAGTGAATTATATTTAATTAAATTATTTTTTATTTCTTTTTTAACTTTTAATAAAATATAAAGATTTTAATATTATTTAGAAAGTTAATTTTAATATAAATTTATTATAACTTTATAATATAAAATAAAGTTAATTTTTTTTATCTTAATTTAAATAGTTTTATTTTAGCTTATTATTTTTTATTAGGGTTTTAAAATAAAGTTTTTAATTTTTGTTTTAATTTTTTTATATTTTAAGCTTATACTTATTAAATACTTTAGCACTAATAAAGTTTATAAAATATAGTTTAAATTAAATAAAAGCATGTCCTTTACAGAATAAAGTAGTATATATAATTTATTTTTTATTTAGTTAATTATTTATTTAATTAAAACAATAATAAGCTTTAATTTATATAAAATATATTTATAACTAACTAGTTTTTAATTAATAAATTTAGTAAATAAGTTTATATTTAAAAAGTATTTAAAATAGTAATATTTTAAATAATATATAATAATAATTAATTAAAAGCTTTATAATTATTTAAAGTAAATACTTAAATTAACTATTAAAAAGTTATTTTAAGCTAATACTATTTACTTAATAATAAGTATATTTTATTTAATCTATTTTTTTAGCTTAAATTATTAAGCTTAAATATAGTTTTATTAATCTATAGTATTAGTTTAAATAGCTTAAAAATAAATATTTTAATTTAAGTATTAGCTTATTTAGCCTAGTTTTAGTTTAAGTAATTTATACTTTATATAAGCTAGTAAGTTATATAGCTTAGCGTATCCTTTTCTTTACTGCCTAGCTATATAATAGCTAGCCTATGCCTATTTTTAAAACTAACTTTTAGTTTTATTTCCGTTAAGGTTATAATATAAATTATATTAAGGGATAAAAAGATATAATAAAAAACCCTGCTTAATATTTTTAAATATATTTTTTAAAGCTAGTATTGAATATATTAAGGGTAATATATTAGTATATATTAGCTTATTAATTAATATATTATTAATCTTATTATTTATTTATAAGTTATATAAATTATAGCTTTTTAATTTAATATTTTTAGTTTTTTTTAAAACTAGTTAAAAGGTGTAGTATATATTTAATTTATTTTTTTAAAATACTTTTTTTAAAATATTTAAAAAGTATATTTATAATTATATTTTAAAAATTAAATTAATAAAATATTATAAAGTAAAATTTAATTGAAATTCTTATTTAATTAGTTTATTAATAGTTAAACCAGTGCTTTATATTAAATTATTTTAAAGTTTAATAGTTAATAATAACTACAAAAAGTATAAATTAAAAATATATATTAGTTTAAGTTTTTAGTATTTTAAAGTTTAAAATATTATTAATAACTTTTTATTATAAATAGTATTATTTATTATTTTAAAAAAGTTTTTTATTAAATATTAATTTTTATTATTTTACTTTTATAATAAAATGCTTATTATTATTTTATTTAAAGCATTAGTTTTTAATAAAATTAGTAGTTTATAAGTAAAGTATATAAATATTAAAGTGTTAATTAATCTTTCTTTTAAGATTTTTAAAGCTATTAAATATTAAAAAGTTTATTAAAAAGTTTTACTTTTTTATATTTAAAAAGTAAAAAGCTTTACTATATAACTATATTTCAAAATAAGCTTATAATAAAAATTATAAAATTTAAAAACTAACTATATACTTTTTATTATAGTTAGTATTTTTTATTAATATATTACTTTAATATTTTTAAAATTAATAATAATTTTATTTATTTTTATAATAAAGTTAAGAAATTTAGTTTTTTTAATATAAAACTTATACTTTTTTAAATTTATTTATAAGCTTACTCTTTACAGTTATTTAAATATAGCTATTATATAATATATATACTTTTTTTAATTTTAAAGTAAATAATAATATTATTAATATAAATATAGTAAAATTTATTAAAATATTTTATTAAAATATACTTATATAGTATTAAAAAGTTATAAACTTATTATAAAAGCTAAAAGGTATTACTTTATACTTATAAGCTTTTTATTATATTTAAAAAATTACAAGTCTTTTATTATTTAAGTTTATTTTAATTTTATAAAAAGCTTATTATATATTAGTTTTTATATAAATATTTATTTAGCTTAATTAAAATATAGTTTTATTAACTAATAATAAAAAATATTAGTTTTTTTTATTAATAATATTAAGCTTTTAATAGTTTATATAAAATGTTAAACTTTTTACTTAATAATTATTAAAACTAGTAATATTTAAAAAGTATTTATAGTTTTAATTATTTTTTATAGGTTTTTTAAAATATAAGCTTTAGCTGTTTTAGTTTTTTTTAATAATATTTTTTAAATAAGTTATATTTTATATTTATTTTCAATATAATATTTAGTTTTAAGGTAATTTTATAATTAAATATATAATAAAGTGTTAAGTAATTTAATTTTACTTTATTAAAGGTTTATAATAAATAGTAGTATTATAGTAATACTTTATTTAAAGCTTGTTTATAACGTTTTATATCATTATAAAGATATTTATACTTATTATACTTATATTTGCTTTATAATATTTAATTTAATTAATTTTATTTTTTTATGAAATATAGCTTTTTTTTAATATTATTAAAGTGTTTTTAGTATTTTTATTATTTTTTTAATTACTTACGCTTTTTTAATATTAATTTAAGCTTTTTTACTTATATAAATATTAAGAGTATGCTTTATTAAGCATTTTTTATTATTTTTAAAATATTATTTTTCTAGTTCTAAGTAAGCAACTTATTTAGTAAAATTAGTTTTATAATATATTTTAGTATATAAAGTAATATATTTTTAAATATTTTTAGCTTTTATATTTAGTTATATATTAATTTAGTAAGCTTGCTAAAAGAGAACTTTTTTTATTTAAAGAAGTCTTTTATTAAAAGAATAAGTGTAGTAGGCTTCTTTTCTTTTAAAAATATTATAATCTATTAATATATATTTAAGTGTATATTAAAATCTTGTAGCTATATTTAGCTGATAATAAAGTTGTGTTTTATATTAATTACTATTAAAGTTGTTTTTATTATTGTTTCTTTATCTACTACTACTATTAGTTCTACTGCTACTACTGTTTATAATAAGCTTTTCAATTTACTTATGAATCTATTTAGTGTACTACTAGTTAAAGTTAAGCTGCTATATAAAGAAATAATATTTAGTAAAGGTAATTTAATTATTAATTATTCTAATAATTAGCTAGTTATATAGTTAAGAGATTGAGGCTAGCTTATTATATATTTTTTACTTTTATTTAGTTTAAGCTAATTATTAAAAACTAGCTTTATATATAAATTTATTTTTAAAAATAAAAAAAAGTATTTTTATTTTTTATTTTTAACTTTTTAAATTATATTTTAACCTTTTATTTATATTAAAGTTATTATATTTATTTTTAAGCTGTTTTTCAAAAGCTATAAATATTTTAATTTAGTTAAAGTATTTAAAGTTAAAAAAAGTATTAATAATATTAATTATAGTATTATTAAAAAAGCTTTTAATAATTATTAGTTTTTAATAATTATTAAAATAGTAGTTAATATTTATTTTGATTTTATTTTTAGTTTATAAAACTATACTTTAAAAGTAATAATATTTTTATTTAGTTTATTATATTAAGTTAAAAGCAGAATAGCTTTAAAAAAATACTTTACTTTATATTTAATACTATTTTTAAAAACTTTTATAATTATATTATTTAAAGTAATACTATAGTTTATAAATAAAAGGCTTATTTTAAAATTAAAACTAAAAAAGCCATTTTTTAAAAGAAAAATATTAAATATATTAAAGTTATTAGTATAATAAAAGGTATTTATTAATTTAAGAATATATTTATTTAAAATATTAATAATATTTTTTTTTACACTAAATTACCATTAAAAGTAAGTAATAGCTTAATTAATTAAAGCTAATTTCTTTTACTACTTTATTAAAATAATATAAAGAGTTCTACTAGTTTTTATTAAGTTTTTAGTTTATATAATTATAATAATTAAGTTATAGTTAATTTTTTATAAAATATTAATTAAGTTAAAATATTATATTATAAGTTGAAATATTATAATATTTTAAAATATAAAGCTTTTTTTATAAAGTATAAAAGTTAATTTTAATATATATTTTAAATATTTTATAAGTAATAAGCTTATTATTTTTTAACTCATTTTTACTCTTTAAAGTAGTTATAGCTTACAGTAGTTTACTTATATACTTTTTTAAAAGTTATTTATTTAATTATAAATATTTTTATTTATTTTAAATATAATAATATATTAATATATAAGATTTTTAATAATATTATTATATTTATTATAAAGCTTGAAGGCTTAAATAGTTAAGTTATTTAGTTTATTATTAAGCTAGTTATTATTTTTAAAGGTATAAAAAAACTATCCTTTACTTATTATTAAAAAAGAAAATAATTATAATTAAAAATAAAGTTAATTAATATAAGTAATAAAAACCTTATTTTTTTAAAATATAATTTTATTAATATTACTTATATTAAAGTAAATATAATATATATATATTTTTACTAAAAGTAGCTTTATTATTAATATTTACTTTATTATTAGTAATATTAGTAAAATTATATTTTATTAAATTATTTATATTTATAATTAATTTATTTATTTTAAAGGTTTAAAAGTTAGCTAAGTTTATAATTTTATTAGCTATTTTAAGTTAAAGTAGTAAAAAGTTATTATTAATTATTATTAAAAATAAATTAATATTTTTATAACCTTTTTAAAATATAAAATTAAATTAATAAAAATTAAAATAGTTTTTATATTATTATACTATAAAGGCTTAATTTAGCTATAAAACTATATTAATTCCTGTTAATATTTGCTTAGTTATAAAAAGAGCAAGGGCAGTATAATTGTATATACGCCTTAAAACCTATTTACAGTATAGCAGTAGGCTAAGAAGATAAGCTTATTAAGAAGGGCTTTATAAGTCCTAGCTTAGAGGGCCCTGCTGGCGTTCAGCCCCACGCCCTTACATTTTTAAAATCTTTTAGCTTATATTTAAAAGTATATAAATTAAATATTTATACTTTATAACTCTTTATATAAAATATTTGTTAATATTATTAATTTTTTAAATATTATTTTTAAATTATTTTATAAAAATAAAATATTTTTTTATTTTAAAAATCTTTTTTTTATTACTTTTAAATAAGCCTTATAAAACTTTATTAAAAGCTTTTTAACTTTTAATATATAATATTAAAATAATTAATTCTTTATTAGCAATTTATAACTAATTTAATTATTAAAAAAACTAATATATATTATTATAATTAATTTTATAATAGCTTTACTTTTAATATTTTTAAAAAAAACTTTATAGTATATTTATAAATAAAATTCTTTTAATACTTTTATATTAAATATTAATAATAATTGAAAATATTATATAATTATTTTAAATTATTTAATATATATAGTTAAGTTTTAAGCTATAATATTTTTTAATAAATTTTTTAAATAATTTAAGCTATTTTAAAATTATTATTTTTAATTAAAATAAATTTTTTTACATTATATTTAATATTTATTTAATAATAATAATAATTAGTTAAAACTAACTAATTATATTATAAAATTAATTATTTATTATTATTATATTAAATATATTTTACTTTATAATTAAATATATATTAATCTTTTTTATTGTAAAATTTAATTTTTATTAATTATTTTATATAAAAATATTTATATTATAATAATAAATTTATTTTAAATATTATTAATAATTTAAATTTAATATTAAAAAGTTAAATTTAATAATTATAAGCTAAAATAGTTAGTTTTTATAACTTTTTAAATAAGCTATTATAAAATCTTTATTATTAATTAAGCTTATTTACTTTATAAATATACCTTTAAAGGCTTTAATAAAGCTTTTTTAAAAAATTCTTTTTTAATTTATTTAATTTAAAAAATTATATAATTTAATATAAACTTTTAAATATTATATATAATTAATATTTTAAAAATAATGAATTAAATAAAAGATAAAATAATAAAATAATAAAATAATATAATATAAGTAAAAAAAGATTATATATTATTTAAATATTAAAATAAAATAAAGCTTTAAAATTAAAATTTAAAAAAGTTATATTATTATAAAAAGTAATTTTAAACGTTATATAAAAAAAACTTATAATATTTAAATTTTTTAAAAATAAAACAATATTAATTTTTAATAACTTATAAGTTTTTTTTTTATATTTTATAGCTATTATATTAGTTTTTAAGAATAATAAAAGTATTAATTTTATTTATTATTTAATTACTTTTATTATTATAATTAGTAATCTTTTTTATATAAAATTAAATAATAAATTAAATATTTTTTAAATTATTTATTTAATATAATAATTTTATTAAAAAAATAAAAATTTAACTTTTAATATTTAATAATTAAATTTATAAAATAAATTTAGAAATAATATTAATTTTTATTATATTAATTAAAGTTATATAAATATAATTAAAAAAAGTTAAATAATAATATAATTATTAATATTAGCTTTTATTTTTAAAAAAGGTTACTTTTATTAAAATACTTTTATAAAGAATTTATTTAAATAATTTTAAAGTAAATATAATAATACTGATAAAAAAATAAAAGCTAAATTAAAGTATAATATTTAAATAATAAAAAGTAGTTAAATATTTATAATATATAAAATAAGTTTATTAATTTAATAAATAAATAATTAAATAAATAATAATTTAAAAAAAGAAAATTATAAAAAGCTTATTAATATTATTTTATTTTTTAATTCATTTATAAAACTTTTTAAAATATATTATACTTTAATTAAATAAGTATATTTTAATTATTATTTAACTAAAAAACTATAAAATAATAATAATAGTAAAATATTATAAAAATATATAATATTAATAAATTAAAAATTATAATACTAGCTTAATTAACTAATTATATTAAAGTATTAATTAAAATATTACTTTTTAAAGCTTTATATTAAAATTAGTTAAAATATAACTATAAAAGTATAAAATATTATATTAATAATAAAGTTAAATATATTATAAATAAATAAATATAAAAAGAAATATAATTAAACTTATATTTATTTATTATTTAAAATTAAATATATTTTAATAAAATAAAAAATAAAAATTATTTATTTACTTTTATTTATATAATAAATTTAATATTATTAAATAATTAATTTTAAAAATATTTCAAATTTATATTATAAATTTATTTTAATTATAAATATATTATTATATTAATAATAAAACTATTATATAAGATTATTAATATTAATAAAATTAAAAATTAATATTATATAAAGCTATTTTTAAAATAAAAAAATTATAATATTTTATATAATTTAATTTTATAAAAATTAAAAAACTTTATTTATATATTATTTATATATATAATAAAATAAGTTATTATAATTATAATTTATAAAATAATATACTTTATATAAATAATTATTTATTAATTATTAAAAGTTAATAATAATAATAAATAAAATATTAATATAAATTAAATAAAATAAATAATTATAATATAATTAATAAATAAAATAAAATAAAAACTTTTTAAAATAATATTAATAAAAAAAGTAAAGTATAAAAAATAATAATTATAAAAAATAAAATTAAACTAATAATAAGTAAATATAAAAATATATTATAACTATAGCTTTTTAAATTATATTTTTAAATTAAATAAATAAGTTTTTAATAAAAAATATAAAAGTTATTAGTTTAAGTATAAAGTTAATTAAGCTATAATACTTTTTATACTTTTTTTTTTTAAAAAACAGGTAAGTAGTTAAGGTTAATAGTTATAAGCTAGGGCAGTTAGTTTTTATAAGCCCTTAAGTAAGTCTTTATAAAAGCCTATTAATTAATAAAGCTCACTTACTTTACAGCTATAGCTTCAAAGCTCTTATAAAACTCTCCTTCTTTTCTTTATTTCTTTAGCAAAGCTACTTTTAAAATTTATATACTATAAAGCTTAAGCAATTTATTATAAAATTAAAATAAAGTTTTTATTTTAATATATTATAATAAAAATAATTATATTAAAATAATAAGTTTTAAAAATTAAAATTAATTATAATAAAACTTTTTATAATATTTAAACTATTTTTAATTTAAATTTTTTAATTAAGTTAAAAAAATATATTTAGTTTTTAAAATACTTTTTAAATTAATTAAATTATTACAGTATTAAAGTTTCTATTTTAATATTTTATATTTTACTTTTAAACTATTAATAATTATAATTTAGTTATAATAGCTTTTATATTAAATAAAAACTTTATTATATTATTAAGTTTTTTAATTTTAATTTTTATTTTTATATTTTTATTTTATTTTTTTTAATAAAATATATAATATTTATATTATATAATTAATAAGTAATTAATAATTAAAATTTACTTATTTTTTTCATTTACTTTTTTAAGAATATTATTTATTTTTAAATAATATATTAAATTTAACTTTTATATTATATATAATAGCTTATAAAGTTTTTTTTTAACTTTTTACTTAATTAACTTTTAAATTAAAAATAAAATATTAATAGTTATAATATTTATTTAATAATATTTTATAAAACTTTTTATATAAAGTTTAAAAATAAAAAATTACTTTATTTTATTAATTAATAATTAATATATTATTTATAAAGCTTATTATTAATTTATTTTATATAAACTTTTTTTAATAAATATTATTACTATATATTATATTAAAATAATTTATAAAATAATAATTATAAATAATTTTTAGCTAATAAATTTAATAAGTAAGTTTATATTAAAAAGTATTTAAAATAATATAATTTAAGCTTATAATATTTTTTAATATTTATATTAACTTTAATATTTTTATTTTATAATAAAAACAATTTAATATAAGTAAAAGTATATTTAAAAAAAAGCTAAAAAAGTAAAAAATAAATTATTTTTTTTATAAATTAAGCTATAAGCTATTTTAAAATACTTTATATATTTATATTATAAAACTTATTACTTTAAAAAGTATTATATATTTTTATTTTAATAAAATATATAAAATATAAATTAATATAATACTAAATAAAACTATTTTTATAAAGTAAAATTATAAATAATTTTTAATATTATTTTATTAAATATTATAAATATAACTATTTAGGTTTTATTTAGTTTTAATATAATTAATATAAATTAAATATTACGTTTTAAAAATAAAACTTTAATAATAGTTTTATAAAAGCTATTAAAAGTTTATCAAATTCTTAATTTATTTTTATAAATTATAATTATTATTATAACTCTTCTATTTAGCTAAGTATTTTATAGTATTACTATATAGTTTATATTTTAATTTATAATTATTAAATTTAATATTAATAATAAATTTAATATTTATTAATATTAGTTTTTAAATTAAAATATATAAAAGGAAATAAAGTTTTATATTTTTAAATAATAAAAGTTTAAAATTAGTTTTTAGTATTTATTTTTTAATTTTAAGTAATTTAATTCTTTTAAAATTAAGTTTATAATTAAATTATTTAATTTTAATATTTTTTTATAAAATAAATAAACTATATCTTTTTTTTAAAAAAAAAATCCTTTTATTTTTTTTAATTTACTTATTTTATTATTAAGTTTTATATAAAGTTTAAATTTTCTTTAATTTTATTTATATATTAATAGTTTATAATACTTTTATATTTGAAAATTACTTATTAATAAATATTTAATTTAAATTTATAATTAATATAAAAAAATTAAATATTAATAATATATATATTTATACTATTATATATAAATTATATATATAATAAAAGTTATATTTAACTATTTTATTAATAATTAATATAATAATATAAGTTATATTTTAATATTTAATTTAATTATTTATTTATAAATATACTATTATAAAAATTCTATATCTAGCTTTTAAATATTCTATTAAAAAAAACTAAAAGTATAATATAAATAAATTATTTTTATTTAAAATAATTTCTTTATATAGCTTATATTAATTAATATAGCTTATATTAATTAATAATAACTTTTAAAAAAATATAAATAAGTTTTTTTATAAATATAACTTTTTTATAAAGTATAAAATAAATATACTTTAAAAACCTATTTATTATAACTAAATTATTAGCTTTATTAATAAAAAAAGCTTAATAATAAAGTTTAAACTAATTAATTATTATAATTCTTTTAATATTAATAATAATAAAAATAGCTTATTTAATTTATATTTTATTAATTAATTTTTATTATAAATATTATATTTTTTTAAAACTTAAATAATATTCTTTTATAAGTTAAAAAAGTTTTAATATTTTTATTAATTTTAAATATTTAATATTAATACTTTAATATTTATATATTAATATTTTATAATTATATTTTTTTATTATTTAAAATACTACTATATTATTATTTAACTTTATTAATTAAATCTATTTAAAGTTATATTTTATAAGCTATAACTAAGCAATGCTGCTTTTTTAAAGCTTTTATTTTTATTAGTATATTATATTATTTATATATTAAAAAATACTTTTTATTTCATAGTTTAGCCTTTTACTAAAAATAATTATTTATTTATTTTTAATTTTTTTAAAATATATTATATTAATATTAAATTATAAAAAATATTATAAATATTTAATTTATTATTTATTAAATTTTATAATAATAATAAAATAAGTTAAGTTTATATAATTAATAAATATTTATATTTTATAGTTAAGTTTTATTAAATAATATTTCTATTCTTTTAATATTTTAATTATTATTATAAGCTTTTTATTATATATTAAGTAATTGAGTTTAAGTTTATTAAACTTTTATAAAAGAAATTATAATAAAATAAAACTATTTTTATTTATTTTACTTTTTTAATTCTTTTTAAATAATAAAATTTAAAGTATTTATATTTACTTTATATTTTTTTTAAAATCCGTTTTTATAAGTGCTAGTTTTAAAATAACTTATTTTTTAATTTCCTTAAATACCTTTTATTTATTTATTTTTTAATAAAAAAGTTAGTTTTTCTTTATAAAGTTTATTAATAACTAAAAAAGCTTTTATATTTTTTAATAAATTACTAATAAAAGTTTATATATTTAAAAAAGCATTTAACTTTCTTAATATTTATAAAGGCTAGCTAATTCTTTATTACTATAATTTTAAAGTTTTATATTTAAATATTTTTTAATTAAATAATATATTTAAAGTAATTAACTTTTTTAATATAAAATAAATATTCTTTAGATTTTATAAGTAATTTTATATCTTAAACTTTTTATAATATTTTTTTAATATATTTCTTATATTATTTAAATATATATTAATAAAATAGTTAAATTACTTTTTTAAAAAATATATTAATTATTTTTAAAAATAATATTAAAGCATTAGTAAGTTTAAATAGTATAATTAATATTTTAAAATATTTAGAATGTATATAAAATACTATTTTTTATTCTTTTTCCTTTTTAATCCTATTTAAGTTATATTTATATTTAAAATTAAATATAATAAACTATTAAGCCCTTTTACATTTATTCTTTAATTTTTTAATTAAGGGTAATAAGTAACAGTTTTTAATAATAAGATTATTAAGTTATTAATTGTTAATTTATAGTTATACCTTACTATTCTTTTTTAATGTAAAGAAAATAAAATATTTTATAAATAATTTAAAGAGTTAAATATATTAATTTTAAAAGGAAATTTAAAAATATTATTCTATATTTAATTTATAAATTTTATAAAATTCAAATAATGTTCCAATTTTTAAGGTATTTTATAATTTCATTTACTATATTTTTAAAAAAGTCTATTAAATATTTCTTAAAACAATTTAAAAAACTAATAGTATTCTTTTAATATTTGTTTTAGTTTATTAAAAATATTCTTTTATTTTTCTTTTAATATAATATAAATAGTTTTTTTTAATAATAGCTATATTATTTTTATATATATAAGTTGCTATTATCTTTTGCTTATTATAAAGTTTTTTCTAAAAATGTTATTATAATTTTAAAGATTTTTAATAAGTAGTATAATTATTTTATTATTATTTAAATTCCTTTTATTTATTACTATATTGTATATACTAATTGCTTTATTCTTTTATTAAAATTATATTACTAATTACTATTATATATATAATTTTATATTAGTATAAGTTTTACTACTATTTTTAAAAATTAAATTAAATCTTTTATTTTTAATTAACTTTTATTTTAAGTTAATATGTTAAAATATTTAGGTAATAGTTTAATTAATTTAAAGATTATTTTTTCTTAATTATAATTTCTTAATATTAATTTATATTTTACTTTATTTATAATATTAAATTAAATAATTTTTTTTAATTATTAAGAAAAAACTTAAAAGTAATTAATATTTATACTAATAATTTGATTTTTATAAAGTACTTTTTATTTATTAATTATATTAAGTAAATAAAGTTTTTTTTTCTTTAAAGTAATTTATATTAATTTACTATTATAAGTAAAATAAAGTTTCTTTATATTTTATTAATTAAAAGCGCTTTAAATAGCCTTTATTCAATTTATATTATAATTTATATATATATATATATATTATTATTTATTATATAAAGAAACTTTTTTTAAGTTTTTTTATAACTATTTAAAGTTTATTTAAAAATAAGTTTTATTATTTTTTATACTATTTAATTTTAAATTAAAATATTTCTATTTTTATTAATAATTTTTTAAATAAGCTCTTATATTACTTTTAATATAATTATTATTATTATAATGTTTTTTAATTATATATTTTTAAACATAAATAAAAAACTTATATTTATACAATAATATTAATATTAATTTTAAACTTTTAATTTAAAATAAATTTAATAATTAAATTAAAAATATTATTATTATAATTTAAAGTCTTATAAATATTTTTAAAAATCTTTTATTATAATTTTAAAATAATATATCCTTTTCTAATATTAATTTTTATACTATTTATTTATAAATATAATTCTTTTTATTATAAAATTAAATTATTTTTATTATTTTATAATATTTTAAAAAAAAATTCTTTTCAAATTTTATTAATATACTATACTTTATATAAATTAAATATATAAAAAGATTATAAAATATGTTAAGATTATTTTTTAAAAAATATATAAATAGCAATATTATAAATTATTATTATTATTATATTTTTATAATAATTTTTAATTATAATTTAAATAATATTGATTTTTAATATTATTAAAAGTGTTTTATTTATATATTTATAAAAGTTTTAATTTTATAAATTTAAAAATATTTTAATATTAATTTTAATTCTTATTATTATAAGCTTTTATTTTATTATAATAAGTATTTTTAGTTTTTTAAATACTTTAAACAATTATTTTAAGATTTATTTATTAAATAAGCATATTTTATAATAATTATTAAAGTATTTTCTTAACTTTTATTATATAGTTTTTAAATATTTATTATAATTTAATAAAGTTAAATTATTATATTTTTAATATTAGCTTTTAATTTTTAATTTATTTTTATTTTTATATTTTATTATTAATATTCATTTTTATTATAATTATAGTATTTTAAAAAAGAATTCTTTTTAAGTAATATTTATATACTGCTATTTTAAGCTACTAGTATTTTTTATATTTATTTTATTTTTATTTTATTATAAAAGGCTATTAAATTATTTTAGTTTAATTAATTTATTTTATACTTTTTTTTTATATTTATTATAAATTATAAAAACTTTAGTATTATTTATAAAAGTAGTTTATATATAAATATATTTAAACTTTATAGTATAAGCTATTACTAAGTTCTTTTACTTAGATTTTATAAGTTTATATTTAACTTATTATTCTTTATTAAAGTTTTAAAATAATATTTTTAAAATATTTTTATATTTTTAGCTTATATTTTTTAAAACTTTTTTTTAAATAGTTTGTAAATTATTATTTTTATTATATAAATACTTTTTTTAGTACAAAAAAGGCTATATATAATTTATTTTATATTTAATTAGTTATTTATTTAATAAAAGTAATAATAAGTTTAAACTTATATAAAGTAAACTTAAAGTTATTTTAAAGTTTTATTATATAAAG
This sequence comes from Diaporthe amygdali, assembly GCF_026229845.1. Classification (NCBI taxonomy): domain Eukaryota; kingdom Fungi; phylum Ascomycota; class Sordariomycetes; order Diaporthales; family Diaporthaceae; genus Diaporthe; species Diaporthe amygdali. The sequence continues at coordinate 251,540 of NW_026517061.1, read as the reverse complement.
TAAAATTATTAAGTTTAATATTATTTTTTATTAAAATTAAAGTATTAATAATATTAATAATAGTTTTTAAAGTTTTAACTTTTTACTAAAGTTATTTTATATTATTTATTTTATAATATTTATTTTATTTATAAATACTTTAAGCTAAATTAATTTACTAAGTATTTTTTTTAAAACTATTAAGTATTTATTTTAATATTTTTAATATTTATTATATTATTTAATATATAATAAAAGTATTATTAAAATATATTATTATTATTTTTAAATTTAACTATATTAAAATTAAAAGTAATATTTATATATAATATTAGTTAAAGTTTATATAAAATATTTTAATAATAGTAGTTAAAATATAATAATTATAATTAGTTTTTAGCTAATATACTTAATAAATAAATTTATATTTAAAATAAATATTTAAAATAATAATATTTTAAATAATATATAATAATAATTAATTAAAAGCTCTATAACTATTTAAAGTAAATATTAAAAAGCTATTTTAAATTAATAGTATTTATTAAATAATAACTATATTTTATATAATTTATTTTTTAATTTAAATTATTTAGCTTAAATATAATTCTTTAAATCTATAATATTAGCTTAAATAGTTTAAAAAGAAGTATTTTAATTTCAGTATTAGCTTATTTAGCTTAGTATATTCTTTTTTTTACTATTTAGCTATATAATAGCTAGTTTATATTTATTTTTAAAACTAACTATTAATTTTATCTCTATTAAAGTTATAATAATAATTAATTTAAAAAGCTTAATAGTAATTATAATGCTAAAAAAGCTAACATTTAAAAAAATTAACTTTTAAATTTAATTTTATAAAACTAGAAATTTAAAATATACTATTAATAAGAACTTAAATACTTATATACTTGATATACAATTATAAAAATAATATAGTTTACTTTATATATTATATTTAACTAAAATCTATAAATTAATAATACTTATTAAATAAACTTATTATTATTAATATAAAAGATTTTCTTGAAAAAATAATTTATATTATTACTTTAATATTAATTGTATATTAAAAGCTAGCAATATTTATATATATATAAACAAGCGGACAAAAAGAAGTGCATCCCCTACCTGTATATATTCCATCCTTTCCCCTCTGCCTTACTTATTATCTCTTACCTATAAGCTACACTTATATTATATTTAAAATTAACTTTCTTTAAAAATATTTTTCTCTATTATTTTACTATACTTAATTTAATTAAACTTATTTATTTAATATATAGCTTTATAAAGCTTATAAGATTACTTAAATTATATAAACTCTCTATATACGCTTTCTCTTTTTAAAAAATAAACTTAATATATTTAAATAAGTAATATAAAGAAATATTTATTATATACTTTATTTAAATTATATTTATTAAAAAATAAATAGAAAAAGCAATCTTATTAATTACTATTATTTATATTATTAAAGTTTTCTTCTCTTCTTAATACTTATAAATAAACAAGCAAAATAACAAGCTTAAAAAACAGTTTTAATAAAGTATATATATTAAGCTCCTCTAATAAAATAAGCTCCTTTAATAGCTCCTTAAAAAGCTCTTTTAATTAACTATTTCTTTCTACTTTTTACAGTATACTTATTATATAACTAACAATATAATTAGCTATATAATTAGTTATATAACTAATAATACTAGCTTTATTTAAAATATTTTTCTTATATAATAAAAGTAAAGCTTTATTAATATTTAAAATTATAACTTTTTAATTTAGCTTAAGCTAAGCAGTTATAGTAAATATATCTATTAATATTAAGCTAAAAAATAAAATATTTATATTTAAAAGCTTTATTAAGATTAAAAAAAGCTTAAGCTTTAATAAATAAACTTAAACTATTATTATACTTACTTTAAAACCATTAGAATTAATTTTTAACTTTTTATTAAATAAATTAAAAAAACTTAAATACTTATTATTATTATAATATTATTATATTATTTATTAAAAAAGAAAATTAAAAATAATATAAAAGTTAGTAAATATGTTTATAAAAATATTTTAAAATTTAAAGTTTTTAAAAAATATATACTAAATAATTAAAATAATAATATTATTATAAAGAAGTTTTTATAAAATTTAAAAGTATTATCACTTTATATTAAATAAATATAGTTATAAATATTAAAGTAACCTTTATAAATTTAATAAATAAACTTAAAAAAAATAGTTTTATAAAAAAATTTATTATACTTTTAAGTTATAACTAAATATTTATATAAGTTATTTTTATTATTTATTAATAATTATTATAATAAAATACTTTGCTTTTAATTATAATAACCTTTTAGTGTTTTAAAAAAAATTTAATAAAAACCTTTATTTAAATAAAGTTTTCCTTTATAAACTTACTAAGCTATTTATTTACTCCCTTTAATAACTAAGTTTTTAAAAAATATAGTAATATTTAATATATTTACTACCTTTTCTATTTAACTAGTATATTAATTAATAATACTATTTTTAAAAAGTAAGCTTTTTTAAAATATAAAAAGCTTAACTTTATATTAATATTAAAGTTTATATTTTTAATTAAAGTTTTATAATAAATTAAAATATTAATTTTTTAAGTTTTTAAAATATAAGTAATTATAATATATATATAAAAGTAAGTTATTAAACTTTTTTAATATTTATTTTTTAATATTTATTATTATTAAAATAAATAAGTAAATATATTTAAATTTAAATTTTTTTATATACTTTATTATACTACTTAAGCTATTATTAACTATTTAATTATATAAGTATATTAAAATAATAATAAATTATTATCTATATTATATAAAAAGTGTATTTAAAATATATTTTATTATTTTGAAATATAGCTAATATATATAATTAATATATAATTAAAATTTATACATTCATTTAAAAAACTTTTTAAATAATAAATATAATTTATTTAATATATATTTACTTTTTTTATATTAATTATTATAAGAAATATTTTTAAATTCAAATTATTTATAAGAAGCTTATTATAAAAATTTACTTTTAATATATATATATATATATATAATACTATTAAAATATATTTTTATTTAATACTAAATATTTATAAAAGTATATTAATTAATATAAAGTTTTATTTTAATTGTTTTTAAAAAAAATAATTTTTAATATAAGTTTTACTTATATAATAAATTATTATAAATTAAATACTTTAATTTTTATTATTATAAAAAAAGTTATATAATAAAAAATAAAATTAATATTAATATTATAAAAAGTAATTTAAAATTTTAAAAATAAAATATATTTTTTATAATAATTATTATATTAATATTAAATAATTTTTATTTATATTTTATTATAGAATTTAAATAATAAAAGTTTATATTAAATTAATAAAATAATAATATTAAAGTATAACTTTTTAGTTTAAATTTAGTTCTTAATAATATAAATAATTTATAAATAAATTTTTAAAATAAGGTTAATAATAATTATTAATATTTAATTTAAAATATACTTTTTTAATAATATTTATAAAGTTTTTATAAAAATTATTTTAAAAAGCTTATAATTTAAATAAATAATAGCTATTTATAAAAAAATAATATTAATATTTTTATTATAATTATTTTAAATTAGCTTTTATTATTTATTTATTATAAAAATATTTATTATAAATTATACTTTATAATTTTATTATACTTATTATAAAGTAAAATTAATTTAAAAAATAATATATATATTAAATATTATTTTATTAATTATACTTTTTATAATAATATTATTATTTTTATTTATATACTTTATAATTAATATTAAATATATAACTTTTGGTTTTAAATTTATATTTATTATAATAATATTTATTAAAAATATTTATATAATATTTATATTAAAATATTAAATAATTTTATTTAAAAAATAAACTAATAATATACTTAATATTTATTATTAAAAGCTATTTATTTTTAAAAATAATACTTTACTATTATTTTAATATAAAAAAACTTATTATTATTTATATTATTTTAAAAAGCTTTAAAGCTAGCTTTTTTAATTAATATTAATAGTAAAATATTTAGTATATAAGTAAATAGTAGAGTTTATATTTATAATATATAAAAGAAAGAAAGCGCGGATAGTTATAAGCTATAAGTAAGCTATAGCTTTTAAGTTTATTTTATTTTCTATTTAATTTAATTAACCTATTTAATTACTATTAAAGTTTTTTTTTAAAATATAGTTTTTAAATACTATACTAAATATTAAATATATAAAAAAGTTTATAATATTTTTATTATTATTTATTACTTTTTTATTAACTATTTAAATTATTATTAAATTTTAAGTTATAATATTAATTTTTTATAATACTTTAATTATATATAAATATATTAATAATAATTATTAATTATTATATAACTCTTTTATTATATTAGTAAATATTATAATATATTTTATTTTTATTAAGTAAAATAAAAGTAATTAATAATTAAAAAAATAATTAATATAATTATAAAATAAAAAATATTAAATATTAATAAAAATATATATATAATAATTAAAATTTAATTTATTAATATTTAACTTATAAGTTAATAAAAATACTTTTTTTATAATAATAAAAAGTTTTTCTTTTATAAAATAAAATCTTTTTATTATTATAAAATATAAATATATAAATATTATTATATTTTAACTATACTTTATTTTTTATATAAAATTTAAATTATTAATACTTTATATTATAAAAATACTTTTTATAAAAAATACTATACTTTAAACTTTAAAATTATATATTAAATAAATTAAAATAATTATTAATTACTTAAACGTTTTACTAATAACTAATATAAAAGTATTAACAAGTCTTACTTATAAATATATTATAAAGTTAAAATTAAATATAAAATTAATATAAAATTAATTATAGTAATATATATTAGCTTTTTAATAATTAAATTAATTATAAATTATTAATAAAAAGTTAATTATTCTAATACTATTTATATATATATAATACTTTTTTAATATAATAAACTTTAAATTAAATATTATAAAATTTAAATTAAAATAATATATATTATTATATATAGTATAAAAAAGTTTTAAAATAAAAAAATAAAGTTTTTAATACTTTTATTATAAATAAAATTAAATTTATAAGCTTTATAAAAGTATTAATATATTATACTAAGTATTTAAACTTTTATTAAAATAAAGTTAATTATAAAAGATTATTAAATATAATATTTTAAATTAAATTAAAATAATTTATAATATAATAAAAATTTAATTAATATTTAAAAAAGTAAATAAAAGTATTAATTAACTTATAATTAAAATAATAATTAAAATATATTATTATATAAAAACAATTATAAATTTAAATAAAATTAGCTATTTTTATTTATAAAGAATTATAATTTTATTTAATATTTATAAAATAATAATTAAAAAGTATAATTAGCTTAAAAAGTTATAAAAAATATTTATATTTATTTATTAGTTATAAATATTTTTAATTTTAAATAATATAACTTTAAAGCTTAATTTTAAAAATTTATTTATTTTAAAAAAAAACTTTTAAAATTATAATAATTAAAATTTCTTTTTTAATATTAATTAAAGTATTAAATTTAGCTTATATAGGCTTAAATTTAAATATTTTAAATATAAGCTTAGTATTTTTTAAAAGTATTATTTATTATATTTTTACTTTTATACTTTATAATAAAGAATTTTACTTTTTTATATAATAAAAGCTTAATAAGTTTAATATAATAAATAATTATAGTATAGAGGAATTTAATATTATTAAAATAAGTTTTAAAAGCTTTTAAAGTTTAAAAAAAGCTTTTATATAATAAATAAGCTAAAAGTATTAATATAATAATTAATATAAAAGTATTTTATTTTTATAAAATAATTTAAAATTAATATATAAATATTTAAAATAATTTTTTAAAAACTTTTAAAAAATAATAATATTATTAATAAAAGTTTTATAAAATAATTTATAAAATATAAATAAATTATTTATATATAAAATATATATTAAAAAGTTTTAAAAACTTATAAAAATAATTATAAAATATTTAAATTTTTAATAGCTAATATAAATAAGTTATTTTTAATAAGTTTTATATTTTAAAATATATAAATAAAATAATATAATATTTATAATTTAAAAATACTTTTTTTATTAAATAGCTTTAAACTTTTTTTTTATAATAAAAAAAGGTAATTATTATTAAATACTATTTATTTATTAAAAATTTATAAATTATTTATTAATTTTACTTTTTTAAATTATATATTATTTAAGTATTTTATTTTACTTTAAATATATAAGTAATTATACATTTTATTTAATATAATTTTAGCTTTTTTAAAAATAAAGTATTATTAAATATTAAGTTTAATAAATTACTAATTATTTATTTAAAAAAAACCTACATTTATTAATATATAAATTAAAAAGTTTATTTTTAATTTAATAAAGTTTATAATTAATATTAAAACTTATATTATAAATTATATAAGCAATATTTAGTTTTAAAAGTAAATATATATATTAAAAAGATTAATATTAAAAGATTTAAAAATTTTAAAAAATAATTTTAAAAAAGTATTATTTAAAATAAAAATAGTAAAGCTTTTTTAATAATTTAAGTTTAAAGTAATAATTATATTAAAAATAGTATTATTATTAGAAAATATAAAGTTTTTATTTAATAAATAATATCTAAATTATATATTATATTAATTTAATTATTTATAGATTTTAATTTAGCTTTTATTATAAAAATATTAAGTTTAAAAATATTAATAAGCTTAAAATAAATTTTAAATAAATTAATAATAATTAATAATAAAATAAGTATTATTTTTATAATAGTAATACTTTATAAAGCTTTAATTATATTTATTAAAGTTTTTTAAAATAAATAATCTTTTTTATTATAATAATATAAAGTATTAATATATTAGTTTAATAGTTTATAATATTTAAATAAGTTAATATAAAAGTAAAAAAATAACTTTTAAAAAAGTTAATAAAGTTAATAAAAATAAAGCTAAATTATTTAAATTATTAAATTAATGTTTTATATAATAAATTTTTAAATAATAAGTTTAAATATAATTCTTTAAAAGTAAAAAAAATAATAAAATTATAATTATAATAAAAAATAATTTAGCTTATAAAAAAGTTAATTATTATTTATAAAAAATAAAGCTATTTATTATTAAATAAAAATTAATAAGTAAATAATTATTATTTATAATTTAAGTAATTCTAAATTATATAATTAAGCTTTAAGTTTTATTAATATATTTATTAATAATAAAAAATATTTATTTAATTTTATTATTAAAATTCTTTAAAAACTAATAAGTAATTAAATAATAGCTAATTTTAATATTAATATTTTAAGGCTTATTTTTAATTTAAATTTAATAGTATTTATAATTTAATACTTAATTTCTTATTTATTATTCTTTTTATTAATTCTATTTATATAGTTAAAAATATATTAAAATAATTTATTATAAAAATTAAAAACTTATTTATAATAAATATAAATATATTAAACTTTATAATTAAAGCTAATATATAGTTAAAAATAAATAATAATAATTTAATTAAAACTATTTTTATTATTATAAATATTAAATATAATATTAATTATTATTATATTTATTATTATTATAATATTTACTTTAATTATTTTAATTATAATAATTACTTTAATTATAATTTAAATTTTAATTATTAAATTAAAAGTTATACTTATTATAATATTTAAATTTTTAAAATTAATTATAGTTATTATTTTAATAATTATTATAATAGTTTTTAAAATTATACTTATAAGTATTAAACTTTAATTTATTAATATTATAATTTTTATTTTAATTTTAAACTTTTAAATAAGTAATAAAAAAAATATAAAAAGTAATTTAGCTTTAAAAATATAAAACTATTTATTTTTACTTATAATAAAAAAGGTTTTTTTATTTAAAAAATAGCTAAAAGTTTTAATATATATTAATACTTATACTAAATTAAATTTATACTTTAATACTTTATAAATTAATATTATTTTTATTAAAAATATTTTATTTATTTATAAAAGTTTTATTTATAAATAATTTTTAAAAATTATAAAAATTATTTTTAAACTTTTAATAATATTTATAATATTTAATATTAATAAATTTATAAAACTATTATAATTTATTATAATTTAAAATAAAGTAAAAAATATATTTATAAGCTATTTTTAAATATAAGCTTAATTTTTATTATTAAATTTTTAAAAATATTTAATTATATTGATTTAGCTTCCCATACAAGTAATTTGTCACAAAACGAGTGGTTTGGAGTAGTGTTGATTCTGCTTAGTTAGTGTTAAAGTTGCAGCCAAAGGCTGTAGCCTATATATGTCTGAGTATAGGCTAGCTGGGCTACAGCTAGCAGCCAGCTGGCGCTAGCTAGCAAGTACTATTAATAAGGCTAGTCTACCCAGCGCATACTGCATACGCTACTATTGCAACACTAACAGTCTTTTACTATATATATGTATATGCTCTAAAAATATACTTTCTTCTAAATCAATTTCCAATCAATTAAACCGTCAAGTAGCTAGCAGCCAGCTAATAAATAGTCTTTATTCCCAGCTGCCCATTCTCTATACTAGCAATATATACTGCTAAACCAGTACCTTTTAGCCTTCTATACTATATACCTCCTTCTTCTCCCAATCCCTTTAGCATTATTATTATCGCGCTCCAATTGATAAGCTAGCTAAGCAAAGTAACGTTATTAAATTAGCGCTATAGTGTAGCCAGTTAGGGCACGTAATAAAAAACTAAGAAAATTCTAATAAGCATATAAGTAAACCGCTACTTAAATAATATAAAATCCACTGTATTAAGTTTCTAAGCCCTTTCTTTTACAAGGCAAAGGCTTTGAGTTTAATTTACTGTTGCACTATTTAGCGTTATCTTTTTAAAGTTATTTTTTAAAGTAAAAGCAACTACTTGTAACTATAATTATCATTATCTCTATTAAAGTTATAATTGTTGCTAAAGCCGTTATTATACTTTTTTTAAGTGTGTTTCAACTTAAACGTTAAGTTGAACTATTAATAAACAACGTTTCCCTTACACTATACGCCTATAACTCCTACAAACGTCTTTATTATTATAATAACTTAAGGACTGTAAATGTTTATAAACAGTGCTTAAGGGAAAAGTAATTGCTTTACTTCTAAAAGGTTTTTAAAAAATAGTTAAAAAAAGTATTATTCTGCTATAGCTTTTAACTAGCTTAATATTAAAGTTTTGCTCATTCACCCACAGGTAATAGCTCGTTTATTTAAAAGCAATTACTATGTAGGCTAATAAGAGTTATTTTTTTTTACTACAGCAGTTACAATATTATTAAAAAAAGCAGGCATAATAAGGAAAAACGAGAAAATTTATAATCCTAGTAGCACTAGTAGCGCTAGTAGTGCTTTAGGAGAAATTTCTACTTAAGCAACTGCTATAGCAATGTGCTAGTACTCATATTATATAGCCCGCTTATAATTAAAGGGAAAAAAAAGAGAAAAAAATTAAGAGTAAAAACAAAGGTAATAGGGTATTAAGTAGTAAAATATAAGCATAAATAAGCAGTACTACTTAATATAGTAGTAGCAGAAAGTAAAAAGTAAATTTTACAGTGCGTTACTAGTAAATTATCTTTACTATTACTTAACTAGTTATAAATATATTTAGGGTAAATTTGCTTATAGGTAACGTTTAAGGGTTTACGCTTTAAAGAGCGTTTTTTACATAATTTGCATAATTTACATAGTTATACATTTAGCTTGCTTCTAAAGGCTTATTTAAGCTTGCTTATGGTAGTTTGCGATGGCCTGCTTACAAGGGTTTGCTTGCAAGGGTACATTTTCCGCTTACAGTAGCTTACAAAAGCCTAATTGCAAGGGTTTAGTTAAAAGTATTATAAGAGCTTACGTAAAGGCTTATAATAGCCTGCTTTTAAGGGTTTGTTTTGAGGGGCTCGCTAGTTTGCTTGCGGGTATTGCAAAGGCTTGCGCGAAAGCTTAAGAGTGTGCTTTTTAAGGCTTGCTTATTAAAGGGGTTGAATTTATTGTAATTGCAAGGGCTTATGCGCAATAGCTTACTTGCAAAAGCTTTTAAGAGTTAACAAGGAGTTTAGAGCTTAATAAAAGTTAATATTTTTCCTAAAGCGTAATAAATACACATAACAAGTTAATTAAAGAGTACCCTAACAGATTTAAATCCTTCTAATCGCACAATAGCTTACTTTTATAAACAAAGAGTACATACAAACGGTGTTTAAGTCCGTTAATATTAATAAGCATTAGCACAGCTGCTTTGCAAAAAGTATATACAAACAGTATTTAAGTCCTATAGCAGTTAACTATTTCTTTAGACCTAACTGTCTGTAATTACTATACAATCACTAATCAGTATTAGTTTAGCTTTCTATACAGGTAATTCATCACAAAACAAGTAGTTTAGAGTAGTATTAATTCTGTTTGGTTAGTATTAAGGTTGCAGCCGAAGGCTGCAGCCTATATACGTCTAGGTATAAGCTAGCTGGGCTGCAGCTGGCAGCCGGCTAGCGCCAGCTAGCAAGTGCTATCAATAAAGCTAGTCTACCCAGCGCATACTGCATACGCTACTATTACAACAAATTACTTAATAAAAATAAGTATATTAATATAAATAAAGTTTTTTTAAAGTTATATTATTAATATTAAAAAGTTTTTATAATAAAAGTTTAAAACTTTAATTTTATTTTATTTAAAATAAAAGCTTTTTTTATTATTAAAGCTTATTAATAATAATATATTTTTATATTAAATATTATTACTATTTCTTTTAAAAAAACTATTATTTTTTTTATTTTTACTTTTTTTATTATTTTTATTATTAAAAAAGTTAAATAAATTAATAAAAAAACTATTATTATTATTACCTTTAAAAGTACTATTATTTATATTTTTACTATTATTATTACTAAATAAACTAAAAAAAACTAAATAATAATTTTATTTAATTTTAAAAATTAAATATATAAAAAGTTTAAATTAAAACTTATTAATATTATTAGTAATATTAATAATTTAAAATATAATAATTATTTTTAAATTATATTAAAAGCTAATTATATTAATATTAGCTTATATATTTTAAATTTCTTAAATAATATCTTTTAAATAATATTTTTAAGCTTAATAATAGCTATTTTTTTATATAAAATACTTATTTTAATAATAAAATATTTATACTTTTTTAAAAAAAACTTAAAAGTTTATTAAGCTAAGTAGCTAATTATAACCTTTTATAAGCTAAATTAAAATTAAATAAATAAAAAGTAGCTTATAAATATAAGTATTAAATATAAAAGGTAATATAAAAAGAAAATATAAAAATTATAAAAAAAAGTAAAAAAGGTTATTAAAATTAATATATAAAAAGTTTACTTAAAAAGAATAAAAAAAGAATAAAAAAAAGTATAAAAGTTTTATAATAAGTTATAATAAATATGTAAAGTTTAATAATTTATAAGTATTATTAAAATTTATATAATAAATAAATAGTATTTAATATATTTATTAAATAATAAAAATTAAATATTAGTTATTTTAAAATAATTATTATAAAAGTTAATAAGTAATATAAGCTAATATAAATAAATTTTAATATAAAAGTTTATAAAATAGTTAAATTAGTAATAAAAAGCTTAATAAGAGTATTTTAAAAGCTTATTAATTATTCTCTTATAATATATAGAGTTATAGCTATTATTTAATAAAGTATATAAGTAAATAGTAAGGTTTATATTTATAGTATATTAAGGGAAAAACGTATACCTAGCTATAAGCTGTAAAGGTTATAAGTAAGCTATAGCTTTTAGCTTTATTTTATTTTTTATTTAATTTAATTACTAATAAAGCTTTTATTAAATATATACTTTAAATATTATATTAATTAGCTAAGAAGTAGCTATTTATATATATATTTAAAAGTTTTTTAATTATTATAATATTATTTATTTATTCTTTTATTTTTTTAATAAATATAAATATTTTTTATATTTTAAATAAATTTATTTTTTATATATAATATAAAATAATATATTAAAAGATATTTTTAATATAAAGAAAGTTTTTTTAAAAAAATATAAAAAATTATATTAATAATAAAACTAAATAGCTTAATTAATAAATATTTTAATAATAATTTAATAAAAAAAGTAATAATACTTTTTATATTTTTTTATAATATTAAATTAAATTATTAAATTAATAATAATAATAAATATTTTAAGTTTTTAATAATTAATTAATATAAACTATATATTTATAATTAAAGTATATATAAAACTACTTTAAAACTTATATAATATTAATAGTTTAAATTTTTTTTTAAATAAATTATTATTTTTAATTAAAAAAAAATAAATTAATATTAAAACTTTATTTAAGCTTTATAAATAATTAATTATTTATATTTTAATTTTTTATTAACTTTATATTATATTAAAAAAAATTAAAAAATTAATTATAAATTTAATATTTACTAATTATTAAAAAAAACTTTATTTTTTATATTTTTTAAAAAGATTAAATTTATTTAAAATTAAAGAATAAATAAACTAGTTTTAAAAAAACAATATTATTAATAATTTAATTAAAACATTTTATTTTTAAAGTTTAATATAAAAGTATTATTTTTTAATTTTTAAAATAAAAATAAAAATAAAAATAAATATAATAAATTATATAATATTATATATTATATTTAAAAAAAATATATAATTATATTATTACTTTTTAAAAATTTAAAAAAAATTTAAAAAAAATTTAAAAAAATTATATTAATTAATTTAAAATTATTTTATGTATTATTATTAAAATAAAGTAAACTTTATATTTTTTATAATAATATTTAATTAAATATATTAATTAAATTTTATTATTTTTATATTTAATATACTTTTTATATAAAAATAATTAAATAAACTAATTATAAAAAGTATATTTAATAATTCTTTTTAATTTAGTTTAACTTATTTTATATTAAAATTTATATATTAATAAAGTTTTTTAATTAAATTATTTCTTAAATTAATTATTTTTTAATTTAATAAAAAAACATTTATTTAATTTTAAAAAATCTAAAATTAGTATTATTATAAACTATATAGTTTTTTAATAATAATTTATTAATATATAATTTAATAAAATTAAAATTATTAATTAACTTATTTAAATTAATATATTTAATTATTTTTAAAAAACTTAATTATTATTATAGCTATAAGGTTATTTTTTTAAATAAAAGCTATAAATATATAGTTATAAGAGTATTAAATTAACTTAATTAGCTGTATAGTAAGTAATCTTTAAGAGCTATTTAATTATATAACTTAGTATATAATTTAAATTATATTAACTATATTAAGTATAGCTTAAAAATAACTTTTTTTATTTAAATAAAAAAAACTAAATAAAAATAATATTTTTTTTTAAAAGTAAGTAAATAAATAATTTTAAATATAATATAAGTATAGCTTATAAGTAAGATATAATAAGTAAAGAAAAGGAAAAAAGTTAAAATAAATATAAATAAAGAATATACTTTTTTTTATTTATTTACTTTTATATATAGAAATACTATTATTTACTAACTATTATACTATATATTTATAAAGAGTTTAAATTAATTTAATTAACTATATAGTAAGTAGTTTTTAAAAGCTATTTAATAATATAACTTAAAAATAGCTTAAATTTACTAATTAAATTAATTAATTAAAGAAATAAATATAATTAGTAAAGTAATATATTTATTATTAAAATAAAAGAATAGTATTAAAGTAATTTTTAAAATAATATTAAACTATTAAACTTTTTTACTAGCTTAAAACTCTATATTTTTTTTTAAAAAAAATACTAGCAGTTATAATAGCTTTTATAATAATTTTATAAAAGCTATATTTAAAATAGTTATAAAATAATATATTTAATATAGTAATATAGTTAATATAATGCTTAAAAAGTATATTTAAAAAAAGCTTTATTAGTAATTAGATAAGCTAATTAAATTAAATAAGAAATAAGATAAAGCTTAAAGCTATACTGTTTTTTCTTTATATACTATAAATATAAACGTTATTATTTACTTATATATTATATATTTTACTAAATAATAGCTATAACTTTATATATTATAAAAATATAATTAATAAGCTTTTAAAATATTTTTATTAAGTTTTTTATTATTAATTTATTTATTTTATAAACTTTAATATTAAAGCTTACTTATACTAGCTTATATTATTTATAAATTTTAATATTAAACTTATATAATACTAAAATATTATTATAATAATTATTATAAAGTAATTAGTTTATTATAATATTACTAATTATTTATTTAGTTTAAGTTAAATTAATTCTTTTTATATAAAATAGCTTTAATAATTATAAATATAATTAATATTTAATTTTTATTATTTAATAAATATATTAAATACTATTTACTTATTATATAAACTTTAATAATACTTATAAGATTATAAGAATTTATTTTAAGTTATTAAACTTTAAATATATAGCTAATTATAAAAACTTAATACTCTTTTTAATTATTTTTAACTAAATATTTAATATATTAACTTTAATAACCTTTTTTATTATACTTAGCTAAATATTAATTTATTATTTATAATATTTTTTTACTTTTTTCTATATTTTTTATATTCTTTTTATATTACTTTTTATATTTAATATTTATATTTATAAGCTACTTTTTTTTATTTAACTTTAACTTTATTTATTAAAAAGTATAATTAATTATTTAGCTTAATAAACTTTTAAGTTTATTTAAAAAAATATAAGTATTTTTTTATTAAAATAGCTACTTTATATAAAATAATAAATATTATTAAACTTAAAAATACTATTAAAAGTAAAAATATTATTTAGTAAATTTAAAGTATATAAGCTAATATTAATATAATTAAAACTGCTTTAAATAGCTTTAATATAAATAGTTTTTAATATAATTTAAAAACTATTATTATACTTTAAATTAATAGTATTAATAATAGGCTTAATAAGTTTTAGCTTAAATTTAAAAACTAAATTTATTATATACTTAAATAATAAAATAAAAAAGAACTTTTATTTAGCTTTTTTAATTTACTTAGTAATAATAGTAATAAAGGTAGCAATAGTAGTAATTTTAAAAGTAATAATAGTAGTAGTTTTTCTAATTCTCCTAGTTTACTTAGCTCTTTTAATATTAAAAGTAATAAAGGACGTAAAAGTAGAAAAAGTAATAGTTTATTTAGAAGTAATAATAATAATAGTAATAGTTAATATAAAAATATATTATTATTAATAAACTATAATAATAAAAAAAACTTTTATTTTAAATAAAAATAAATTAAAATATTTAACTTTTATTATAAACACCTTTTTAAAAAATATTATTTATATTAATATATTTATTTTAATTAAATAATTTAATACTTTTTTTTTAAATTTAATAATAAAAATTAAGCTTATATTAAAAAATAGCTTATAAATATATTCTTTTTTTAAAAAAATATAATAGTTTTATAATAGTTTAATAAGCTTATTAGTATTTAATATTATAAGTATTATAATAAAAGTTTAAAAATAATTTCTATAAGCTATTAAAAAGTTTAATATTAATAAATTAACTTTTAAAAATATTATTAAAAATAAAAATAATATTAATTTATTTATTTAAAAAAAGCTTTATTTACTTTATTATAAATATTTTTAATAAAAATAGTATTTATTAATAAAATATTAAAACTTAAATTTAATTTAATATAAACTTTAATATTTATTAAAATTTAAAATTATTTTTTAAATAAAAACTTTTTTAATTATATATTTTAAATTAAAAAATTTAAAGCTAATTTTTTTTATAATTAAAAATAAATACTTTTATATTTTTAAAGCTTAACTATTTTTTATATTTACTTTTATTATTTATTTAAAACTTTAAAATTAAAATAAAAACTATAATACTAATAAATTAAAGTTTACTAATTATAAGTATAATTTAAAAATTATTATAATAATTATTAAAATAATAAATATATTTATATTTATTATAATTAAGTTTTTAATTTTTAAAATAAAATATTTTAATATATTTTTAATTATAAGTAATAAAAAGAATTATAAAAAGAAAATTAAATATAAAAATATAAATACTATTAAGCTTAAAGCTAAAGCTATATATATAAGTAATAAAAAAATATTATTTAAAAAAATAAACCTTTAGCTTAAATTAGAAATACTATATATATATAAATTAAAAGTAAGCTTTAAAATACTAATATTATTAAAATATATTTTAATATTAAAGCTAATTATTATAAATTATTTATTAATTTTTAAATAGTTTTAATTATAAAATTAAAATTATACTTAAAACTAAAAAATAAATTATTAAAAGTATTAATAAATATAAAATTTATTTTAAAAAATAAATTAAATAAATATTTTATATTATTAATAAATATATTAATAAAATTTAAAGCTTAACTATATAGCTTATAATTTTTTAAATTATAATTAATAATTAGCTATTTATTAATTATTTATTTAATAATAAATAGCTTTATTTTTAATAAATAATAATTAACTTTTTTATAAGCTAAATTACTTTTTTTTATTATTATAATTTAATTATTTTTTTATTATTAATATTATTTTTAAATTTATTAATTAAAAAATTATTATAATTTAAATAATTTTATTTTACTTTTATAAATTATATTAACTTTTTTTTTAAAAAAACTTTTACTTTTATATTAATATTTTATATTATTATAATAAAAAATATTATTATATTTATATTAATATAATTTATAAATATAAAAATATTTTTTATTTATCACAAACATAACAGGAATAGAATTAGGAAAGCACTATTAATCCCCTAAAAGCACAGATAAACCCTATAGGCCAGCAGGGCAGGCCTAAAAGGATTCGCTACATAATAAAAGCAGGTTATATAATAAAGCAAAAGGATAACTAAAACAATTAAAACAATACTTTACTTTAAATAATCTAAATAATCTAACACTTTTATTATTTTAAATAAGCAATACTCTAAATAAACCGCCTAAAGTAATACTCCTATTACTCCAGCTAAAAAAATTAACTATATAAATTATACTTATTACTAGTAAATAGTATTAGCTTAAAACAGCTCTTTAGCAATTAATCTAAATATTTACTTAAAATAGCTATAAAGCTTTTAATCCACTATTATCATATATTACTTAAAACATTACTACCTTAAACATTCCCTAAACATAAACCCGCTTATTAAGTTTATTAGCTAAAAACTAGCTATAATTATTACATTTTAACTACTCTTATTTAAATATTTTATATAAACTTTAAGCAATAACTTATATAATTACTACCCTTACTTTAATATATCTTCTAGCCGCACTTAGAAAAACCTTTAATAAAAGCTAAACAATAACAACTTTAAACTTTTATAAGCCTAATACTTTAAAATAATTAAAAAAATTAAAAAACTCTATACCTATATTTAGGAATAGGCTAGCTATAATAATAAAATAGAAAAACTTAAAGCTAAAATTAAAATACTTTAAAGCACTGCTAATATCATTAATACCCCAGTTAAATCCAAAAAATCTATTAAGCTTGCCAACCTAACCCCTTATAATAGTTCCCCAAAACAGTTACAAGCCTACCTTACCTAAATTAAAGCTTACTAGCGCTTTTATAGCCTTAATAATTAATCTAATAAAAAACAAGTTATATATATAGCCTTTTTCTTAAAAAAACAGGCCCTAGCATAGTTCAAACCTTACCTTACAAACTTCCTTAAAAAAAATAAGTTTAAATAATATAAGCAAAAAACCTAAAACATTTTTAGCAACTTCAAAAACTATAAGCTTACCCTTAAGTTATTCTTCTAAAACCCAAATAAAAAACAGCAAGCAAAAAAAAAACTTATAAAACTATACTAAAAAAAACCTACCATAACTTATACCACAAAGTTCTACTAAATCTATACTAAAATCAACTATACTAACACCATAAAAATCTTTATATTTTATAATAAGTTAAAAAACAAAATAAAAAACAAACTATCTAAACTAAACCAACTAAACAATTTCATTTAATACATAAAATTAGCTATCTAAATCAACAACCAAATCTACAAGCACAAACTTAAAAAAAAAGAGCAAAACCTAACACATCCCTTCTACTAGCAAAACAAACTAAACTCCAAAAAACAATACTAACCACAAACAACAGCCAGCAAGCAATATTTAAGCCTAATAAAACTCAACACCACTCAAAAAAAACCTAAAAAAAACATTAAATACTACAACTATAGCAAAAAAAAACACTTTATACAAAATTACCAAAATAAAAAAAAGAATAACTAAAAACCAATACTAAAGCAACAATAAGCTAACCTAACTACTAAAAAACCTACAAAAAACTATACATCTATAAGCTAAACAGTATACTATAACAACAACTACAATACGCACTTTTTAAGCAAAAAAGCATTAAAATAGTTCCTAAAAGCACCTAAAAGCTAAAAAACTCTTACAATAGCAAAATAAAAGCCATTTGCAATTACAATTAGCACTAACTAAATAGTACCTTTAAATTTAAAAAACTAAAACCTTTATAAGCAGGTAAATAAAATACCCCCTATAGCACCTAATACCAGCATTACCCAAATTACAATCCTAAAATAAAATAAAAGCATAATAATATCAGCAGTCCATAAAGAACTCCCTGCGCTACTACCAGCGCGTTTTCCTAACAACAACCCTCAAATACACTATCAACACCCAAACCACAAAGAAATCTCATAAGCTTTATATATCTTTAATAGGTATAAGATATACTATATAAGTAAAATCAAAAAAGATTTCTTTCCTAAACAGCTAAGCATAATAAAAATAGCAAAGCTCTATAAGCAAAAAGAACTATAATACTAAAGCATTCAACAATACTCCCTAAGCTAAAAATATATAATCCTTAAACTTTAAATAAACTACCCCCTATACTACCTATAAAACCCTAAACTATAAAAGCACTATTTATAAACTAATTATTAAATACACTTTAAACTAAAACTTTAAAACTAGCACTAATACTACTAACCTAATATAATCTTACTATTTAATAAAAAAAATATAATACTAAAAAACCTTACTATTACAGTACAAGCGCTAAAAGTAATAAAAAGGCTTATATAAAAAGCTATTTAACAAATTAAGAAAATCCTAATAGAAAACTAAATAACAAAAAACAACTAAAGCTAAGTTTAAATAAGCTTTAACTAGCCTTAACTAATATAAAAAGGTCTTTCTATATAATAAATACTAAAAAATACAAGCATATAAAAATTATATTATAAATTAAATAATAACCCTTTATAGCACTTTTAAATAGTAAAATATAAAAAAACTTTATATTACTAGTAATAGTAAACTAATATAAAATACTATAGCAATAAAAAACAAAACCCTATATACTTAATACTATTAATAAATAAAAAGTACTCTACAAAAATAAAATTATTAATATAAAAACTAATTATCTACTAATTATCTTTAATAACTATAAGGAAATTATTTAGTTTAATATTATAAATATAGTAAAACATAAAATTATACTAAAAATTCTATAGCTTAAAAAAAGCAACCCCTAAATCAACTAAACTATTAGCTAAATTTATTAAAACTAATTAATAAATAGGAAAGTTAAAGATAAAGAAATAAATTCAGTTTTTAAAAACAGCTACAATACTAGCGCTTATATAGATTTATATAGCAAACCTTTTTAAAAATAAAAAAAAAACTTAATTATTAAAACAAAAATAGCCAACCCTTTAAATAAATTAAATAAATAATAGCAGCACTTTAGTTTACTATAAATTAAAGAAAAAATAAAGCAGCTAGCTTAAGCAATATAATAGTAAATATAAAAAATCCAAATAATACTTAAATAAATACGCCACCCACTAGAAATCTTAGAAATTATAATTATATCCCTAAAAAAAACTTTATAATAAATATAAAAACAATAATATCTAGCGCATTATAAAATAATATAACTGCTATTTAAAAAGTTTATCTATTTTATATAATAACAAAAAAAAATAAACAATTAAGAATAAATCCTAGAAAAATACTAAAAATACTTAAAACTATTCTAAATAATACTTAATACTAAATTACTTAAATATAATTAGTAAAATTATAAAATACTTCTAAAAAAAGAAAGTTACCCTAAGTTTTACAAAATCTATAACTTTAATAAAAAACAGCTTAAAGTATTATAAGAATATTTTAATAATAACCTAAAAAAAGGATATATTTAATTGTTTATATTACCTATAGGCTACCCTATCCTTTTTATACTTAAAAAAAACGGAAAACTATACTTTTATATAAACTACTAATAGCTTAATAAAATCACAATTAAAAATCAATACCCCCTTTCGCTTATTAAAAAATTATATAATAAACTCTAGAAAGTATAATAGTTTATAATACTAGATCTTAAAAATACTTATAACCTTATTAAAATAAAACATAAAGAAAAATAAAAAACTGCTTTTAAAACAAAATACAATTACTTTAAATATTTAATTATACCCTTTAGCCTTACTAACATGCCTGCCTTTTTTTAAGTGATAATCAATAACATTCTATAGAAATACCTTAACTACTTTATAATAGTTTACTTAAATAATATTCTAATCTTTTTAAAAATACTTAAGCAATATAAGCAGCATATATACTAAATCCTTTAAACTCTTTAAAATACTAAACTTTTAGTAAAACTAAAAAAAAGTTACTTCCACATACAAAAAATCAACTTCCTCAAATATACAATCTGATTAAGAGAAATTAGAATACAGGCTTCCAAAATCGCAGCAATCAAGAATTAACCAACCCTAACTAACATTAAAAAAATCAGGAGCTTTTAAAGTTACATTAACTTCTACTAATAATATATTAAAAACTATAAAAAGTTATTTATACTATTAACTAACCTCACTAAAAAAAATCAACCCTTTAAATAGGGAAAAAAGAAATAAAACGCATTCAACAAAATCAAAAAATAAATTCTCTTAAAACCCATACTTACAAAAGCAAACCCTAAAAAGGTTTACAAAATAAGCATTAATACTTTAAACTTTGCTATTAAAGGAAAACTAAAACAACGCAATAAACAAAAACAATTTCACTTTATCACATTCTTTTTATAAAAACTTAATAAACCTAAACTAAACTACCTAATATACAATAAAAAACTAATAGCAATTATTAAAATATTTAAAAAATAAAAATACTATTTAATTAAAATAAAACACTAAATATAAATATTTATAAACTATAAAAACTTAATATACTTTATAACTACTAAGAAACTTAATAAATAGTAAATTTAATAGTTAGAATACCTTTTACAGTTTAATACTAAAATCACATATTAAAAGAAATCTAAAAACAAAAAAGCAAATACTTTTAGCAAATAGTTAAACTATTAGCAAAAAATTCTACCTAAAACCTATATAGTACTCTATAAGAACCTAAATAAAAGCCTAAATATAGGGTACCTAAAAGAGCAGTCCGCCATAAACTAACTAAAAAATAACCTACTAAAGCAATAAATTACAGCAGCCTATTAAATACAGTTTACTACAAACTAACTTAATTAAGTAAAATAAAGCTATAAAAATATCCTAAGCAATAAAAAGAAGCAGCTATAAAATATAAATAAAACCCTATTTTATAAAAAAAAATACTACCTCCTAGCAGCTCTCCAAAAAAAAGTTATCCAAAAACTTTATAAAGCACTAGCACATAGCTACTAAAGTATCTAAGCCATATACTTAAAGCTAAAATAATACTAAAACTTCCCCAACACAAAATAAAAAATAGCCTAAATCATTAACAAATACAACCTCTATAATAAAAGCAAACCTATAAAACATAAGCTATATAGGCTACTATAACTACTACTAATACTAAATAAACTATAAAAATCAATTAACTTAAATTTTATTATTAAACTTCCCCTATCTAAAAAACCAATAACAAAAATTAGCTATAATAGCATCCTAATTATAATAAATAAATTTATAAAGTATATATACTTTATACCCTACAAAAAAGCTAGCATAATAAAAAAACTTACCTATATATTCCTTAAAATAATTATTAGCTAATATAAGCTACTAAATAAAATTATATCTAACTAAAATAAACTATTTACATTAAACTTCTAATCTTTTTTAATAAAACAACTAAAAGCTAAACATAAACTTTTAACAATAGTATATTTATAAACAAATAAGTAAATAAAATAACTTAACTAAATATTAAAATAATATATATACTACTATATCAACTATTAGCAAAATAATTAGATATTATTACTACTATTAGCATAATTTATATATAATAATATAAACATATATACTACTAATATTTTACTATTCTATACTAACTATAAATTTAATTTAAATATCTATTAATACCTAATTTCTAATATAAAAGTATTATAAGCTACTAACTATATAAAACAAATTAAAAATATTTATAAAAAAATTATAGCAAACTTAGAATTTATTTAAAAACATATAGTAAAATAAATAAACTAATAAAAGTTAAAAAAACTAATTTTTAAAAAAGAAAATATAATCTACCTACTCTATAAAAAATAAATCAAAATTAAGCAACCTAATAATAAACTTAACTTTAAAAAGATTAAACTATTTAAAATTAAAAAAAAAATATTAAAAACAAACTATAAATTTACACTATTAAAAAGAATAAAAATCTACTTAATCTTCTATATTTTTATATTAAAACCTATATTAGCTAACATAACGCTAGCTATTAGCATTAAGCTTAATAATTATAAACTAAAATATAAAATAAAATATATCCTAAACTACTAAATATATAAAAGAATAATAAAATACCTAATTAAATAAGAAAATTATAGCAATAAAAATAATTTATAAAAACCTATCTAAAACCTAATAAACTATTAAAAAGCATTTCAGGTATACTACTAAATAACCAACTAAAAAAATCTATATTAGCAAATTCTATTATAAAACCTTAATTTATAATACTAAAACCCCTATTTTATTAAACACTAAAAATAGCTTTAAACTTTTTAGCTATAACTTAATTAACAGCCTTAATATAATTAACCTCCTTAAATACATTTAAAGCAGCTAAACCTTTATTTACTAAACTAGCCCCACAATAAACTAAAAACTCCTTTTAACAATATAAACAATCTAAATAAGCTATTACCTTACTCGCCTAATAATAAGCCTTATATAAGGCCTTTTAGGCCTTAAGCTCCTAAAAATGCAACTTTTTTTTTTCTGTAATAACCCAAGATATTAAAAAAACAGTTAAAAAAAAAAAAACAAAAAAAAAAGGAAAACTAAAACTTATAAGCACTTATTAGCACCCTAAAGCTATTACACCTTTTACCTTACTTAACATAAGCAAAATAACAAAAAACACCCTCTATTATCTAATAAAACCACCCCTTTATAAAATAAAACAAATAAAATATAACTTTAAAGCTTAATAACTTAATAAACGCAAATAATTAATTATATTAATCTAATTTCTTAAAATACAGTTTCTTTATACACAACAATATAATTATTAGCAAAACAAATACAACAAACATATAAAAAGAAACAAAAGAAAAAAAAACTTACTTAAGTTTTTTAAAAATAAAAAAGCAATAAAAAAGGGAAATAATATTACAAATATAACAAAAATAAAACTAAAAAAGCACTATTAATCCCCTAAAAGCGCAAATAAACCCTATAAGCCAGCAAAGCAAGCCTAAAAGGATTTACTACATAATAAAAATAAGTTATATAATAAAATAAAAGGATAACTAAAACAACTAAAACAACGCTTTACTCTAAATAATCTAAATAATCTAACGCTCCTATTGCTCTAAATAAGTAACGCTTTAAATAAACCGCCTAAAATAACGCTCCTATTACTCCAGCTAAAAAGATAAACTATATAAATTACACTTATTACTAATAAATAGCATTAGCTTAAAACAGCTTTTTAGCAGTTAATCTAAATATTCACCTAAAATAGCTATAAAGCTTTTAATCCACTATTATTATATATTGCTCAAAACATCACTACTTTAAATATTCCCTAAATATAAACCCGCTTACTAAGTTTATTAGCTAAAAACTAGCTATAATCATTACATTATTTTATAAAAATTTTTATAAGTATAATTAAAGCTTTATAAATTATTATTATTATAAAAATAATATTAATTTTATAGCTAATTATTATTTATTTATTTAAAATTTTTATAATAAAAGCTAAATTTAAGCTTATAAATAATAAAATTAATATAATTTAGTTATTATTTATTAAAAAAAATTATATTTTTTTATAATAATATTATTTTTAATATAGTTATTATTTTTAATTATATTTATTAAAAAAATTTAAATATTTTTATTTTAAATAATATTATTTTAAAATTACTTTTTAAAATTTTTAAATCTTTTAATATTAATATACTTATAAATATACTTATTTTTAAAATAAAAAATAGCTTATATATTTATAATAGGAATTTTAAAACTATTTATAAAGTTTAATAAATTAAAAAAAAAATTTTTAACTTATAAATTAATAAAAGCTTAATTAATTTATTTAAAAATTAATAAATAAAAGCTTTTTAAATAAATAAATAATTAATAATTTATTAAATTTAATATTTAATAATATTTTATTTTTATTATTTATTAAATAATATATAATATAAATAAATAAAAATAATAACTAATTTATAACTTTTTAATATATAAAAATTATTAAAATTAATTTACTTATATTAATTATTAAAAAGTTATAAATTAATTATTATTTTTATTTTTTTATATTATATATTATTTAATAAATAATAAAAATAAAATATTATTAAATACTTATATTTTATAAATTATTTTATAAAAATAAAATATATTTTTTAATTAAACTTTTTAAAAAATTAAATTTTTATAAACTTTAAAAGCTTTTAAAACTTATTTTAATAATATTAAATTCTTTTAAATTATAATTTTTTATTATATTAAACTTATTAAACTTTTATAATATTAAAAAATAAAACTTTTTATTATAAAATATAAAAATAAAAATATAATAAATAATATTTTTAAAAAGTATAGCTTATACTTAATATATTAAGTTTAAGTTTATATAAGCTAAATTAAATACTTTTATTAATATTTTAAAATTTATTATTAAAAAAATTTATTTTAATTATTATAATTTTTAAAATAAAGCTTTAAAGTTATATTATTTTAAATTAATAATATTTATAAATAGTAAATAAATATAAGTATTTTTTTTTAAATTATTAAATTAATTATATTTTTTAATTATTATTTTATAAATATTAAATTAAATTATAATTTTTTAAAAATAAAAATAATTTACTTTATTAAAATATATAAATACTTATATATAATAATTTATTTAAATTATTACTTTATTATTATTTTTATAAATTATAATAAAATATAAAAAAAATTTAATTAAATAAATTTAAATATATTATTTTTATTTATTTTTTAAAATATTAATTAAATATTTATTATATTATTAAATATTTTAATTTAATTTTAAATATTTTATTTAAATTTATAATAATAAATAATAATATTAAATAATAAAATAAAAATCTTTTAACTTTAAATACTATTATTAATAATTTCTTTATAATTAACTTTATTTTAATAAAAGCTTAAATATTTAATATAATATATTAATAAATTTATAAAGCTTATAAATTTAACTTTATTTATAATAAAATTATTTAAAATAATAAATATAATATTATTATTAATTTTTTATAAAATATAATATTATTATTTATTTAAATTATATAATTTAAATAATTAATTATTTTTATATTAAAAATATTTAAATATAATATTTAAAAAAATATTTATATTTTATAAAATTAAATTAGTATTACTTTATATTATAAATTATTATAATTATAATATAAATAAAATTAATAATTAATTTTAAAAATAAATATAAGTTAGCTTTTATAAAGCTAAATAATAATAAAAAATTTTATTAAATTATATACTTTATTTATTTTATATAAAAATTAATTATAATTATTATATTTTAATTATTTTCTTATAAATATAAATATTTATTAATTATAAAATTTAATTTAATTTATTATTTATAATAATATATTTTTTAAATATATATATAAAAATAAAAAGTATAAAAATAAATAAAAAAATAATTATAATAAAAATAATATATAAAATTTAATTTAAAGTTTAATAAATTATTAATAACTTATATAAGTTTATTATTAAAGATTTTTATTTATTTAAATATTTAAACTAATTATTATGTATTATTTATTAAAGATTAAGAAATTATATTAAAAGTATAGTTTATTTGTTTTATTTAAATAAGCTTAATCTTCTGGTCAGTTTGTTTGTAGGTGCGCTGTACGCCTGGCACCACGGTGGGTCAACACGGGAAGACCCACGGATTATGGTATGACATCCATGCTGCGCACTAGTCCAGGTACCCAAGTACCTAAACATTTAGAACATGCATATGCAAAATCCATGGCATCATCCGACTTCCCCCCCACCACCACATTCTTCTCTCTTCGATCTTCCACAACCATAAAGCACCTCAACACCAGGCACTCTAGTAGTTTGACGACAAACCAGTCGCATTCGACTATACATGACCAACTGCATTGCATCATGACGAGTCCCGTATCCGGCCGGCCGCTACCCTCGTCCTTCGACGAGAACGAGTGAGCCCCTCCGACCCTAACCTCTGCCAACTTGTTCGCTACCCGTTGCGTCTCTGTGGTGCCTTTGACTTACAGGTTCGCGGTTTCCTGCAGGGAATTCTACAATGAAAGCGGTCTTCAGAAAGTCCTGGGCCGCATGAAGCGCGAGCCTCTCGTGCCCATTGGTATGCTCGCATCTACCCACCTGCCTAGCTTCTTCCCATTTTGCTCCCTACGACCAGCGACCTAACACGCCCTTGTACGCAACTGTAGGATGCCTCCTTACCGTTGCTGCCTTTACCAACGCCTACCGCGCCATGCGTAAGGGCGACCACAATCAAGTACAGCGTATGTTTCGAGCACGTGTCATAGCCCAAGGCTTTACCGTTGCTGCCATGGTGGCCGGCGGTCTCTACTTCGGCGCCGAGCGACACAAAGAACGAGAGCAGTGGAAGATGCAAGAGCAGGAGAAGGCCGACGAAAAGCGCCAGAAATGGATCCGAGAGCTCGAGGCTCGTGACGATGAGGAGAAAGAGCTCAAGGCTATGATGAACAAGAGGCGGGAGAAGAAGAAGGCGACTACAGCAGAAGCGGCGCGCGACAATTTCCGCGCCGCTGAGGCCAAGAGGCTGGAAAGTGAGGCTGCGCCAGCTGTGGATGATAAGGTCAACAACGGGACGTCGACCTGGGGGTTTGGGTGGCTCAGCCGGTCGAAACCCCCCACCTCCGAGGATGAGTTTAGGCCCGAGGACAGCACAACGTCTGAAAACAGGCCCGGTTCGAAGTCATCAGACAAGTAACAAGACAGCACCCCGTAAACTTTTTGCTGCGGCCATCACTCATGCGTAGGGGTCAGTGAGTTCTCACGATAAGAGCTGCAAGACTGGTCAGCTCGCAATAATCCAGACAACTCAATTCACAAAAGGGACGTTGGTGAATCAAGGAGAAGGTATTCGATTTCATGCTTCTGCAGGCTTGAACTCACAGAGGCGTCCTTTCCCCCTCTTCAATCCCACGACCACTTGCTCCTCGGCCTTTCAAGCAGTGTGAGAACAGACACCATGAACTCACACCGCACAGATTGGCGTTCTGCAACCTTCCGCCGCAGGATTCTCCCTGGTCCTTGTGAAGCGAATAAGAATCCCTGCTCTAAAACGAAAATAGTTTTGCATACTCAGTATAAGTATTATCGTTAATCTATAATTTCCAAGGACCAAAATATATATAATATAAATAGAGCGTACTGTATACAATGAAAAGGTTCCACGTGAACTCGTTGTAGGGTTAGGGGCGCCGACCGTAACAGAAACGCTTGTCAGACATTACGTAGGTAAGGTGATCCAGGCATCTAGACAGGCAGACATGCATTTGTTGCTCGTGCTCCACCTCTTCCCGCACATACGTAGGTACACATGCGCATGTATATGTGCTTATGCTCTCGGCCTCGCTCTATCTACATGTATTTCATTTCCTACACGGAAATACCAGATAAGTTGCTCGATCCGTGGCCAAGATGGGCCAGGTTCTCTCCAGCCACAATGACGGTCCGGGGACCAGGACGCGTGAGGAGCTTAGAAGGGAGCTGGTACGATCATGCACCTCGCACATGCTCTCCTCCACCGCACCGCACTGCACCAAACAGGTGGCCGGCTAATACACTACTATCTCCTGCAAACAGGCCGAAAGGTTCGCCACAAAATGCTTTACGTCCATCGAGCTCTACTCACTAAAGGACAACTTCAAAAGTCTCGCCGATGTCCAGCGGGACTCCGGAGGGAGCCCGCATCACTATATTTCGGAAACCACAGTTGCGAGGTTCTTGGAACTTCCTGACATCCTTGACGTGTCACCCGTGATCGGAAAGATGGTATCATTTATTGGTGCATTTCCCTTCCTACAGGACGCACCAGCCATTATGGGCCTGGAGGCGCTCGTGATTACCGTCATTATTCTCACCGAGAGATACCAGAGAGTCCTATCGAAGGGGTCTACCGACAGGAGGAAGCTTCTCTTCAGAAGCTTAGCCGTGTACGACCGGAAGCTGTCACAGTTACAGGACGCCAGCTCCACGCCAGGTGCCCACGAACTCAGCATGGGCAAGGCCAGCGAGGACGAGCCTGAGGACTCTGAGGACGAGGATGACGGCTTAGTAATATCGACACTTGAATTGCTGGACTGTGTCGAGGCATACAAAGACGCAGGCGTGCCGACGACTCATGAAGCTATAATTCCGGCCGACAATTTCAGGAAGCTAATCATGCTGCTGCTGGTCGTGGCACCAATGGATCCTCAAGAGAAGCTTTCTCAGTATGCTGAACGCACGACGGGGCCAGAGCTCGAAAACCTACGCACTGCAGCAGAAAGCATCCTTGCGGCGTTTCTGAACGTTGAAAGATCACCGGGTATCAAGTCTGGGGCCTTTGATTCCGTGCTGCCTGTTGCCCTTCCATTCCTATTTCAGGGCTTCAATGCGCTCTTTGAGCGCTTCCTCTTCTCCAAGAATTTGGCTTTCGACAAACGAAGGGAAGAAAGTGACAAGACAAACGGCCCATCCCCACGTATTGCCGCCCCGCTGTTACAGGACACAGCATCCATCATGAACTCGACCGTCATGTCTCAGCTATCCTTCTTCATCCCGGGCTCTTCTCTATTCCGTCGACTGCGGTTGTTATTTGCAGGAGAGCATGATGGTTTCTCTATGGGCTCCTTCGAAACCAAGGTATTCAATTGGCGGGCGCCGACGGTTTTACTCGTGCGAGGCACGAGAGTAACAGACTCGTCTGGCAAAAGCGAGGAGCGTTTTGCAGCCTCGCTGCCGCCCAAGCGTTTCCCGGATGGCTCCCGGTCAAGCAGACTGACTTATGGCATGTACGTATCCCAGCCATGGCGGCATTCGCACAAAGAATGCTTTGGAACATCAGATACACTCCTGTTCCAGCTTGAGCCAATCCACGATGTGTTCCCCGCCAGCACGTTGAACACTGATTATGTGTCGTTCACAAAGCCAGGCGTTGGTTCGACCAATAATGGTATTTCGGTAGGGAATCCATTACCCACATCATCATCATCATATCGCAAACAAAGTGTTACACACCTCGGCTCCGTGGCCCTCCTGCTCGACTCTAGCTTCGAGTTTGGCGTGTTCACACATGATAATTCCTCGAGAGGTGGTGCTTTCCAGAACAGCGCGTCGCGCAAGTTCGATTTCCAGGATCGGTTCGAGATTGACAGTCTCGAGGTCTGGGGATGCGGAGGTGACGAGGAGGCCAAGGTTCAAGCTGAGCGATGGGCATTTGAAGCTC
Source organism: Diaporthe amygdali (assembly GCF_026229845.1). Taxonomy (NCBI): domain Eukaryota; kingdom Fungi; phylum Ascomycota; class Sordariomycetes; order Diaporthales; family Diaporthaceae; genus Diaporthe; species Diaporthe amygdali. The sequence goes on along the minus strand of NW_026517061.1, from coordinate 221,260 downwards.
GAGAGGCGGAGGCCAGAAGGCGAATTAATCTCGGCACAGGAGATATCGAAGCAGATAGGGCCCTGCTCGAAATGGCAGGTCTAATAGGAGGGAATAGGAGCGGAGGGTCGATGGCGTAAGGATCAAATTCTATCTTATCTTAGACACTAGGATTTGGCCAAGTTCCTAGTACCTAGGTAGTCCACAGAGAGGGATCACCTACCTCGCCGGCTATCGCACAAGAAATCGGCACGCTATCCTACAGGAGGTCATACTACAGGAGTTATGCCACAAGAGGTCATCCCACAAGAGGGTTATCCTACAGAACATTATTCCACAGGTGGGTACCTTACGAAAGGTTATTTTACAGGAGACTATTCAACAGGAGGCTATTCTATAAAAGGGTACTCCATAAGAGGTCAACACATAGCCAATAGGATATCACTCCATAAGAATTCATCCCGTAAGCCGCACGTTTGGGATCCCAACGACCTTGATAACAGCCTACGCTTGCACGCGTAGACTGTGGATGATACGCATAAGTCACGGCGTTGTTAAGCCTGACCCCATTGCACGATTCGTGCGGCCTATGTACGTTCATAACTATACTTGAGAATTCAAGCAGATCTCATGAAGAAGGCTACATGTTGTGCGTCGACGATGGACGCGGCCCAACGGGTCCTTGCGCTCCACACGTTCATGCTTCAACCCCCTCCCTCTCGGCTCCGACGACTAAGCCGCCTTCATCGCAGGGTCTTGACTTACCTGTGCAAGTGGCCAGATCATGAAATGCTGCCAGTCAGGACCGAGATACCGTGCAATGGTTCGTACAAGTATGGGGCCTACGTTGGCATACGTCCAGAAATGGCGGTGTTGGTGCATGAGAACACCATAGTATGCCAGCATCAACAGCGCCTCGGGGGTCTTGTTGCACATTAGGCCCAGCACGGCTTCACGGGCCATCAAGGGCCAGGCGTGCACCAGGCCCAAGCTGTGGAAGTCTCGAGCTTCCTGGCTTCCAAGATTGTGCGTATTGTCCGAGTCTGGCTCTGAAGGGCTCAGAATCCACTGCAGCCTGTCGATGGCCTCGAGGCAAAGCCGCTTCTGTTCCCGATCCAGTGCCCGGCTTATCGAAATGACGGATCGCAGCTCTGTCGTCTGGGTGCCACTGCTCGTCCTGCAATCTGCAATGCCGGCGCTGGCTGTGAAGATGCTTCTTAGTTTGGACTGAAGGAGAGCCTGCCACGCCTCCTTGGCGATCAACACGACGCCGCGGTATACTTTCATATAGTCCAAGAAGCGGTTGAGTGGCTCCATGGAGTCATCTTTGTCGTCGCAATTCAAGGTCGTCTCGTACAGCATGTGGAGACTCGTGAGCTGGCCGAAGAGGAGCAGGCTCAAGCAGTTCTCCGGGGTAACCTGGGGCCGCTGCTGGTTGAAGATACTCAAGGCGTGCGTGTGGAAGTGTACAGCCTGGTGATGATAGTACGCACTTTGGGAGGGCCGAGTGTGCGCTAGATGTAGGGCTGCTACAGCCAGCAGCGCGTTCATGAGGCAGGGTGAAGAGAAAGCAGCCTCCAGCAAACCAGAGAGGATCTTCCCGTTGTTGCCGTTGAGGGGAAGCGGGACCTGCTGAGTGCAAACATGGTGGAAGAGCTCCAGCTGCGCCATGTTCGCGGGCGGGACGCTGAGTACTGGCGATGAGGGCGAGGTGTCGCGTGGTTGGGCCTGTTCTGGCAGCTGTGATGAGGGCGTGAGCGAAGCCGAGCTCACTGGTAAAGGCGATCGTGATCGAGATGAAGTTGCACGAGCAGAGCCCACCCTGGAGCCGGCACCAGACGCATCTTCACGCGCGAGGGGCTCGAGATGCCCCGATTGATCTGCTTGACCAGGCAGCGAAGCCGGGCCCAGCGCGTAAACACAGCAGAGCTTCTTGACCGAACATCCTGCGCACACCGGCCGTGTTTCGTCACACTGAGGGGCCAGGTCAGCACCGGCCCAAGATACTCTCATTCAATGAGTTTTCTATCGATTTCAGGAGCCGCCTGGGCAGATCGACATACCTTGATATGACGACGCTTACACTCTCGGCAGCCGGCGCGAGATTTCCTGTGAGTCCTTCGTGAAGCCATCATGTGAAGGTTGATGACAAGGCAGATAAGGAGGTATGGCACGATAGGCACGTCGCACAGTGGAGAAGCCACTTGCCTTTGTTGCTAGTGTGCCCCTGAATCATAATCGACGTATTAGGCAAACAACAGCCATAAGTTTCCAAGCAGGTTCAAGGCTTATATATATTATTTTGTTTTTCAAAAAAGCCTTTGTAAATAATATTCAATGGCTGTGTTCTCCAAAGTTTAAACAGAATAATCTTTTTTTTACATAAACGTAAAAGCAAGTTAAGAATTATACGAAGGAAAAACTGTTACCTCTTTGTTAAATGCATCTTAGTAATGTCTTGGTCTGGCTAGGCCTTCGGTGCTATGGCCGAAAAGGTGGTCTGTGAGTTTGAGATAACAGGCACCTCGGGGCAGAGCCTGCACTGTGCCCCACCCTGGCTTTTCGAGCACCATCACCTGTGCAGCTGCAAAGCTCTGAAGCAGGAATCAATTGAGATTGAGGGTGAGGGCGACTCATCCACGGGTTGACTCACTCACTCGTCTGACCGTCTACCCGCCAATTGATATACCCTTCGCTCACTCGTCCACTCGATCACTTACTTCTCACTCACACACGCACGCTCATAACAATTAAAGATACTCAACCCGGGCCCTCTTCAGAGTCTGATCACATCTTCTCAAGACGCGAATCCAAAGCCACGCCCTCAAGCATGCCAGCAGTCGAGCAACCAACCGCCAACGGCGTCAATGGCCATGCTGAGAGCAGCAATGGCAACGGCCAAGGTCATACTGCAAGGACGCCCAGCATGACTGGCCTGTCCTTGACTGAGTACAGCGCCAACCCCACCCCACCGGGCACATCATCGCCGCCATCAGAAGACAGGGACGCTCGCATCAGGAAGATCGTGCCGCCCGAGTTCATCCTTCCCAATGGCCACCCAGACTACCTGCGGCTCATCCTGACTTCTAAGGTCTACGAGGCTTGCCGGGAAACATCGCTCACCCCAGCTGTGAACCTGAGTAACCGTCTCGAGTGCAATGTCCTGCTCAAGCGCGAGGATGAGCACCCTGTCTTCAGCTTCAAGCTGCGCGGGGCCTACAACAAGATGGCTCACCTCGAACCAGGCCAGAGCTGGAGGGGTGTCGTCTGTTGCAGCGCGGGCAACCACGCCCAGGGCGTCGCCTACTCAGCCCGCAAGCTCAAGATCCCCGCCACTATCATCATGCCCGAGGGTACACCGAGCATCAAACACCTAAACGTCTCCCGGATGGGTGGCCATGTCGTTCTCCACGGCTCCGATTTCGACGCCGCTAAGGAGGAGTGTGCTAGGAGGGAGCACCAGGATGGTCTTATCAACATCCCTCCTTTCGACGATCCCTATGTTATCGCTGGCCAGGGCACCATCGGCATGGAGCTGCTCCGCCAGACAAACCTTCAGAAGCTTGAGGCTATCTTTTGCTGCGTTGGCGGAGGCGGTCTCCTGGCTGGCGTCGGTGTCTACGTGAAGCGTATTGCCCCTCACGTCAAGGTCATTGGTGTTGAGACGTACGATGCAGATGCCTTAACAAAGTCTCTTGCCAAGGGAGAGCGCCTCGTCCTCGACCAAGTCGGTCTCTTCGCGGACGGCGCCGCTGTCAAGCAGGTTGGAGAGGAGACTTTCCGCATTTGCCAGGAGGTTGTTGATGAGGTCATATTGGTCTCTACCGACGAGACCTGTGCCGCCATAAAGGACGTTTTCGAGGACACGAGATCCATTGTCGAGCCTGCTGGCGCTCTGGCTGTGGCCGGCTTGAAGAAATGGGTCGCCTCCCATCCATCTAGTGACCCGGCTCGGTCCCTCGTCGCTGTCACCAGTGGCGCCAATATGAACTTCGATCGCCTCCGCTTCGTCGCTGAGCGAGCTGATGTCGGTGCGGGCAAGGAAGTACTTCTGGCTTGCCACATTCCTGAGAAGCCTAGGTCTTTCGCCAAGCTCATCAGTGCCATCCTGCCCCATGCCGTCACCGAGTTCAGTTATCGGTACGCCGCATCTTCGGGTGCCAACGTGCTCCTCGGCCTGAGCCTGACGGCGCCGGCATCTCAGCGAACACAGGAACTGCAGGGCCTGTTGCACCGTATCGACTCGATCAGCAGCGAAGAGAATGGCCACTTCTCCGTCACGGATCTCTCTGGCGACGAGCTTGCCAAAAGCCATATTCGATACTTGGTCGGTGGGATCTCTAATGTTCCTGATGAGCGTCTGTACATGTTCAACTTCCCCGAAAGGCCGGGAGCCCTCGACAAATTCCTCAACACGCTACGACCTAAATATAACATCAGCCTGTTCCAGTACCGCAACTCCGGGGGCGACATCGCCAAGATCCTGGCTGGTATTCTTTGCCCTGGTCAGGAGGTAGGAGAGCTGGAGAAGTTTCTCAAGGAAATAGGCTATCCGTGGGTTGACTGCACCGACTCGCAAGTCTTCAAGACCTTTCTGCGGGGCTGAACAGAGGGTATTGTCTTGCACACTATAGCTTGCTCAGCAACTGAGCTCCTAAAATCTACACTAGCTGATGCCAGAATCCCCCAACATCACGTCAGTCCTTGCCAATGCTCGTCAAAGCGCCCGGTCAAGGATCGCTCGTTCGCTGCCACCTGCCCGTTTTGTCCGGAGGGGACAGAGAACGGGCCGTTCTCGGCCAGTGGGAAGTTCGGTGTCCCGTCGTCATTCCAAGTGAACTTCTGGGCTCTGACGGTGCGGTAGATATCCTATGGATTCAAAAGTCAGAGTCAAACAGCCGGTAGGGTGGGTTCTGTCCAGTTTGTGTCTGAACGGGACAAGTCCTGCCGCAGCAAATTACTCAAGCTGCGCCCGAAGAAGAGTCTCCATTGTGCCAGGTGTCAGGAGGCAATCTGAAAATGTAGTCGATAACAACATGATAACAACATGATCCCACCAAGTTCAATGTGGAGGGACGGGAGAGAAGGGGCTTACTGCCGGTGGCTCAGCCGTGGTCATGGCGTGATACTACATAGCAAATTGGTTACCCCTCAGCACAGCTAAAAGTGCGAATACACCTGGAGCGACTTACTACAATATAATTTTCTGAACCATCGGGGCTTGTTGTGAAGCTCGCATGGCCTGTTGCGAAGACCTTTTCCTTACTGTTCTGATGGAACACACAACCGTCTCGATATTTTCTCCAGGACTGATACTGCATAGGGTCATTGCCTACAAGCTCGAGCAAGCCTGACAAGACGCGATATATCAGTCAGTTTTCGAGTTGACCTTTGTTCTTCGTAAAACAAGCGGCAACCGCAAGTGGTGTGAAGAACATTTGGGTTGAGGCTTGGCGGTACGTACCCAAGCAGTAGAAAGGTGTCTGTTATGCGTTAGTCACCGGCTAGGGAGCCCGAAGCGATGCATTCTGGAAACTCTAACAAAAGATGGATGGGGATCTGTAGCGGAGGAAGGCTTATGCTTACATTTACTCTGGCAGCCGAAAATACCACAAAATTCTGCCCCGTAGTGGGATTTATAAGTTGTTGCGGCCCTTCGTTCGTGGCAAGTCGGGTATCTGGTCTACCATATGGGACACGCTCCCATGGTTCATTTGGCACGGATATCATACGCCTGTCGGTTAGATTCGTATCGACCGTCCATGGGTCGCTCATATGTGTGATACAGAGGTTGGCCGGCCATGCTGATGTCTGCTCCTGCCAACATGAATAAATGTGGTAGATGTTCTGATCATGAATGAAATAAGTACCATCGATAGCAAACTGGTCATATGTGTTGAGCTCGCTCTTTAGCTCGAAATTTGCCACCCACGGATCTGGCCCATCACCCTCGAGGACGAACATGCGGTGGTTGATGGCAGGCTATTTTGTCAGTCAGAAGAAACCTTTTCCGTCGGATTATATGGGAAAAGTGCTCTGGAGGTACTACAGCGCGCCACCGGGGAAGGCAGGCGATCCGCGCAAAGCGACTTACGCAGTTGATAGGGCAAGCAGCATCTTGCAACGGTGGGGGATTGTCGAAGTCGGGCGTGGCCGTGAAGATGATATACCACTTTCCAGATATGTTGTGAATCTCAGGAGCCTATATTTTGTCAGTAAACCCATACAAAACGCTACTAATCCGGACTTGAACTGGATTTCGAACTCAAACCCCCATGACACCTGGGCTAATTATATATGGCTAAGCCCTCAAACAGATTGTAGTACGCGCAAGGACTATGTGCCCCCGGCAAATAGACCAGCACAGAAGACCAGAGTGCCCCTCGGGTATCACACACAATGCTGATTGGTAGGCAGGGAAAGTTTGGTTGATAGAGAAATTACCAACCCAAATATCTGTAGACCACGGCTGCCCAGCATCCTGGCCTCGGCTGTCCGGGTTAAAGACGACCCGGGTCTCTTGGTGGTCCCAATTGTCTGTCAGAGCCCTGGAGCGCCTAAGGGTAATATTGTCGTTTGTGCTATATGTAAACAAATACCACTCGTCGCCGTTGACAGAGTATCTTGTCACTATAGCATCCGGAGTCAGTAATCGGAATAACAGGTAGCGAGGAAGAAAAGCGAGTCTAGGAGGGGCGCGCGGGGTGGCCTACTGTAGGGGTCCCCCACATTCGCAGTAAAGATGGGGTTGTTATATGTCGTGTTTGTCTACAAGGCGGTGGGATGTGTCAGTGAAGCAGTCAGGAGCGGACTGGAGGCTGCTACATGTGTGGCCTCTGGAAAAGCTAGTACATAGACCGCATGTAGGGAAAGGGAAGCTTATAAGTACGGTGGTATTGGTGCCCACTGAGGCCGGGTCCCAGCTCTGAGGGCCAGCCTTGTTGGGATCAAAGGACTGGCCCCGGACGAGAGTCAAGGCCGTGATGGTTAGTAGGACGAGCAAGACCATCGTGGGCAAATTTCCAGTGTCTGCGGGTTGAGAGGGGCAAGGGGAAGAGGAGAAGGAACAGGAACAGGGAGAGCTGGCCCCTATGCACAGATGTGATCCAAGGTGAAGGGGAGGAGTGAGCAAGTCTAAATAGTCTGTCTATCTAGGTATGTAGGCGGGAGAGGAAGCAGGCAGAAGAGACTCACTCATCAAGGTTGGCTTGGCTGGTCATCTCCACAACTAACAAGACAATGGATGCAAAGGCAGGGCTCGGGTGGGTAACCCATACCAAGTGCTAGACTATGTAGGCATGCTGAGGAGGAGACACGGAGACAGGGGCATTGTGGGCCTGTCCATGACGTTGCAGCGCAAGGAAAAGCGCAAGGAAATGAGTGTAACCAGGTCGGCTCTTTCTTCATGTCTGCCCACCGTGCACTGTAGATAGCCAAGTGCTTACTGCTTTGTATGCGGTATATCCTAGGTGTGGCCCGCGGTGCATGTGCAAGTGCATGTGGTCAGTGTACCCGTGTACCGGTGTACCCAACGAGCCAACCTAGAACAGTAGAGCAGCGGGCAGTTCATCCCCACATCTCCGTCCCATCAGGCTCCTCACTGCGGATGCGGGGAATCCCTGTCACAGCCTCAGAGCACCTGCAGATCCCGCACCCCTGGGGTAGGTCTGTACACGGTTGGCGTGGGGCCTGTCCTGCCCGCCAGCTGGCACCAGCTGTGCTCGCGAACTTTTTAGGGCCCACGCAGTTAAGCAATTTTTTCCACCCAAGCCTGGCCGCCGCGCGCAATTCACATCCCAGCAGAGCCACCCGAATCAAGTGTCTGTCTGCCGCCGTCTTGAGATCTAACCTCACCCTCACCCACAACCCACCTCGCCCTCGACGCCGAAACGAAGCATCCGACAACCCTACCCTCCTTCATCTCAATACACACCAACATCAAGCCATGGCTGACCGAGGCGGTGCCCGTGGCGGTGGTTTCGGCGACCGTGGTCGCGGCGATCGTGGACGTGGTCGTGGTCGCGGCCGTGGACGTCGTGGAGGCAAGAGCGAGGAGAAGGAGTGGCAGCCCGTCACCAAGCTGGGCCGTCTCGTAAAGGCTGGCAAGATCAAGAGCATGGAGGAGATCTACCTGCACTCTCTGCCCATCAAGGAGTACCAGATTGTCGACTTCTTCCTGCCCAAGCTCAAGGACGAGGTCATGAAGGTACGCTGAAACAACAAAACTCCCTTATTACTTCTCACTTGATGGATCTGGAACTGGGCCCTCATGACTTTACCCACACGAGCCGCCGTGCTCCGACCGCTGTCCCGAGGCCCATTGCGGACAGCACAAGCCCAGCTGTGACGACCACCCTGGCGAAGCAGAAACAGAAATGGTGCGCTAACCTCCATCCGCCCACACCTACAGATCAAGCCCGTCCAGAAGCAGACCCGTGCCGGTCAGCGTACCCGATTCAAGGCCATCGTCATCATTGGTGACTCCGAGGGCCACGTCGGCCTGGGCATCAAGACCTCCAAGGAGGTTGCTACTGCCATTCGTGCCGCCATCATCATCGCCAAGCTGAGCGTCATCCCCGTGCGAAGAGGATACTGGGGTGCCAACCTTGGTCAACCCCACTCCATCCCCGTCAAGGAGTCTGGAAAGTGTGGCTCTGTCACCGTCCGTGTGAGTAACTCCACGCCCAAGCTGAAATCTACCGCCTACTGGTTTCTCGCGTCGTCACCATGTCAAGGTTCCTTAACATGCGTCCGCTAATACTCCCACTAGCTTATTCCTGCGCCCCGCGGTACCTCCCTCGTCGCCTCCCCAGCTGTCAAGCGTCTCCTCCAGCTTGCTGGTATCGAGGATGCTTACACATCGTCCTCTGGCTCGACCAAGACGCTTGAGAACACCCTGAAGGCTACTTTCGCCGCCATCTCAAACACCTACGGATTCCTGACGCCCAACCTGTGGAAGGAGACGAAGCTCATCAGGAGCCCTCTGGAGGAGTTTGCGGATACCCTGCGGTCGGACAAGAGGTACTAGGTGTGAGGGACCACGAATTGGCGTCTGGTAATTGCATGGGAACTCGGACTGGTCACGATAGCTAGTCGAGACTAGCAAAAGGAAGATTTTGGCTCGGCGAAAATGATGAATAACTTCACTTGAACTCGCGAATCCGCGGTCTGTGCCCCTGTGCTGGTGACTTGAGGTGATGCCTAACCCCTTGACAGCGTCTTGAATTAGGGGATGGGGCACCACAAAAACCAACGCGAGAGGTCGAGAAAGGGTGCCGAGACTACCTAGGTAGTAAAATGCTAATGCCCAATGATGCTAATTGTTGTCTGCCACAGGGCGTGTTCCTGCCTGTGGATCCCTCTGCCCCACAAAACCATCAAGAGCAACCCGTGTGTACAAGCACTGGGGGCAAGTGAGCTCATGGGGTCGTATGTCTGGAGCTACCAGAAATTGATAGGCCGACTGACAGGCCTACTCATCAGATTGTACAGCAAGCCTGCCCTGCCACTGCCTCAAGGTCTGGGGCGTGCAGTACGGTAAAACGCGTCATGTCACCTTGTAACAATCTGGCCCCTGAGACGGGCACCCTTACTCTCACCCGTCGCCCATTGCCAGCGGACAGACGAGCAGAAGGCCGAAGCCCATACGGGACACACATGTCATATGCCTAGGATGGCAGTGAGTTCTCACTGGGCACAAGGAGGGCACCTGGGGAAATGGATCCGGCATTAAACTGGCATTCGGCGGCAGCAAGCCCGTCTGAGCCACATGTGTAGGTGGACACGCAGGTCAGGAGCTTGGCTACCTGAGAATATACCTAGGTAGGTGTCGGGGTAGGTACGAACGTACCACTTCCACTGCCGCAGGTGGCTGGATTCTGATTCTCGTTACTGCCCAGAGCACTTGTCGAGCAGTCCCTTCCGCCCGGTTCACTTTTGGCCAAATACGGAAGTAGCGATAGACCTCTTGCGACGGCGATGGCGTTGACAGTGGCAGTGGCAGGTGCAGGCACAGGCTCGGGAGACCAGAGGATCTGTCTCCTTTTTCACCTTGCCCTTTTCCTGGACTTCCCTGCGTCCCTCTTCCTCGTCCTCGTCCTCGTCCTTGCTCTCCATCGTCTTTTCGCCCAGAAACAAGTGCGGCAACATCAACAGCCCTCTTTTTGGACTTCAATTTTGGAACCACTGGTTTTTGACAGTCTGTTTTCTAGCACATCCTCGTTGCTTGTCCCATTCGAAACGTCACCAACCCGCTTCCCCTTGCTCTTCCCTGTCTTTGGCTGAATCGAGCAACATCTTGCCACAAGATGCTGGCGTCTGCTCTGTTCTCGAGGCACCTAGCCATAGCAGGTCTTCCTTACCTAGTCCTCCTCTGCATCATTTCACTCGGCGAAAGCCTCGAGTTCCTACCGTCTGCGGGCCTGACTCGGCAGTTTGGACAAGTCGAACCCATCATCAAGCGCACATGGGAATCCGAACAAGGCCCTTTCTCTAACGGCCCACCGGACGATTATGTCGAAGGAAACGAGGCAGCTGAGGCCCACACATTGACCAACGACAGCCCCGAGAGGATCGGTGTTCCAGGGCTGGGCAAACCTCTGCCTCCCATCACCTCCATCGTTGCATCTGTACTCGGAGCAAGTGCTGACGCAGGCCTCGTTCCTGGACTTCCAACGCCGCCAGTCATTCCAGAGCCCGTCATCCCAGTTCCAATCGGTGCCTCTGGTGGCCTCTTCAGCTCTGTTATTTCCATCCTGGCCGGTGCGCCAAGTGCTGTCCCTACGAGCCCCGGCGGAAACGACGAACCTTTGGGTGGACTGCTGAGTGTATTGTCTCAGGTCAGTCCCGTGCCGGTTAGCCTCAGCATCACAGGCGTCCCAGTTGTTCCGACACAGTCCGGAGGGCTTCTCCCAGCTTTTAATGTACTAGATGGTGTCGCCGCAGCCCTTGACGACGTACTCGGCTCGTCCAAAGACAGCGACAGTCAAGGCAGCGGGCTTTTGGGCCAGCTCTCTGCCAATATCATCGACCCTATTGCATCCATTGCTGCCGATCCGACCTCTATTATCGCGCATCCCACTGCTGCCCTGATTGACCTCCAGAGTCAAGTCTCCTCCCTTCTCGATGGCCTGCCATCAGCAGTCGCTGCCGGCGTCCAACTGGCAAGCAACGTTGGGGGACAGATCGCCGGTGCTCTCGATGCAACGACAGAGGTTCTAGACAGCGTTCCAGCCGTTGCTAATGGCGTGGCTGAGCAAGTTGGCTCTCTGCTCAATGCCGCTCCCAACCTTGCCACAGGCCTTCCTGCTGCCGCTCTCTCTGTGGTCAACCAGGTGGAGTCCGTCCTCGCCCCTATCCCGGACCTTGGTAGTGATGTCGCTGGGATCCTCCGTGGTATGAGAGAAGAACTGTCCTCGGCTGCAGCCAACGCTTTGCCAGAAGTGACGTCCCTCGCTGCAATAGTGGGGAGCCAGGTCGTGAGCAATCTCCCACCTGTGCTCCAAGGCCCTGTGCAAGGAGTGGTGTCAGATCTCCAGAACGACATAAGTGGGCTTCTGTGTCAAGTGTCCGACGTTGTGAGTGGGACAGCAATCATTTTCAATGTCCCATGCGGCTCAGCCAACTCAGTAACGTCTCCCACTGGGGCACAAGCTTCGGCGACGGTACCTGCAACCGTCTCTGCCTCTGTTACAGTGGGAGAGACCTTGCCTCTCGTTCCTACACAGCCTTTTCCTACTTCGCCACTACCTCTCGCCTCCGTTTTGTCATCTTTGGGCTCGTCATTGATGACTGCCGAAACTGCTGTCGCCTCTGGTGTCGACCCTCTTGCGAGTTCTGCTTTGTCCGATCTCTCGTCATTGTTCAGTCAAATATCGGCTCTTTCCCTGACGGCTGCACTGACATCTTCGACTCAACCTACGCCTTCAACAGGTGTGTTCTCTCCATATCTGTTGCCAGACCAAATGCTGACCTGTTCCAGTACCGGTGTCCCAAAGCTCCTCACCCGGACCACTCGTGGGAACTACTATCTACTATGTTCAGACGATCACAGCCCTGATCACATCAACGGCAGTATATACTAATACTGTGACGGAATGCTCCCTTGGCCTCTCTGCTGGCATCCCAGGAGGGCCGTTACCAACACCTTCACTGGCCCACACCGGCACCGGCCCTTTTGTAAGTGGGACCGTCGCTAAAGGTCCTTGTCCGGATCAAGGGTACACATGTGACGACTGTCTCGAGGGGTGGTTCTGTCCTCCAGTCCAGACTCCTGCTTTGCTAGCTCCCTGCGGTTACGGTTGGCCTTGTTATCATTGTGAGAGTGGGTGGTTCTGCGTACCGCTACCTGGCGGGGCCGCAATCTCGGCATCGTACTCAAGGGCGGCGTCGGTCTCAGCTGTCGAGGTTCCTTCACCAAGCGTATTCGCGCTGTACGGCTCTGGCGCAGAAAGAGACTCGCCAGCTTCTGTTGAGACTGTTGGCTACGCATGGCCACGGCCTGCCGCGCTCGCGAACATGACATCTAGTCTTATAAACCCCGACATGTTGTCAGCAATGGCTTCTGAAGCTGACGGACTTGGGATATCCCAACCAGCCAGTGCGAGCAGTGTAGTCCAGAGCGTTTCGCCCATTCTTGACATGGGAATTCCAAACACAGCCAGCGATCCGAGTTTAGCTACAGCGACCAGCACCAGCCAGCACCCCGAGCCATCAGACTTCGCGGTCGGAACTGGCCTTGTGGTTTCAGATGGTTCCACGGCAGCGAATCATCACAACACAACTTCGGCCGGACCGAATACGGCGCGTAGTGAAAAGGAATCACTTGCTTCTGGGCTGTCCATGGCCTTGACCTCAAAGAACAGACGTTGGGCTCCACGAGGCAGGGCTCATTGGTTGTGAGAAAGCGGCCAGCCCGAATCTCTGACATTGACCCAGGTTAGCTGTAGCACACGTGTCTTGGGGATAGACTGCAGAGCTTGAAGACATGTTTACCCATGGACTATGCGAAGCACGAAAGATTTATCACACGCGAGCAAAAGCTTTGACACTTGTCTTGGAAGATTCATTCATATGTCACGATTCGGCATCGTCTTAGAGGGGAGGGCTCTTTATCGTTGCTATCGTCAGTTGTCACTTACAGGGGCTTGGAGCTCTCGGTTGCCTAGAGATAAAACGTTTCTTATTAGCCAGGACCAAATGAAAAAATGCAGCCATCTACAGAGTCTGACGCCCAGTGATATTGCCATGTCGACGACGATTGTCTTGAGTGTTTATAGCCCAGGTAAGATAGCTCCCCAAAATTTGAGGGACTGTTGTCTAGAATCATCACATCTTAGAGCGCTTAACGAGGCTGAGTACTTTCACCCAGAACACTCAGAACGTCCGGGGATGAAAGCCGCCTACCGTAAGGGGAAGTGCTGCGTGGCTTGGGGTTGCACATGTACAAATGTTGAAAAAATAGAGCTTGCCAGAGACGGCAGGTAACACAATACACCCGGGCCGTGACAGGGGGGCGCATCGGCGTACCTGGCCGGGAGGGCTGGGGCGAACAAGCGCAATCTGATAGACTCATGAGTCTACATGGTGACTATCGAACGGCGCTGGGAAAGGGCCCCAAGCTGCCAAAAATTGACGCGTGCCGCAGTTTTCGGGCACCAGGGAATAATGAGGAGGCGAGCGCACAAGACTATTGGGCAATGAGTGGCGTCGCCTCTGTGAGGCGCCCCGACGTCTGGAGTAGCAGAGTCACTCTGCTACAGAGTAAACTAATGCGTAATAACTAGTTACTTGTGGTAGGATAACCTCGTGCATGTTGAGGAAGCCGGGGGCCGGGGGTTTCTCATGTGGCATAACCTGGAAACGACCAACGCCATCTAATTCTCAGCTTGGCTGATTTCCCCCAAGCCATTGATATCGTATTCCAGAGAGGGAGCTTCCATTGAAAGGTCAAAGTGTCCGTGTGTGGCTGAAGGGTTGCCTACCACAGACTCGGGCGCCTTCGGAAACCGCTACGTACACCATACCAAGCCTTGGCACACACATCACATCACTCTAAACATCTTCACCCGAGAGGCTAGTCAACAAGTGGATTGTGATTGGTATGGATGGATAAGTAGCATCTATCCTACCAGCACGTCCTCCAAAACAGGCCATTCTGGTCGTCACATGATGACTCTGGCGTCGACTGACTCTGCGTAATGTGAAGTGGAAGTAACTGCGCGCAATCCCACCGGCGACCGGCGTGAATCATTATTAATAAGAGAGTACTATGTATCATAAGTGATGGGTATGTAACTCCGGTTGCCGTCCAAAACCAATTGGGATAAAGACACACGGAGCCAAAGTACACAATCGGCAGCCCGGGCGCTGGGCCTCTCAAACTGTGTGCGAAGCCTGCTTAGCGAGGCGGTTCTCGCGGCCCTTCTCGCTCCATGGAAAGTGGAAGACCGGGATGAGGAAGAATGAGTTGCTAAAGGAAAGGAAAGGAAGGTTATCCATGGTCAGCTGCTACTGTATTTTTTGGGGGGGTTCTTTCTTCGCCCTCGCGAGAGGAAGGGAAGAGAGGAGGGACATGGGGCACTAACCTGGAGTCTGCGATACCAGCAAACGCGTTGTACCAGGCCAAGAAGGCGGCCAGCATGCCGAAGACACCGCCGGCCTTTTGCAGGCCGAGAGAGGTAGTAGCAGCGCCGTTGTTCTTGGCAAATTCGGAGCAGAAGAGGAACAAGAAGGCGAGGTCCAGGGTGAAGAAGAGCATGAAGAACATGATGGTGGAGCGCAGCGTGCAGAGCAGCAAGATGGTGGTGAAGATGAACCAGCCGGTCAGGAAGAGACCAAGGGCGCTGGTCTCGGTGTCTGTGCCCTCATAGGCAGCTGCAACACCGAGAGAGGGCGTGAGGATGAGGGCATACGAGATCCAGAAGCCACCGTAGGACGAGAGAGCGGTAGCACCGAATGTATTTCCTACGGCCATCTCCCTACAGACAGGCACAAAAAAAACACGAGTCAGCGGACTGGTATCTGCAGATCAGGCGATTTGCACGGGGCAGGCTCTTAAAGCTGGGAAACTCACCACATGCCAGCCAGGAGCTGCACAAGCCCGCCATAACCAAAGGCCAGGGTGACGACGATGTTAGGGGCGGTGACACCACGGGTCTGGAGGTTGATGGCGGAGAGGACGAAAGTAGTCAGGGCGAAGGCACTGAGGCCGAGAGGGGCGGGGTTGGCGAGCTTGCGGCCCTCAATGGCCTTGTACAGACCGGGCTGGAACTCACCACCAAAGGCAGGGAGGCGAGCATCGTTGCCGCTGTGGGCGTGGGCGAGAGGGTTGCCATAGTTGTTGTAGCGCTGGGCAGGCTGGGCATTGTGATGGGCGCCGTTGGCGTCTGCGCCGGTGCTGTGGGGGATATCTTTTTCTATGTTTGCGTCTGCCATTGTTTTTGTGGTTTACTGTTGTCGTCTGTCTTTTTATGAGTTTGTTGATCTGGAGTAGGCGGGCGGACCGACGCTGACAGACCAGGCTGGAAAGACTGGGAAAGATTGATAGACGGCAGGGCAGAGTAGGCGACGCGCCAGGGCTTGCTGGGGGACAGTCTGCTGGGTCAGGAGAGATGAAAGGAGACTGGAAGCTGACAGCGTGGAGAGAGGGTAACTGGGAGAGCAGGGCCTGATATAGGTGGATACTTACCCCAGGCGATGATCGTTTTTGGTCTCGGTTGCTGGAGAGCAGCGGTCCGTCCGGGGAAAATAATTGTATTGCGCAGGCAGGGCAGGGCAGGGCAGGGCAGGGCAGGGCAGGCAAGTCTATGGTAGACTAGTAGGTTGGTACTGTAGCTGCAGCACTGGGGCCAGTCCTTCCTGTCGGTTCGGCGGACAGAGATTGACGACGACGGATGCTACCTAGGTAGGGGATGGTGAAGCAGGCCAGATCAGGGCTAGTGCGAGGATAATAAAACGACAGGCACTAACTAGCATGGATGATCAAAGGGGGGGTTGCAAGGAGGGCAGGGGCTACGGGGGACAGGAAACGCGGTTGGACGACGTGACGATGATGATGATGATGATGACCACCAGTGGTGCTGGCACTGGTGCTGGTGCTGGTGCTGGTGCTGAGGATACATACCGTAATGGTAATGGAAATGGTGGAAATAAGTGGGACCCCTCGGTCTGGGGGAAGGCCCATCTGGGGGAAGCCACAAGAGAGAAAGACACACAGACGGACGGAAAAGACCTGACCGACTCACACAGACTGACCCACAGACAGAAACAGACAGGGCACACAGGCTGCCGAGAAGGAATGACCGGACGAAAAGGCCGCGGGGGTGGGGAACAAGGAGAGAGAAGCACGCCCAGGTGCCCAGATGCCCAGGAGCATGGCAGCATGGTAAAGCAAGCAGCGGTAGGTGAGAGGAAATGTATCTGCCATGTACGCCTTGTACCATGTACCCTGCTCCCTGCTCCCTGCTCCCTGCACCTGCACCATCATGCGTACTGGACGCAGGCTGGACTGCCTGTGCAGCCTGACTGGCGGGTTGTGTCCCATCCCCCCCCCCCAGGGCTGGCGTGGGCTGGCTCTGGTGCTTGGGTGGCATCGTGCCTGCAATTGACTTTGCTCCCCCGATTGACCCCCGACACATACAGTACCAAGACGGTATCTCTGCGCCAGCCGCCGTCAAGCTTCAAGCCTCAATGCTTCTATGCTTCTATGCTTCTATGCCTCTACTCCACCCCCACGCCCGACTCGCCCTCGACCCGCCAAGCCCACGTCTCTCTCTCTCTCTCTTTGTGTTGGACGGACAGCGAGGGCCTCATTCTTGTCCTCGTCCCTGGGCTGCTCGAGCTGGGGACTGGCGTGACTGGCTGGGCGGGCAATAGTCAAAAGAAGTGGGTACTCGTATCCGGGACGAGGCTCATATCCCCACGGCTGAATGTACGAATGAATGAATTAATGAATGAGTGCACAGCAAAGCGCTGCAGGTTGCAGGTTGCAGGTACAGGTACAGGTACAGGTACTTGTGCGTGTGCATACGATACATCCAACGCGACTCTGCAACGCGAATCCCCATCCCCAATCAGCCAACCTATCGACCCATCCAAGCTGCCCAGCCCAATGCCAGGAGAGGAGGCAAGAGGGGGACAATCGGGGAATCTGGGGTAGTGACCAGGCCTCCTAGCTCTCCTCCTAGCTCTTGCGTCCCGGACGAACGGTTAGACACACCATTTGCTGCTCCGCTCCTCCATCCACTCATCCCGAATCGGCCCATCCTTTTTCATTCCTGCATGTTGCGACAATGTCACCTGCACCATCCTGTGTGTCCACCTCTGCCTCCCAGCAACATCCCAGCATCCCCTGACCCTCGTTTCCGTGCTCACGGTAGAGCGGAGGTGCAGAAATGGGAAGACTGAAGAAGATCCTGCAGCCTTCTCCAACATTCCTCACCTCCACCCCAACAACCTCCAAGTCAAGCACACACTTTTGCCCCGTCCGTCCCTCAGCCAGTCCGTCGGCTACTGTGGTAGTAGTCAGTCAGTCAGTCAGTCAGTCAGCTCCCCAGATCCGGCACTGATTTTGGCCCCGGTCGAGCAGCAACCAGCGAGCTGGGCCCTTCCTTGCTGCGCCCATGTGGCAGCCTCCCTGATGAAGCTTGTTCTGCAACACCTCCCTCCGGACCCTCATGCACCCAGGGCACACCTGCCGGGGAAACGGGGGTGCATGCTTTACCTACTACGCCGTAATCTCACCTGAAAAGTGCGATCATCCTCATCCTTGCCCGACCTGGGCTTGCGTCTGCGCCTGCGCTGGCGCTGGTGCTTGGGAGCCCTATACCACAGTACCACAGTACCACAGTATAACATTAGCAGGTTGAAGTTGCGTCCCCAGATCCATAGTCTTGGGCCCTCACTTATTAATCTTGGAGCCTCTGCCGTCGCGGACAGGCGTCTGTAACACTGTCATTTTGTGTTTCAACCCTTGCCTTTTCGTCGTCACCTAGTTTCGGTCCTGGAGGCTTGTACAGGAGAAGCAAACGCTTGCGCACCCAACCACTGGCGGCTAAATCCGATGGCGGCTCGCCGCCTGCGCCTGGATTATCCAAGCTGATCGCTCATTCTGCCACCGTGCGCCTCACTCACAATTCACCACTCCTCAAAGCGTCGGGTCTTCCAAATCTTTTCTCTGGGGACACCAGTGAGACCCAACCACACTATCGACTTCTTTAGATACACCGAGGGGCGATCTCGAAATAGTTGAATACCGCTCCAGCGCCTGATGGATCAGTGACTCTACCTCTCTCTCTTCTCTCTCTCTCTCTTTCTCTCTATCTAACTATCTATCAATATATATATATATATATAATCCCACGACCATGTCAGCCCTGTCTCTTGGGCCTGGAAGATCAAGTGACGTGATGCTGGATCAGCTACACGCCATGCGGCAATTGACCCCTACTTCCTTTGCATGATACAGCTCGCCTGTTACTGACATAACAGTCCTTGACCTGCCTAGTCACTTCCGATACCCTCCTCCCCGACCTTTCTGTCCTACGGGGAGGTTTCAGCGGATCCACGCACTTCATGTACTTCATTGAAGAGGTACAGACAACGATCTATCCCTCCTCAAACCTCAAACTCCTTCACATTGGCAAGCCACGGCTATGAGATGGTAGTGACACCCACTTGACGACACGCACGGGCATCAGGTCTGCCAGCCGTGCAGCGCGGATCTGCTCCCACACGGCGTTCCATACTGCGGCGCGCCCGGGGCAAAGGTGATCTCGGCAGCAACGGGAGGCTGCTGTGCCACTGGCGCACCCCGCGCGCTACTTGCCCCGCCCCTCTTTGTTTTGATCGAGTGAAGGATTGCCCGGCTTGAAGTCTGGGTTGGGCTGAGTCTGTGCTCGACAACCGTGCGGATGAGTGAATGATGCCTGCGTCTGGTCGAGATCGACACACTTGCATTTGCGCACACACTCTGCAACCACGGCAAAAAAAAATTGGAGAGACACACGTCCTCGATTGTGTTCAAGCTATAATTGCATTGCTCTTAGAGGGCGCAAAGGCAATCCAAAACAGGCCAGGGAATTGAACGTATATATTATTCTCACCTGCTTGGTCTAGACAGGCACGTCGGAAACACCCTCAGCTTGGTTCAGCGCGAACGTCGGCATTGGGTGTCCACCACACATTGCGAGCCGCGAGGTTTCGACCAAGCCGCTAATACTTCACCCACCGCCCTGGGGGAGAGGAGAGCTCGCCGGTGACGTGACCTCAGATCCCGGGGCACGACAACTGTGGCTGCAGTGGTGTCATCCTTGCCCAACAATCGCCGCTCCACTTACACGGTAGTTCTCTGTGCTGCATGGTAATAGTATGTAGCAGCACTTGACAGCAGTATCTACACATAGCATAAAACTCAGCCGGCATCCGACCGTTGTGCCGTCGCGGCACTCGACACTCGATATTCACATACCAACCTGTTCCGCCTCCACTTCACTGCAATTATATCCACCAGCCCTTTCAATGGCCACCCCTAATGTTCTGAATCTCAAGGAGCAGAATGCTGCCTACGCCGGCAGTTTCACGCAGGGCCACCTCGCGCTGCCACCGGCCAAGAAATATCTAGTCGGCAAGTCTGAGCCCCTCCACCCACGCCACCCGCTCGCTTAACATATCGTTGACGGCTCCCAAGTGACTTGCATGGACGCTCGCATCGACCCCGTCTCAGCCTTTGGCATCTCCCTCGGCGACGCCCACGTTGTTCGCAACGCCGGAGGTAGCGGGAAAGAGGCCCTGCGAAGCATCATCATCTCGCAGCAGCTGCTCGGCACTCAGGAAATCATCCTGGTCAAGCACACTGGCTGCGGCATGCTGACATTCGCCAATGAGGACGCGCATGCCTTAGTCGCTGAGAGGCTCGGCGCCACTGCCGCCGCCGAAATCGCCACGCTCGACTTCTTGCCCTTTTCAAGTGTGGACGACGCGGTGAAAGAGGACATTGGATTCCTCAAGAGGCAGTCGGCTGTCCCGAAGGATGTGACCATCACAGGATGGGTGTATGAGGTCGAGACAGGCAAGGTCAGACAAGTTGTCTAAAAACAACCCGCAATGTGGTGTGATGGGAGTTCCGCCTAAATCATGGTGCAATGCATGATACACAAACTTCGTATCTCATAGTGAAAGATTACGAGGAAGGCTACCTAGGCACTTCTTGATAATAAATCGGGACATGTGTGATGTTTTCTTCTATTACGAAACAAAAAAGAATTCACGTCAATAATGTACCAGACGGGTTCGGTGCTGTTCAAGCGCAAGTGTGAACGACGGGTATACCGGCCACCCGCGCAGAAGCTGATCCCATAGGAATGTATCCCATTGGAGCTTTTCCTATGGCAGTTCGTCCCACACGATATTTTCCCATAGTATTGTAACATCTCGTGAAAACAATGACCTAATTTTACCTCAGTAACGCTTCAGACGGCATTGTCGCCCCGAAGCAGCCACTCAATCCCCTTGCCCCTGCCCGTAAAACATTTTCCTCTGATTGTGTCGTCCAACCAAGGCTTCTCAGTCAGCTGATCAGTAGTTCCGCGCCGTCGTTCTAAGTTGCGGAGGTCCTCCGCGGCGCCGATCAAGCCGCCGATGGATAATACCAGCCGTCTTCTCGAACGTAGACCCGAAAGTACATCCGCTGAGCTGGTGCAACAATATAGTTGCGGGCCCCAGAGCTTGGGAACTGTGGCTCTGGAATACACAAAAACCTCTCCCTCATTGATGTTCAACCATCATGTGCTTTTGTAGGACGCTGTCAGGGGCCGGGAAGATTAGTCCTGCCGATGCCTCCGTGTGTCCATGTGCACTATATTGGCGAAGGTACAGACTGGTCAAATGCTACGTTTGTTCGCGAACAAGAATGTATAGCATTAAATGAGTATATGAAACGGTATATCAGGTGACGCTGTAACTGAATGAATGTTTGTGACTTTCAAAATTTCTCATCTGGGTAGTCCTGTCATGGTTAGAAAAAGCACACTCGACAACATCAGCTTCATCGAAGTTCATATGAGGTATGATCTAATTCAAACAATTGCTACTAAATTCAAAGGCCATTATTCTACCCATTAGACGGGCCTTAGCTAGTAGCCGAGATGAAGGATGATCCTGCTTGCAGGTAGGAGCCATAGCGCCACCCGCTGTTAGCCGTGTACACGTCGGCCAAGGACCGTCACGCAGAGCAACGAGAATAGAACGATGAAAGAACCCGACACGTAGCCAATTTCCTGAAACCTTGACCAAGAGTATGCACGCATCATTGATTGCTCAGTCATAACCTTGCTCACGTAACAGACATACCTCCTGGAAGAGAGTCCATCCCTAATACAATGTCAGCCCCTTCACCCCGCAACGTGCAATCAAAGCTTCCAGGAATGAGGTACAACTTACATCCATCGACATCTTCATCGACAAATTGTGGCTTGGTGCACTTCATAGCAGTAGCAGCAGACTGTCGCTGGAGCTCACTACAGGTGTCTCCCGTGCAACGCTTGTCAAGGGCTCGTTGGAGTGCGTCACCCTTCCATCCAAAGAGATAGTCTCCGTGTTGGGAGTATCCAGTTCTGTATCAGTCCCAAGAGGACATTCCTCAGCTAGGTATTCATGACAGATTCGTGCACCGGGAAGCTGCTACTCACGCGTCGCCAGTCGAGTATACGAAAGGCTGGCTGCCATCTTCTGGCCAGAGCTCTGGGTCATTGAACGGCGTCGTGTCCCACATAACTTCGTACATGACCTGCGGTAGGCGCACAGGGTGTGTTGATGGACAGGCGCCAGTCGACTCGAAGGACCCTGTACTTGGGTAAGCCACGTGGGCCTTGTGGTCTGGGCTGTCGACGTTCTTCCCGTCCCAGCACCTATGCGATGGTTAGTTATCTGGAAAGGTGTAAATGATGTGTATCGAACCTTACGTACGTAGGGAATGTAATTGTTGTCCTGATTCCACCACCACACATAGCCTTGGGTAAAGAGGTGGTGTCGTCGCCAGTGCAAGGAGCGCCACCAAACGGGTCCTGCTGCATGTTGCTGAAGCAGCGATGGCAGAGCTGCTTCTGCTGTCCCTGGGGGTTCCTCAGGCCAGGATCACCCACGAGCATACGAAATCCCTAAGACATCTCTGTTTAATATGTTCCATTCTCGGCGGGCTTGCACCACGACTGGGTGAGGCACTCACAGGCTTGAAGGCAGTGACTGTCGTCACACCATCATAGGGGGGGATATAATACACTGTGATACCGCCATCTCCACCCTCTAGCCCCAAATTCACCATCTGAGGCACCCTCTTAAATGTGCCGTTCCTTGCTCTGAAGTACAGGTTCGCTGTCCAGTAATTGGAGAAGTCTTCGCTAAACGTACAAGAGGTACAGGTAGACTCCACCGAAGGGTCATACTCGACTGGCGCCATGGATGCATTGAAGGCGTTGCCTCCGACGATTTGATGATTATGGGAGGATTGTATCATTCCAGGCTCGACTAAGGGGTCGGTTCGCTCAATGACGAGCCGGGAGCACCCAAATCGCAGCATGGCTGCGGTGGCACAGCACCCCGAGGGCGGCGTGAATTGAGCTGCCACATGGTGATGAACCAGGAGCGTGGATACTAGGCAGGAAAAAAGCATATTCGTGCGCAAAATTACTACCTAGTTCGTGCAAATGCTTGCAGGTTTTTCGAGAAAGAAATTGCGAGCTAAGGGACGGTGCGCTTCCCTTTAAATACAGCTCTCAGGGATATTATCCCGCCGCCACGTTATCTGGGGTAGATAGCATCCGCTGGTTCAAGCAGAATCGCCATCCTCAGTTGTCTTGGCCACTTGCAAGTGCCGTTCAACAGATCATCGCTGCTCCCATATTTATATCGGCGGGTAAAAGCGTTGAGTCGCCCGGAGCGGAGAGTATGCAAGTTGATTGGCCATCCAATATATGCAAGGCGACCTCTTTGAGACACAGACTGTATAGATCCGAACTCTCTCGCGGATTATCACGGAGGGTCCAGTAGAGGATGACCAGTCAGATAGAATTAGTTGCGATCTATTGTGTTTACGCTCCTGGGTAGTTCACGATCGTTGCGTGTTATCATTCACTTACCGTACAAGGAGCGGCTCCCGAAATCCAGCACTCCTGCAGGTGAGGCACACAATAGAGTTGGACAGCTTCGGAAAAATGTTACAGCTTTTCAACTTAGCTCCAGCATTAACAGAATAAATACTGTCCCTGCCTCAAGACTGTGGTCATCGAGTTCTGTCAGCCCATTGGCAGGTATAGGAGCATGCTCTGACACAGGACCAGTAAAAGGGAATATGGCGGAAGTTGAGTCTGGTCCGATGATTGAGATGGCCACCGGGGCATCCGGCACGGCGGAGCCTGCCCAAAGAAGCCACGATATACAGTCGGAAAGGTTTCGCACAGTGCTGGATGAGGCGAAGAGGCATTTGGGCGGGTATAATGGGTGACTGTCTATCAGCTGATTTATTGAAGGCACAAAAGATGATTTCAAACAGTAACAGCCACAGCCACACAACAAATCACGAGACTTCCCAACTATGTCGTAAGAGCTTGCGGGGCGTCGTCATCCTGGGTCAGATCAATGACCTGGCTGCGAACAATGGTGACCGACGCGATTGCAGAGCGAACAGTAGAGGAACCATGCTGCGCAATCTGCAGAACCTCCTTTGATGTTCAACCCGCGCTCCTAGCTCCAGATCCAGATACTCCCGTGCTACAAAAATCTATTACTTCCTTCCACATATACAATTCAAATTGAAAATAATTCAAACAATCCCTTATTAATATGCCTCCTACACATCTTCATGTTTCTTAATGTAAAAAAGTCAAATGTCAGCGCATGAAAAAATGACAACATTAACATATGTAGCAAGCTGCCCATTACTGGAATCGAACCAGTCACCTCATCATCACAGTTCTATATTACTAGTGATGCGCTCTACCGATGAGCTAAACGGGCTTGCAGGTCAGTACAGCATGTCATCTATCACACCTATACAATGGGCGGGTCACACCCTGGTCTTACCAGAGGCTGTGAATATCAACTCGTCTCTATCTCATGCAGCTGCTTCATTATGAAACTTCGACAAATTCAATTGCACTCAGCCTTCACCCACCCCTTCAAAATCATCTCCTTGAAACATTAGTAAAGTCTTTTACGACACATGCTTCTTCCTGAGAGGGCGGATGCATGTGTGCGCAGTACGGCCGACAAGCAGCCCTAAATTTACCTCTGGCCCTGCAGCTCTTCTGGTTGTTCTATAGCTCATTATCCTGTAATAGGTAGATTAATTTATGGTAAGCTATTCCAGAGCGAAAGATCCCATGGCGACTTCTTATACAACAGGCTCTCTTGGCAGGAACCGCTTCCCTTTCAATCCAAGGAAGCGCTGACTGGACCTTACTTGACGCATTGAGTACAGCTATCCCATCTCTGAATTTGTCCCGTCGCGCTTCCCACTTTGCCTCTTGTCTTGTAGGGGAGGAGAGGTTAGCTAGCTGGTTGGTAGTTTCGACCTTTCTTGCCCTTTGCAACGTTCCACTTGTGTTTTGTTTCCTTTTGTACAGTACTCCTGAGTGTACACCCTGTTCTCAGATTGAACCGTTTCCAGTTTAATACCAGTAAGCCGTAATCCCTGCAGACGTACTGTTCATCATGTTCGCATCCGCTAAAGCTCAGTATTGCGTGTGGTACAGAGCTCCAAGAAGGATTGCTTCTCCTAACCTTTTTATATTGTTTCTGTGCATACTGTTTTTCTATGCTGTCGGGAGGTTCGCAAATACAACTGCTCTACCTTCATGTCCTAATTCGTCGTATGTTCTTGAAACTCTGTGTCAATACTGTAGTTCTGGGATTTTGAGGGAGCGAAGAGAAAAGTGTGTCAAATTGTGATTAGGCCTAAATAGACTACTACTAAGGTTAGCCATCTTGAGTTTCGTCACTGGCTCTAGGTCGGTCTGCTGGTGAAATCTAGAGATTACTGCTATCTAGGTGGAGTCGGGAGGGTTGACCGGCTTTCTCTGCAGAGCGCCCAGCGTTTCACATGGCACGTTGCTTAGCCGCTAATTACACCAAGAAGGCAGTGAGTGTCAAGATGTTGAGGAACGCGGCCGTCCATGGCTGCTGCAATCCTTCGCTTGCTGCGCGTCGGTCGTGACAACACCTTGTGGCTGCTCCTCCCTCGTTTGTATTGGGACATTCGACCAAGTTTGTGAGTATCATTGTTCACTTTTATGCTCTTACCATCCTCTTTTATCTTGCTAACTTTTAGAAGAGCATTAATGTCTGGACGACTCGACATCGCTGGAGGAAACGCGGGCTGGAAGGTCGAGGCAACTCATTCATCGTGGTGGCCATCCGGGTTTCCGCGCTTCTGGCAAGCGCATTGGAGGCCATACTGTTTTCTCCTTATCAATCTTATATGACATGACTCTGGGCGGCATCATCATGGGGAGATTTTTTGCATGAGTGGCTAGTAGTTGAATGCTTTCAACAATGTCTCAGTGTCCGCATCTGAGGCAGCTGTATTCATGCCTGTGGTCGGCAGAATGTATTTTGGCTTTCCTACTCCAAATCAGTACCAGAGCCGTTACGGCTAGAAGATGTACAACTGTAGAGGATGTAATATAAGGACTTTGAATTGGTATGGTCGTATGATGATTGATGGTTTGGTGGCCGATGCGACTAAAAGAGGGTATGTCTCAATGTAGCTATATTTCTGCGCAGTCGCAGAAGGTTGACAGATAAAAATCAAGAATTAAATATTTTCAATTCGTCGCTAAAAAAGTATGTCTCCTCCTACCTTTGGAGAACTTAGGTATAATTGCTAGCATTACTCGCCTAATAGTTCTTGAACGTTTTTATCTCTAAAAACAACATTGGATTAATTTCAAAGATTACTTATATTCAAGGATAGCCAGCAGTGTAAGTAGATTTGAAGCGAGATTTATCTTAGCATAAATATTTAATCATTTTCTTGCTGGTCTTTATCTCTTATCTCTTATCCCTATTCCTCTCTGTATACTTCTCCAGATCAAGTCCCCTTTAATAGGAGATTCTAGAGGCGACAAGGTAATGCCTTTAAGTTTAGATTATCTTGTCTGATGTCGCCTTCAGCGGAGTATAATTTAAAGCCTTTTAAAAATTGATTCACCCCCCATGTTTACGTTTGTTTTGATCAACCGCCAGGGTGTGGCAATTGTAAAAGAGTTTCTGCCTTCGTCGTGATTTCAGGCAAGCCGATTAACAGCGAGTATGCTATCAAAAGAAAAGACGAGGTACGTGGAAAGTAATGAAACGAGCGAGTTGAAGGACGCAGCACGAGTTTGTCTGCCAGAGTAGGACACGAAGAAGGAGCTCTAAAGAAGATGGATAAACCACGCGAAATGTGTCTTCAGTTTTTCCGTGGCCCAGAGATAGGAGGGAAATTTCCCTAGCGACGACAAACAACATGTAGTTTGAGCAAAGAGGCAGAGAACGTGATCCTCGTCTCCATGCCAAGACCGAGAATTACAGAAGTTTCACCGTATGATGGTAGCATATTACCAGCATCCACACCTTTCCCGCGATATCTGCCGTTCTGGTGTGAGGAGATTGAGGGCAAGATATAATTCCGAGCGTATAGACTAGCTCTTAGATGCCTCGGAGGCACGAAACGAACAGTCATTGTGCAGGTTCGTACATTATCCTGCTCTATAGTACTTTGCAACGGCTAGACATCGAAAATCAGCAAAGCAGAGCAACAGGGAACGCTCTAATCGACGAGAGAAAACTCGTACACAAAAACCACAAAGCTCAATCTGGGTCTGACAATGATAGGGGATGCGACAAGTGTGAGACAGGAACTGTGACGCTCATAGAGGGACCGCACGGTGCAGTGAGATACAACGGATGGTGTTGCGTGGTACTGCATCTTATAGGTGTAATTACTGGCCAAGGAACGCCACCGCCGTGTTCTTCTTTTCTTCTTTTGTTGTTCTGGAGAAGGGGGATTCTTCGTGATTCGATCCGGTGCCTGCTGCTACTGAACAAGTAAGATACATTAAGGTGCTGCCTGGCAGG
The DNA here is from genome assembly GCF_026229845.1 of Diaporthe amygdali. NCBI lineage: Eukaryota > Fungi > Ascomycota > Sordariomycetes > Diaporthales > Diaporthaceae > Diaporthe > Diaporthe amygdali. Next base: position 194,170 of record NW_026517061.1, on the reverse strand, counting down.
CATGAACCTATCCGGATACTGATTGCATGCGCAAGTGCAGGTCTTGCAACCATACTTAGCACTTGAGAAGATAGCCTGCACCTGTGTAAGTTGATCCCGGGGTGTCCGAGGAGGTACTAGTGCTGGGCCATCCGGCCATCACGCCCAGGACGGACAAAGGCAATGGGTATCTTGAGAGACTGAATTTCTGATATGGTGTGCTATGCCTTGACGGTTTGCGCCGTGCTCAAATCAGCGTTTCCGTGATGTAGGTGCGTCGCTTGAGAGAGGGGCTCATCCCATCGCTGCGTCCATCAGTTCAGCATAGTGCCGCAGATCTATTCTGTTAGGTAAGCCATATTCAGCCCGCTGGCCAAACTTCCTCGCCGACATGTCTGGGCCGTGCCTGGCCACATCAGCAGCCAGGGCGAGCAGGCCCGGTGATCTGACGGACATATCCATTTTGGAGGGCGGGCGCGGGCTCATGGGTGACAAATGGGAGGACGTCTAAAAGACCAAGGAAGCTCGGCCCATCCGAATAGCGGGAGCGAGGGGGCTAGGTCGTGTGACAAGGAAAGTGAGGACATATGATATGCCTCATGAGGGCCAACAAGAAACACCAGCCGTGACCTCACACATGAACGGAGCTCTCGGATGGGGAATATCCCGTCGATATAGGACTAGTAAGCATATTTGTACACAGTCCAGGCCCTGGGGTGTCCCATCCCCGGACTTCAACCCAACTACTTATCATCTCCCTTGTCCTTCCCATATCGATTCTACCATCCAGTGTGACGCAGTAGACCCCATCTTATTCACCTCGATGGCGGTGGATTGGGTATCAACAAAGCTGCTGCAGCGGCTTCCACTGCCACTAATCTTCTTCTCTCCAAAACCGTGTTATGCGTGGGGTATCTGTGATGGTACAGGATTTAGACAAAAGAAAATGGTGGTCAGGTGGCCAATCAAGCAAAATGAAACCTCAAAACACAAGACACACGCACAACAAAAGGAGAAAAAACCCCAAACCCAAGGACAGGTGCCCTGTAACCAAAAGGGGCAGAAAGCCCGAACCCAGCCCAGGTCCATGTGCCCCTTCTTGAATCTCGCAACGCCAAGGGTAAAAATCCCACCCACAAATCGGACGCAGCAGAGGGGACAGAATAAGCAAACTGTCCCACAGACGTAAAGGAAATAGGCGACAGCCATGAGTGGTGATGTGTCATCTGCCCAGCAAAACGAAGTAAGAAAAGAAGCGGAGAAGGAGACTAAACACATTCCGCAATGTCACTCCAATGCTCCTCTCTCAGTCACTGTTAAATTCCATCGCCTGAGAGTACGATGCCGCTGTCTCTATCCTGGGAACTTTTCGCACCAGTCTCTTGTTCTACCGGCCGCAATCGTTCAATTCGCAGCTTCATGGTCTCGTCGGGGTCCCCCTCAGCATCACCGTCTGACTGACCAAACTCGCTGTCACTGTTACTATGACGCTGGTCGGATGAGTGGTCCCATAGCTGTGCCCCGTCGTAAACATACGGCTGCTCGCATTCTTCGGGCACTGCACGGCCGTCAACGTCAAACTCGCTGACCCTGACCTGATAGTCCAAGGCCCTCTTGCCCTCCCTGATGAGCTCCTCAGTCCATCCAAGACATCTCTTCAGGCTCTGATTCATCTTCTGACTGTCGACCAGAAGCTGTTGATGCTTCGAAAGATCGACCTGGAGGCGCTTCTCGTCGCGCTTCCTGTGTTGGGCGTCCCTCAGTGCCATGGTGCTAGGGCTCAGCTGCGCAGATCCTGCCGAGTCTGACTCTGACAGTTCGGACTCATCCATGTACTCATCGTCGGGCTCCATCTCGGAGTCTCCCTCACTCAGGTCTGCCAGGCCGAGGTTGTTCAAAGGACCCTCGGGCGCCTCGCTGGCAGTGGAAGCCGATGTGATTCGGGATGGGGCTGCCGTGTTGGCTGATGAGAGCCGGCCGGCCCTTGTCAGTCGCTTGTACCGCCGGAGCTCGTTGGTTTGTTTCCGCAGTTGCCGTTCCAGGGTCCGGTTGATGGCTTCCAGGGACGCATTCGTTATCTGCAGGTCTTGCACCTTCCGCTCCCTCCTTGCGTTGGCGACCAGCTCATTGAGTGGATCATTGCCACTGGCCGACCTTGGACTGGCCAGACCAGAGACCATGGAGTCGCTGTCATCCTGGCTGCCGGCCAAGTCATCGGCAGCCTCGAGCACAGATGCCATGGATATTGCCGGGTTCGAGAAGGTCATGGGTGACGGCAAAGGCGAACTGACGGGCGGGCTCGGAGCCACGGTCCGCACGACAGAGGGAGGCTCTGCAACCAGGCTACCAGAGCGCGAGTGCCCAGAGGACTTTCTTGGAGCGGCCTCTGCGCTGACCCGCCTCAAATCGTTGGAGTTGGCCCGGCCAAGCTGAGGCGCCGACGTGACCACACTGCGCCTTTCAGCGATTGAAGGGCCGGCCGAGGGCTGAGGCTGAGGTTGAGGCTGTAGCGGATGTGGATGAGGATGTGGGGGTGGTGGGTAGCCCGTCGCCTTGGCCGGTGATGGTATCCTCTGCGACAAGTGGGCTGGTGACTGGGAGCCAGCGCCGGGCTTGGTGGCAGTCACCCTTGGGGTGGTCGAGAGGGCAGAGCCGGGCCCGGACTTCATCAGGCTGGGCTGCAGGTCTGGAGAGCCGTTGGCGTACATGAACTTGCTGGCCAAGGGGTCCGGTGTCGAGGCGGCAAGAGGGGGCGAGAAGGGCGCGGACGGGACGGATGTGGGCGGGCTAGGTTTCGGGGGCAGATTATTGCCCTTGGCATAGAAAAAGGTCGGGCCTTTTTGCGGTGGCGCGGGCCTGGGGGCGGGAGTAGCGGATTGTGTGGTCCTGGAGGCATCGCTGGCATAGAAGAATTTGGAGTCGCGCGAGGTGGGAGCTGTTTCACTCCTCAGCAGGACACCGGCGCCAGCATCCGAGTCGAGTGCAGTTCCGGAAATGCCCAAGCCTGACCTTGTCTCCCAGCGGTCGGCGGGGGAGGAGGCGTCTGCCGGGGACGGGGAAGCATTGGCACTTGTGACACGACTCTGCCGGGAGCCAGACCTTGGGGTAGGGTTGTTTTGGAGGTGGTTGGGCACGGGGGAGGCATGGTCGTGCCTGCTGGCACCTGAGGTGGTGGTGCCATGGCTGACAACGGAGGAAGGGCGGGTAGACCTCCGAGGGACAGGAGTGGCGAGAGTGACCGTCTGCCGCTGTGAGGCCGAGGCCGAGGCCGAGGAGGTGGGAGCTGGTTTGCCGGCGAGCTTTGGGGTGACGGGCAGGCGTTTTGCGAGAGCAGGCGCATGGGGCGGGTGGCGTGAGGACGTGGACGAGGTTGAGGCTGAGGTTGAGGTCGAGGACGAAGGCGCAGCGGTGGAGGAGCGATCGTAGGGCATTCTGCCGGAGGAGGGGGCGGGCTCTTTGGAAGAGGAGGTTCGGGAGGTATGTAGATTCCTCATCGTGTTGGTAGCATCTTGTCGGATGAAAAGGGGAGCCCGCGTAGAGGACGAGAAACGAGGAACGAGGCCCAAGTCAAGGTCCGGATTCAGGAGGAGCAGCAGCAAGAGGAGGAGGAGGAGGAGGAGGCGGTGGTGGTGGAGGTCGGTGAGGAGCGTTTAGGGGCTGCGAGGGTTCCCAGTGCGTGGTGAGAGGGAGAGGAATTGCGGGTCGAGGCAGATGCAGATGCAGATGCGGAAGCGGGAGCAGAATGTCGAAGTCGATGCGCGGCGTCGAAGTCGGAGTCGGTGTCGGTGCCCAAGTCGGTGTCTGTCGGACGGACGGGGCGTGGTATTGGCGTGTGTATGTCGTGGTACGTGATGGATGGCGTTGAGGGTGAGTGATGGGTTGTTGCCGAGAGAGGGATTGGTGTTGTTGATCTTGTTGTTGCAGGAGTGGTTTGTGGAGCGGTGCGGTGCTGTCTGGTCGTGAGATTGAGGATGGGGTCGAGGGCTGTTTGTTGTGGGGAGGATGCTAATTGGGGGTGATTGGGAGGGCGGCACTACAGCGTAGTACCATGCAGCACGAGTGGACGTGGTGGACGTGACTGTGCTTTGGCGAGGGACTTGTGGTGGGCCCGCATTTCGGCTCTGGACATTCTGGACCTGTGGACTTTGGATTTCTGGGCCTACCTGGAGCGAGTCTTTTTCCCTTGGACACTGACACGGCAAACAAGACAAGACAATTCAATGCAACACGAAAAATAATAAAATACCATACCATGCCAGGTCTAGACAAGTCAAGTTCCTGCCGTCGCCCCGGTCCCGTGTCCTAGTGTCGTTGTCGCCCAAAAGAGGTCGGATGCAGCACAAACGACGGCACAGAGGGGGGGGGACTTGTCCGCATTGCAGCTGCAGCACTTGGCTGGCTTTCGAGATGGACTACAGGCTGGGTTGGCAGTGAGTTGCGAGGCCAGCTGCTGGGATTCAACGACCGTCTACACGTCTACACGTAGTCTACGAATTTGGGTTGGTTGTTGTACCTTTGGTACAGTACGTGTGTTGTGTGTGCATGTGAGTTACATATGTAGACCTAGAATGTAAACATGTCGCAGTAAACAAGCCCGTGTGTTGGCAGCGCTATGAGTGGCTCCTCATCTCGGCCAATGTCGATGTTTATCGCAGGACACTATGCACACTGTGCGTGCAGCAAGCTGCGCGCTGCAAGTACACCAGGGGGACTACGGTGCGGAGGGCACACACGTGGCCATGTCTCACACAGTGCTCTCCTGCGAACCGTTATATAGATCCTGGGTTGCCTGGGTAGGGTATCCACGAAAGGAGGCACGACAGCAACATGCCTAGGTACCTAAACCACTCTATATATATACTATGTATACTGTAGATACCTCGATATAGTATCCCTGACCCATACCGCCCGTGTCTTATTGGGTCGACGACCCGGCACTCCCACCCTGCCACACCAGGGGACCCTGAACACCTGTAGTGGGGTCCCCTCAGGCCGCGGTACGCATTACTACTCAATACACCATGTGTTCAGCCTTTTGTCAAAGAGGCAATCTAATTCTAGACTACATCCAACAGACTTGCTTTCGTCCACCGGGTCGGAACGCCCCACGGCCACAACAACATACCACGATGGCTCTCATCGGCATCTCGCTGATAGTCGCATCCGTCGTGTTCTTCTGCCTACGTCCCCCGGCCTGGCTGCCGCTCCCAAACCTCCTCTTCAGCTCGCGCCATCACAGAGCGAGAATTGACAACCCACAAAACTCAACCGAGCAACCACTACAACCAACCCGCGACGCGCGACTCCGCGACGGCGACGGTCACAGTGACGGTGATAGCGACGGCGATGGCCAGGCTACCCCCAGGGCCGCCGCATGCACTACAAATCCCGCCCATGCCATCCCCAGCTTTTCGCTGTCCGAACCTCTGCCCTCGCCGTCGCCTTCGCCGTCGCCCTCGACCTCACAACCCACCAGGCCGGCCATCCCCCCGCCAAGCGACTCTGGCCAGATACCTCGCTCTCCTCTTCCTCTGCAGCCCACGCAAGCAATCAGAGCGCCAACTGCGTCTGACCTCATGCCACCGCCTCCGCCTCCGCCACCTTCATCGTCAGGCAGCCTCTCTCCAGCCGTCATGGCCCCTCCTCCGAAGCCCGCGATAAATGCACGCCGCATTCCAACCCTCGCGCCGGTCTCCAGCAACAGCTCATCCCTCCGCCCCCCACAAGCGCCCTCGCCGAACCGCTCCCTCCCCGTCCCCAGCCGTGCTCCCGGCACATCTACCCTCGCGCCGCCACCCACCCACTCCTCCGTTCCGACCAAGCCCTCCAAGCAGGTAAAGCTGACGCCAGGCCACTCCCCGATGGACTGGGCCCGCCTGGCCCAATCCCCGACATCCGATCTGCGCGGCCTGCCTCCCTCTACCCCGTACCTCCGAGTCACGCCCTCACAGCTCCGCCAGATGACCGGCCGCAAGGGCAAGGATGCCTGGTCTGTCTTCTCTGGAAAGGTCTACAACATATCCCCCTACATCGGCTTTCACCCCGGTGGCGAGGCCGAGCTGCTCCGTGGCGCAGGCCGCGACGGCACCCGCATGTTTGCCGAGGTCCACCCCTGGGTCAACTACGAGACCATGCTGAGCGCCTGCTTGATAGGCATATTGGTGGACGAGCATGAAGTTGAACACCATGTAGGAAAGGCAATGGAGGAGATGGACTAAAGCCATTGTTCAATTCACCAGCGAGCTTTACTACGCGGTGCGGAGATTGTAGATACCACGGGGACTTGTTCCTTGTTGCCCTTAGAATGACCGTTTATTAGAATGCGACGGTGTCAGCTATAGCTAGACCGCTACACAGCGGCAATAGATACCCCCCCCCCCCCCCCAAAAAAAAACCCGGAGGAGAGTGACCAAAGACCAAGCACTGGGCAATTGGGAAAACCAGGTGCAGAAAGAAACACTACCAGACTCATCCACAACCTGGCAATGTATCCCATACCCGCAGTGCAGCAAATTGTCTGCGCTCACTTGCGCCTGCCAAATCGAAAGTTCAGCCCATCGTCGCTTTCATCATCATCCTCTCCGTCGCTCTCTTCCGCCATTGCCCTCGATGAGCGCACCGCCCTTCTCTTGGCCGGCTTCTCCACCGCAGGCGCTTCCACAGCACTCCGTTTCTCCGACCTCGACGGCAGGGCTTGCGTCTGGTTCAGCGTGTTGCGTGCTGCCGCCTGGCTCTGCCTCGTAGCTGCTTTGCCCTTCCTGCTTCTCGCAAGTTCACGGCTGACCTCGATGTCCATGACGTCGGGAAGCGAGCTGTTGTCGTTGCCAGCGTCAACATCATTGTTCTCGCTGTCATCACTCCCAATGGCGTAGCTGTCCCTTTCCTTTGCCCTAGTTGCTTTCGGCTGGCTGCGCCCCAGCGTCTGTGTGGGCGCAGCCTCACCTTGGTCGTTCGTCGGCTGGCTCGTTCCCTTGCCCCTGCGGCTCTGCATGCCTCCGTCCTCCAGCCAATACTTGTTTCCAATGCCATGCTCTTTCATCCGGACTGGCTCGAGCGACATTATCACCCTCTGCTGCGGTCTTCCGGCAGGCTCGCCCTGCTTGCGAAACTTTTTGAAATTCTTTCTCCCGTTCCACCGTGGATCCCACCGCCCCTCCTGGATATCTTGATCCCTTGTGCGTTGGTCCTGCGGTCGTCGGATGTTCATGGGTTCCACAAGCGTCAGCCGTCGTATCGCCTCGTAGTCAATATCACCATCCCGCAACTCGCGCGCGAGGCGTTCGCGCTCCGCCTGCGCGGTGGCTTCCTCCTCCTCTCGAAACTGGATCGCAAGATCGAGAATGTCCTCGTCTTGCGCGGCAGCTTTCTTGCCCCTTTTACTGCCTGCCGTTGCTTTGCCGCCGCCCTGGCCACTCCCTCTCTGTTGTAGAGTTTGAAGTTCAGGAATCTTCCCTTGAGCAGGTGGCGGCGTTTGGTCCCTCGGCGGCGTATGTACTTCGCCATTCTCGAGCCGGCGGCGCTTGATGGCTGCAGCCGTGGGCGCGACGTCTTCCATGATGTCGCGATCGGGTTCTGGGAATGGCCGTTTGTGCTGTGATGGGGGCGCGACAGCCGATGCTTCCTCTGGCTGAGTCATGAACATTCCTTGGGAGGCTTCTGCAGCAGCGCCAACTCGCGACACAGGAGCAGGCTCCTCTTCGTCCTCGTCTATTCCAGTGTCAAAGCCCTTGAATCTACTCTTGGGAGCACGGCGCTCTCGCCTGCGGGTTTTGGGTGCGCGAGGTGGCGACTCCTCATTGAGCTCTCTCTCCTGGGCTACATTAATGTCCACCGACAATCCGTTGCTGTCGCTGCTGACATCTTGATTTGAGATTTGCACAACTGAAAAGAGGTGGCTGGTCAGACATCCACGAATTGACTCGAAATAACTCAGACATACCTGGCCCCGGCTGGGTAGAATCGAACTCCAAGGGCCTTCTCAACTGGCCTGGCTCGACATCAAGTATGGCAGGGAGGAAGTCTCTCGGCTCGACCGGGCGATGATCCAGCCGCAGGGCGACTTGATTATAAAAGTTCAGATACCACTCTTCTTGCTCGTGATTGGGAGGAGGCGCATAGCGCACTACTACAACTCCCTTGCCTTCACTGCCATCCTCAAATTCCCCAAGGCCTTTCTCCCCGGCGATGCCTTTGACGTAACGTATGAAGTCGTCGGTGGTCGTTTGGCCCGGTGCAACTTCACTCAGAAGAGCCTTTCCCTTGCCACTTGTAATGACAGGGTGCAGCTCTTCGAAGCGCGTTTTCTCGTAGAAGATAAACGTATACCCCTCGAAAATGTCTCGTCGTCTCTCGTCGGGCGCAAAGAGTTCATCCGGTCGGTCAGCGCCGGGAGCATCAGCCTTGGGCGGTATGTACTGCATAGCTTCGGGCCAGTTTGCGTCGAAGTCCTTTTCCAACGCACTGAGCTGAGCACCGTCTGCATCGCCGGCCGCAGGTGTGGTTGCATCGATGATGGCCTCCATGAAGCCCTCAACGACGATGTGTTTGCCATTGATGAGCGCCTGTAGCACCTTGGCCGTATTGCGCCTTTTGCTGACAACATGTGTCGTGTTTAAATGGTCATATTCTGCAATGTACTTGACATCGACGGGCTCTAATTTCTGGCGGATGATGGTCCAAGGGTCTGTTTCCAGCTCCCTTTTGCTAAAAGAGAAGCTGAGAACCACCGGCTGCCACTTTATCCTGACAGCTGCGTTAGAAGGACCATTTCGGTCGATGAGTGCCGCGGGTAGCTCACCGGAAGGTCTCTCGATAGTGGCCGAGCTTGATCTCATTTGCGTCCTTGATGAGATCGAACCTCTCGCCCTTGATCTGTTTCCCGTTGACCAAAGTTCCTATCTTTGTCTTAAGGTCCTCGATCGTAACCGTTGATCGACTTTGAAGGTTGGTCTACAAAAGGGTGAAATCAGGACTAGAACGACGCCTGAGTGGGGGATTGTACTCGGACACATACACCATCGCCCTCGGTGACGGGGCCGACCTCAATCGTCAGGTGCTTTCGCGAGATGGTCTTTTCCTGGATCACAAAGCACCCGGCTGCCGGCGAAGTCAGAATTATGCCCACCCGAGAGAGGAAGAGATGGATCATATGAAAGTACCCTCGCCATCTGGAGAAGTTCGGCCGAACAGGTAGCGTTTTCCTGGGAATAGCCATAGCCGTCTACCTGTAGAGGATCAGCTAGTGCGCTAAATGGCAGACGGAATACGAAGTGGCCCACAAACCTCCAAAAATATCGCCGTCACTCTCAAGAAGCCACATATTGGCGAGCTACCGCGGAGAGTTGGCTGCGGGGGTACTCGGCAGGTGGGTAGGGGAAGAGAAGTGAGACCATCGATTTTCAGCCTTGAAACCAGGATGCGGGAAACATGCTGGGTGTCGAGATCAAGACGGTCTGGTTGCACAGACAAGAGTGGAGGAGATGAGCGAGTTGGAATGAATAAGCGGGACGAGCCCCGATTTGCTGCTGCCTGGGCTCGTTCCCAGGTGTTGTGGGCGGAGATGCAGGCATCAGAGTATCAGTGAAAACGTCACACGAACATTGCGATGTCGCGTCACGAAACGCGGCAGGCTCTCCAGGATTCAGATGCATCCCCGGAAGTGGGGACTTCCGCTCCCCACGCTGTCACGTGCAGGCTTTACAGCATCTTATTTCACCCGTTCGAACCACTCTGTTCAAATTCATCTTATATGTCCTTTGCCTTTTAACTGGTAATGACCTCTAGTCTCGAAGCCAGGGACATTGGAGCGGATGTAACAAGAGCTACTTGCTTGTCCTTTTCCCCTTTTATATTTTAGTTTTTCCAGAGCAGGGAGGGTAGGCGGGGTCCCAAAGCCCCCCCGGGGGGGGGGGGGGGGGACGGCGAAGAGGCGGAGTGACCAGAGGGTAGAAGCGGAGAGTCGAGTGGGCGAGATCTTGCTTAAAAAGCTATGAATGTCTACAGTGATCGAAGCGAAATGTCTCTGCACCTCCATTCTGCGAGCCTTACCGGCTTTAACCACCACTCGAATAAAATCAACCAAGAATCTCTTCTAATCTAAAGTTGCGAGGTATTGCTGCTGACGCAAATCATTAAACCGGCCTATGACGCCTGGCTCGCACAAGAAACGGTCAAGTTCGGGCTGTCTGGCACCTGGGGAGCACGATTCCCCTTGGCCTTACCGAAGACAGCTTCTGATCCAGTGACGGCCAAAAATCGAATGTCCAGCCTGTTGGGACCATTGTCAAGCCCGCTTTATGCGGTGGCTGGTGTTTCGCCCGTTGGGCTTTCTGAATGGTGGTGGTGTTTGTGCTTCTTCTTGCGCTCTTCCCTCTCCTTCTCCTTCTCCTTCTTGATTGTAGCTTCTGCCACTAGCTGCTCAAACGCCATAAAGTCGCCTTCTTCTTCGGGCGACCGCTGAGCCTGTATGGATTTGTCAGTATTGCTCGCATTTGGCCGACAGGTCCGGGGCCGGGGGGGGGGGAGGCAACTCACCTTCGCGCAGATCTCGCCAATGATGACCATAGCCTGCGCTCGCTCCAGCCTCTTTGCGAGCGGAACCTTCTTGTCATTCAACACCGCATCACACACCTCGCGCAGCACGCTCTGAATCTCAAACTTGCTTCCCCGCCAGGCGGCGTTCAGAATCTTGCCCGTGACCCGTCTCTCGTACTCCATCTTTCTCTCGTCACTCCACTCCTCACCTCCCTTCTCCTCCATGCGTGCCATCTCCTCCATCGTCTGCTGTGCGTCAATAGCGCTCGAGATGGTGTTCCACGTCTCCTTCACGATGGTGCCCTTGTCCTTCATCCGTCCGAAGAACCCGCCAATTCCGAACAGCTTCTGCGACTTGAGCAGGTTTGTGCCCTTGGCGAGGTACGTCTGGCCGATGGCATGCAGGATATCCAGGCCAAACGACTCCATCTTGAGGTTCTCCACTTCCAGCCGTATTTTCTCCTGGAATGCCCTTGTCACGTCGGCACCTTTGTCTGTCTCTGACCACACGGATATGCGATCTAGCAATTTCTTCGCAAGCATGTCCACGCGCTCTTGGCGCACGCGTGCCCGCTCCCTCTCGTATTCGGCCAGCTTCTCACGCTGCTCCTTGGTAAGGCCGGCCTTCTTCTTGTCCTTATCCTTCTTGTGCAGGGACGAGTCGCCCTGAGCATCCGAGGTCATGGTCGTCTCGTCCGAGGGACGGTCCATGATCGCAGGTCGAAGCGGGATCTTGTACTTGTTTGGAGTCGATGTACCGCTACCGGGTGCAGGGGAGGAGGTGCGCGAGGGAGCATTGCCGGAAGGCGATAATCCAGGAGACACTGCTGGTTTGTCGGTCGTCGTTGCGGACTTCTCCCCCACGGCATCCTGTTCCACCTTGGCAGCTGGTGGAGACGCATGTTTCTCGCCCACGCTCTCACCCGCACCCTCGCCTGCTGTGGTCTTCATACTCTCCTTGGTGGCCTCTGAGGTTCCGGGAAATTCGGGGTCGTCGCCAGCTGCTGCTGCCGCCGCCGCCGCCTCCTCCTCTTCCGCCATGCCAGTGATGTCCATGGTGGTGGTAAGATCTTTCATTAGGCCGATCTCGCCGATCCAGTCCATGAATGCATCGCCTCCAAAGATACTGGTGAAGAATTCGGCGGGATCGGCAAAGCCCTCTTGAGGTTTGGCATGGTCTTTTCCGAATTTGTCGTAGGCCTTGCGCAGGTCGGAGTCGGAGAGGACTTGGTACGCTTCGCCTATGGCCTGGAATTTCTCATGGGCGGAGGGGTCGTCGGGGTTCTTGTCTGCGGAGCAAAGGGAGGATTAGCAGGCGCAGACTCGCAGGGCAGCACTTGATACGACGCCATCGACTGAGGGTGTCTCTGAGCACATACCTGGGTGGTGGACCATGGCCATCTTGCGATAGGCCTTCTTGATCTCCAGGTCCGTCGCCGTCGGCTTGACGCCGAGGGCATCGTAGTATGACGTATCGACAACCATGATGCTCGAAGTTGCGCAACGCTTGAGTCAGATCAGGAAATAAAAGATCAAAGAAAAAAACGCCAGGAACCGGTGCGGCCGCGCAGTGCCTGGTTATCTAGGGCGTGCAGTCTGGTTTGGGGGTTTGGGCTGTTGATCGGGAATCTGGAATTTCAACAGAGGGTGAAGCGCCCGCTCGACGCGGCTGAGCATGGGTTTAGGGCCGGATCTAGACTTGAAAGGTGGCGGCCTGCCCCACGTCAGGCCTCCAGGTCCAGTCCTGCAGGGCTGAGTGAAGCCCGACCTGACAGCCTGAGGAGCTCGACTTATTACGTCTGTCCTCGCCGTATTGACCTCACCCATTGACCTCACCAGCCTGCCACCCTGCCCACCTACCCACGTACCTAGCACGGTGGGTAGGCATAAAGTAGGGCACCCATACCTGGACAAGGCCCGCCCCTGCCTGGGGATGCCTAGTCACAAACTCATCTACATAGGTGTTTAGGTAGTCCAGGTTGGTATATGCATCTGGATGATTCTGATGCTGCCAAGACAAAGCGCGCTCCCAAGGTTCCTGCTTCACCCTGGTCTGGGCTTGGTGAAATGCTATCCTTGCTTAGAATGCTTGCGCCGTAAATGTCACGCACATTCATACCTACTATAATCACCACCTGGGTACTGTAGCGCCTGCGCGTGGGGCTGCTGGTACCACTGTGGCAGTGTGTGAGTTTCGCGAGTCAGACACACTCGACTCTGCCTCTCCACCTAGGCATGCGATAGACTTACCTACTTCAGACAGTCAATTCACCTGCAATAGACCATCTGGATGGACGGTTCACCTTTGAGCGTCCTTGTGTGCCCACGACACTGCATAGCAATACACAGATCTCCCATGCCTTCCAGGGTGAGCACGCAGTTCCAAGCCCTAGCATGCGTGTCGACAGGCGTCCTGCTCCCTGCATCGCCTCGCAGCACGCCGTCATGGGTGGCACGCCTGTGACGCGTCACCGGGAGTCAGATTACGACAACCTCCAAATCGACCCTTCACTCAAGCCCAGCCAGAAAGCCGAGCGCGGTGTCTGGAAAGCCGGGCAGTCACCAGGCGTTGGATAGAAGGCAGCATGTGTTATTGCATGTCTAGCGTTCTGAAGATCCTATTGTAGGAACATGTGGAGAAGAAGCATCTATCACTCTGCCCTGCCCCTCACCTACCCAGGGGGCACATACATCCACAGGCCTCGAGCTGGGCCGTGGGGCCACTCTCTACTGAACGCCAGCCGCCTTCATCCTCTCGAAACACTGCCTGTATGCCTCGTGGATCTCAGGCACCTCATAACCGTACTCCTTCAGCTTGCTGGTGAGTTTGGTGTGGTCCAGCTTGCAGTTGCTTCGGCCGGCCTTGATGACCTTGGCCTGCTCCTCCAATGTGAAGTTCTTCCACGTGTAGCCCGGCCTGACAATGTCACGGAACAGGGTGAGGACCTCATTGTGTGAGATGGCGCCGGGGTTGGTGAAGTTGTAGATGCCGATTTCGTTGTGCTCGGCCAGAAGAATCGATGCAGGTAGCAGATCGTGCAAAATAGTGTTACTGTTCGGGATGTCCACCACGCGGTCGTATTTGGCGATCTTGGTCACAAAGTTGCGCGGGTGAAGATCGTCAGATACGGGCATGCGCAGCCGCAAGATGAGGCAGTTGGTGTAGTACTTCATGACCTTCACAGCAAAGAAAGCGCACGAGTCAGCCTGCCAGCCAGCCAGCCACGCCCACCACATTGCCCTGGCTTCGTACCTGGGGAACACAGGGGAGAAATGATGGGCAAGCGAGGGGGGACGGTAGGGACGGTAAGGAGCAGGCTTCTTGGCAATGGGTATGATTATAATGATGTTACTGTTGTTGTTCAACTCACCTCTTCCACGTGAGCCTTGGTCTCGGAGTAAAAGCTGCCCGCGAAATTGGCCTTGTCGGTCTCGGTGTAGCCGGGGCCGTCCCAAGGGTGCTTCTCGTCGTACTGGTAGATGCAGCCGGTCGCGAAGACGGTGCAGTGGATGCCCTTGAGATAGCAGCAGTCGGTCAGGTTGAGGGTGCCAATGACGTTGGACCGCATCGTCTCCTCCTTGTGGTCCTCGCACCAGTCGACATTGGGACGACCTGTGCAGCCGGCGGCGTTGAGCACATGGGTCGGCTTGACCCGGTCAAGCTCCTGCAGGACTTCCTCGCGATTTTGGTTGCGGACGACGGTGGTGTGCACCTCTTTGCCCTGCTTCTCGAGGATGTTCTTGAGGTGGCCGGCAACCCAACCCTCACCTCCCCAGATGAGGAAGCGGGTAGGCTTGGTGCCGTTGGTGCCGTTGGTGCCGTTGGTAGCCATCTCCAGGTCTGAGTCGTCGCGGTGGCTGCGTTGCCTGTGCTATTACGAGCGATAAGGTGGAGGGAGCTTGCCGTGTAAGTGGGGTATATCGGCTTGTGTGCTGGTATGGGGCACTGGACTTGCTGGGAAATTGCACCACGAGAATGCCTCTTGCCTGTGTGTGTGTGTATGTGTGAGTGAATGTGTGTGTGCGTGTGAAGGAAGACGAAGAGACAGAGAGTGTGAGAGACAAGAGGCCAGAGAGGCTGACGATGAAGTTAAATAGGATCAAGGGGTATGTCGAGCAGCTAAGCTCAGCAAGGGAGGGTCTCGAGTGACGAGTCTCGACGTCCCTAGATTTAGATTTAGATTCGGATTTCAGCAGAGTCAGAGTCAAGAGTCAGGCTAACCCAGGGACGCGCACACGCTATTGGAGCTGCAGGGCTCCGGAGGGGCCCGTGGCTGCAGGTGGAGGACGGATGGACAGCTGCGGGAGACCAGGGATCTTGAATCCTCCTGCTCCTGTGGTGTGGTGTGGTGTGGTGGCTCCCAGAGTGTCTTCGTATCTGCGTGGGCATTGACAGCGTACAGAATGATGACTGTGTAGTCAACCCGTAATGCATATGTGTGTGTGTGTGTGTGTGTGTGTGTGTGCAGCTGATCTGGGGCGCCCAGGAGTTACGCATGCAGTCATCTACCGGCCCTGTGTAGAGATTCCGTAGGAAAATGACACGGTAGAATACAGTGTCGAGCATCTGTACCTGTAGACATCTTTTTGCTTCTCTGCTCGATTAGAGGGGGAAAAAGGGGGGGGGGGGTGTCGAGGGTGTGATGAAGCCATGCGTGCCATGTCTTGGGATGTTGTCTCAGGGTAATGAGACACAGGCTTTTCCTTGCTTGCCGATAGAGGCTGGGCGGTCAGCAGCGTTGTTGTACTGAGTTACTATGAAGGAAATATGTATCATATCGTGCCCAAGGCATTGTCGATACGCAGCCGCCATCCATCCATCTGCAACTTGGACGATCTACCTCGACCTTGCATATGACACCTGCATGCTGTGTGGTATTGCGGCACAGTGGCACGAGTCGTACAGTAGCACAGTGATATAGTAGATGGGGCCTAGAAGCAGGGGCGCAGTACAGGACTGTACTGTGCACATTACAACAAAGGCACGGGACAGTGCAGCAATCCAGGCGTCGTTGTTTGATTGCGTGGCACCGGGGCGGCCACATACGCGCTCTGGGGCTGGCGCAGTTGGCTTGATTGTCCTTCTCTCTCCATTCTGGAAGGCTGAAGAACCAAAAAAAAAAAAAATTCATAACAGAAAAGGCCTTGACCGCCAATGCCTTCTGACCGGCACCGCGACTGCCCTGGATTCAGGGGTCGAGACCTGACCAGATCCAGCCGTGGGAAATGACCGAGTGCATTTACGTTAAATGGCCATAACGACTGTAACTAGGTCTACCAGGTGCCTACATACAGTTGACTTCAATCATACAGTCCTTAGGTAGTGCACATAATATGCCAGAGGTAACCAAGGACAGGTTTGGAGCCCTTGCAGTCGGATTGATGCTTGGCCCAGGGTCCTGAACCCTTGGAACACCCAACCGGCTTTTGTACATGATGTACAGCAATAGCAAATGTTGGAGAATGTGGGGTAAAGAAACGTCCATGTGCTGTTTGTTGGCTACAGCTTCTAGATACTAGTCTAGTCAGTTTAACCAGTCTACTGTATGTCATTCCCGGAACACGGCAGTGACGGCGAGCAATCCCTCCTAGTGCTTGCATGCGTTGCCGTTTCATGGTGGCGTACGGTGGCGGCAGGTTGCTTCTGTCATCCCTACGTACCTAGGCAGGGTAGGTAGGTTGTGGGTAACATTGTGGTTTACCGCGATCCACGGCCATGGTCGTCTACACACGAGGTCTGTAGGTACATCACCCCAGTCTCCCAGTCAGCACAATCCAGATCGAACCCTCACCATCAGTGCATATTCAAGGTTGGATTGGTGTATTATTGCTCGAGGGTGCGGTGTACCTGGGTAGGCGGACCGTCCCTCTGCCCACCCATGCGCTTTGCCAGATGGCCAGGTGGTACTCCCACCACCTTAGCACCTTGGTACGCGGGTGTGTAGGCACTTGAGTGGGCCAGCCATTGGACACCGGGGCTAACCGGCTTGGTCGTGGTTGTGGTTGTGGTCGTGGTCGTGCTCCTGCTCTCAAGCTCCAATTTGAAAATTAGTGCGCCGCTCCCTCACCTCCTAACCAAGATTTTTCTTCGTCAAATCTTGGAGACGCGCTCCCCGTCCCTTCTGTCGTGTCGTGGCCTGTCACCAGCATCTCCACTTGCTCTAGCTTCCCTCTGCCCGCACTCTTGTTATGAAATGGTAGCCGTCCTCACATACACCCAATTCTCGTCCTGAACACCCTTCCAAAGTTTCTCACTTCTCTCACCGTCGCCATCGCCATCGCTGTCGCTGTCGCCAGCCTCTCCCCCAATCCTAAATCAACATCCAGATCTCCTCATCCTGCCCGCTCAGCCCCCCCACCCATTGCCTTTTGAACACAACACCTTCCCTCCTTGTTTTCTCTCGCCTTCTCCGCCTCACCTGCCTGTCCTCTACCCTCCCTCCCTCGCCGACCGACCCTCAAAATGGGCGCCGCATCACAAGCTCTCTACTTCCTCTTCCACCCAGTACAACTCCGCAGCATTATACAATGGTGAGCGCGCCACAATTCCACCGGCTTCCTGCCTGGCTGTCTGCCTCTGTTCTTGCAAGCTGACTGTCTCACAAAGGAAAGTATGGCACGATCCCGTGCACCGTCGCGACCCCAGCAAGGAGACCCCAACAGAGGCGTCCTGCTTCAGGTTCCTGAACATGACCTCCCGCAGCTTCTCCGCCGTCATACAGGAACTCAATCCCGAGCTCCTGATGCCCATCACCCTCTTCTACCTCGTCTTGCGTGGTCTTGACACCATCGAGGACGACATGACCCTTGACATCGACACCAAGGAGCCTCTGCTGCGCAACTTTCACCAAAATATGGAAATCGATGGCTGGACCTTCACCGGTAGCGGACCTCACGAGAAGGACCGCGAGCTACTCATACACTTCGATGATGTGGTTGTCGAGCTCAAGAAGACCAAGGCGGAGTACCGCGACATCATCAAGAGCATCACCGAAAAGATGGGCAACGGTATGGCAGACTTTGCACTCAACGGCGAGCTGAACAAGGATGGCGTGACATCCGTCAAAGACTATGAGCTGTACTGCCACTATGTTGCAGGTCTAGTCGGCGAGGGTCTGACCCGGCTGTTCGTCCAGTCCAACCTTGCCAACCCCGCGCTGAACGAACGGCCAGAGCTCACCGAATCCATGGGCCAATTCCTGCAGAAGGTCAACATAATTCGCGATATTCGCGAGGACTTTGACGAGGGCAAGAAATGGTGGCCAAAGGAGATATGGAGCAAGCATGTCGACAAAATGGAAGACCTTTTCAAGCCTGAGAATCGGCAAAAGGCCCTCTACTGCGGATCGGAGATGGTTCTGAACGCGTTGAAACACGCCGACGAATGCCTGTACTACATGGCTGCCGTTAGGGAGCAGAGCGTCTTCAACTTTGTCGCCATTCCTCAGTCAATGGCGATCGCATCCTTGGAACTCGTCTTCATGAACCCGGATATCTTCGAGAAAAACGTCAAGATCACCAAAGGAGACGCGTGCCAACTGATGATCGAGTCGACGCAAAACCTCAGAGTTGTGAGTGATGTCTTCCGACGTTATATTCGGAAGATACATCAAAAGGCCGACCCCAGAGACCCAAATTTCCTGGCCATCGGCATCCAGTGCGGCAAGATTGAGCAGTTCATTGAGAGAATATTCCCCACCCAAGACATCAACAAGATGTCAGCTGCGGAGAAGGCCAAGGCAGTTCAGCGGGGACAAGAGGAAGCTGTGGACAAGACTGAGGCCCTGTACCTCATCCTGGCCGTGCTCATCGTCCTGGTGTTTGTTGGGGGTTTGATGGTATGTTGATGTACGTTCCCGTTTGTTCATTGATCAAATCACTGACATCTCGCAGATTGCGCTGGCGTGGTTCTTGGGTGCAAGGTTCGACAAAATCACAGAGAACCTGGAGTGGTCCAAACTTTTCCCACCAAGCACGCCCGACCCACTGGTTGCGCCAGCGCCAGGTGGTGCGCCGAACAACGGTGGACATGAGGAACTGTAATGAATAACAGCGCGTTCGGCGTTGACGAGGGAATGTAAATGACGACACGTTACGTGAACACTGGTAAACCACACTTCGACATTACCGGTACACCAAAACTCACCTCGTTATTTAACGACATGGGCTTTGATACATGCGAACCCAGCTGGGATTGGGGGAATACGGTTGATACTAATAACATAATACACATCTTCTCGCAGGTCTTTCTGCAATCCCATGCGAGTCTGAGCCCCGGGTCCGATGGCGAGGTAGTTGAACCGCGCATCGACCCGGACCATTGTCCTGCTGTTGAGGAGCGGACTACTTTAAACAATGGATGGGGAAAATACAGGGAACTTCACTACAAAAGCATGGATGTCAAATTGCAACCCAGTCTACCCTGATGACTGTGGTTTGTGCCAAGAAATGCTGATATTGATGGATGCGGCATTTGAAGTCTGGTTTTCCGGGCACATCCAGAGGTCATGCTGGGCTGGCTCGCCAGCATGACTTCTGCGTATGGATTGCGAACATAACACTGGTCAGCCTATCTGGCTGCCCGAGGTCATTATCCTTTGGCAGTTCCAGAGACATCCTGTGCAGTCATACCGAGCGGCCCCCTCCCCGGTTTGGCTCTTTAGTTGGGTGAGAGATAGGGGCTGGGACTGGGGCAAGTTGGGAAAGGGAGAGTAAAATGCTCTATTCCCGTGGACAATTCATTAGTCTGGACACGGCGTGAGGGCATGTAATGATCTGAGGTCTCAGGCGAGTTCCAATCGCAGAGCTCTTGAATGTAGTCCTTTATACTCCCCTGACCGCTCTCTACACAAGTATCCCGAGCACGAGCTCCTGCCTACTGAATTGACATCTGTTGCCGTGGAACAGTGTAATGCAGTGCGTAGTCTCATGAATGAGTATTGATTTGTGCCTACACTTGTAGATGCCTAAGCAGGTGGATAGGCAAGATTGCTGCAACCTACCGTCAGCAGCAGTGGACGTGGGTGTCACGGTGCCCTGGGATCTGCCCCTCTTAGTAATCATCAGTGGCCCCTGCCTCGCCAACCTGTCCGCGACACACCATCAACGCACGGCTGTCAATTCGACATGCCCCTTAACAGTCGACCTTGTCACCTGTTCACAACCCATCCAGCGCCCGTCAAGCCGTCCAGCCCGAACGAACCTCTTCCTAGAGAGGTCTTTGGCAGCCTGCACACCCTCATTCGTGCTTCCCGGCCCCCTCTCGGCACGTGGATGCTTCGATGAATGAGGTTGCTGGAACTGAGGCTTAGACCGTCCGTCGTATTGGGCGGGTGCCAGGCTTTCGGTTCTTCGGTGACCACTGGCGCTTGGTGTCCAGCTTCCAGAATCGGACGGCCGTCTGGGCTTTGGGCCAGGAACCGAGACCGAGATTGGGTGCTGCTTGTGCCTCACCAAACGCCTTCGCACACCGCCAGTCTCGGGCTCGGGCTCAGGCTCAGTCTCAAGCCCAAGCTGCCGTTGGCCCTCAAGTCGGCCATCACGACGCTACCCTGGCAGCTTGGCTGTCGATAACAGCTACGCCTTCACACTGTCGCCACACTGTCGCGTCGGAAAATCATTTCTTCGGCACTGAAGAATGGCTTCCCTTCAAATCGGTGTCGCCGACCTCTCGGCCACCAAGAAGAAGGCCATCGAGGATGCGGAAAAAATGCAGAAGCGCATTGTGCGTGAGCGTGGCGAGGCTGGAAGAGATCCCCCGCCTTACGTCTTGTCAGAGCTCATTGGAAAGGGCAGCTTTGGGCGCGTCTACAAGGCTAGGGCGACTGGCTCGGGGCGCCTCGTCGCCGTCAAAATCATCAGCATCGATGAAGGTGACAGCCTCGCACCTGGTGCGGCTGATACATTTCAGGACATTCTCAAAGAGGTCAATACCCTCAAGAAGCTCAGTGAGAGCGGCGCCAGAAACATAAACACGGTCATCGAAACGCTGCTCGTCGGTCCATCCATGTGGATTATCACCGAGTACTGCGGTGGCGGAAGTGTTTCGACCCTGATGCGACCGTCAGGCGGGCTCCCAGAGAAATGGATCATCCCAATACTGCGTGAAGTGGCCGAGGCGCTGAAATGGGTCCACAAGGAAGGCATCATCCATCGCGATATCAAATGCGCGAACGTATTAGTGACCGAGGTTGGGGGCGTCCAGCTGTGCGATTTCGGAGTGGCTGGAATTATCGAGACCAAGTTTGACAAGAGGAGCACCGTCACGGGCACACTGAATTGGATGGCCCCGGAACTTTTTGACATGTCTGTCTCGTACGGCACCGAGGTCGACATTTGGGCTTTCGGGTCCCTTGCTTTCGAAGCCGCCACTGGGTTGCCCCCCAATGCTAAGAACATGTCGCGGTTTGATCCATCGCAATTCGGCTCGTACCTGAAGCAGCACGTTCCTCGACTCCAAGGTGATCAGTTCTCAGATAGGCTTAAGGATTTGGTCGCCTTCTGCATGACCGAAGACCCAAGGGACCGCCCCTCCATCGGCCAGATCCAGGGACACCCGTACATCTACAATACGGAACGGGACTACCCCACACAATCTCTGTCTATGCTCGTCAACGCGTATCGGCTATGGGAAGTCCAAGGGGGAAACCGGATGTCGCTTTTCAATGCGGGGGGCGCGCAGGCACCGACTGGCGATGAGCCCTCGCAGCCTTCACATAGTGACGACTGGAACTTCGACACGATGATCGGTGGAATCGACCAGGGTGTTCTAGGGGACACTCAGGCCCAAGCCGTGTATGATGCGTACGGGCCTCGCGTCTCAATGATGCCTCCACCTCCGAAGCAACAGGGCCGTCGCCGCCGGCCGCCCAATATTCCGGTGTTGAAGGCTCCTTTAGAGAAAGCGTTCGATCCCAACACCATTACAAACTACGAGGAAAATGCCCGGCTGTTTTATGGCAGACCCATGCCTTCCTCAGCGCCCGAAATGGGGGAAATGAGTGCTCAAAAGGAAGATAGCACGAACCCAACACAGCCTCGAGAATCTTTGATCGATCTCGACTTGTCACTTGACGGCGATAGACTGTCTCGATTCGCAGACATGGAGGAAGGGGAGACTATTAAGGCCAATTTCCCCGCACCGAAGCGCGAGACGATCCGAGAATCTGGCCTAATTGACCTCGATGAGTCTCTCGACGGCGGGAGACTTTCTCGATATGCTGATACGCAGATGGACACTGTTAGAGCCAGTCGACAAAGTATCAGGCCGCTCGGAAGGAGCCAGACCACTTTGGATCGGCGCCGCACCCAAGATTGGTCTTTTCCAGCGGCGATTGGCGAGGAGCTCGCTCACGAGGATCAGCAGGACAACCGCAGAGAAAGCCAGCTTTACAGAAGCCAGTCGACAATGGACCATCGCCGCACCCAGGACTGGAGTTTTGCAAGCGCTACTGCGGGTGACTTTATTCAGCCAATCAAACCAGAAATCACAAGGAGCCAGTCCAGTCTTGACCATCGACGGACACAAGACTGGTCGTTTTCGGCTGCGACTGCCTCGAATCCCCGCCTCGAGGGTCAGTGGTTTCAGTCTCACGACGAGAACGACGAGGATGATTACATGGCGTTGGATTCTCTTCCCACCACCATGACAGGACACCGCCAAGACGACTCGCTACACGTAACACTTCCCCCCCGCGCGGCGACCAGTTTGGAAGTCAGTCGGTTCTCAGCCTCTAGCATGATCGATCTCGATGCCAGTCTTGTTGGAGAAAACGGCGAGTCTCTTCGTCCCGCGACTGCACTCTCCGAGGCTTCCTCCGCAACCTCGGACACCTGGAGGCCCACCCTCTCACATCAAAAGTCGTTCCAGTTCAATCTGGAAGACTCCTTTCCTTCGGCCACCAGGGAACCATCTCTTTATGTCTCGGACGACGGCATCTCGAGAAGCAGCCGAGAGCAGACTTTCCACGTACTAGACGACGCCATTCCACGAAGCAACAGAGAGCCATCCCTATATGTACCCGATGGCTTTGGTTCGACCAGTTCCATTTCATCAATTAATGAGAGAGAGCCCTCCCTTTATGTATCTGACGAAATTGGTCTTGGAATCATCCCATCGACCCCGACGTCGGGGGACGTGGTTCTTACTCCGCCGTCCGATAGCGCCAACGACACATCGGACGACGCAGCGGCACAAGCTGACGACAGCCGCGTGTCTATCACTATCGAAGACTCTGATGTCGACTCGGATGCACCCATGCCTGCAATCCCGTACATGCCGCGGGCCCCTATGATTAGCGTGCTGCAGGCGACTAGTTCCCAGGACGAGGTGAAGGATGAGCTCCAGCGCATGATCAGAAGCCTGCATGAGCATCTTCAATACACTACTTCTGTTCTGCGGACCTTGCCTGTGAGGAGGGGATCAGCGCAGGGGGAACACTCGGGATCTGAGATTTTGTTTTGAAGGGACTTCCAATCTTGAGAGAAGATTGTATTCTCGCAGGCCGTGGCTGGGCTCAAGCCCAAATATATGCTCGAGCAGCTCCACGGCCTGCTGATTTTCATTCGGGCTGACACTTCTTGGGCTATGATTATTACGGTCGTAAAGGAAGGTTAAAGAATCCTTTCTTCTCATCACCAAGTAGATTTGACGGAGGCACATACAGCATATGGTGACGGCGGAGCGCGGGCCAATCTGAGGCGGAACCTATAATACGTAATAATGAAGATATTTAGGTATGAATGAACAACACTTTAGGCGGAGGCCTTTTCCTTTACCAAGTGCTCTGCGAGCAACGAGAGGGAACAAAGCACCTCGAGGTCATTATCCTGGACAAGAAGCTACCATTGCACAAGTCGGTCAGGGGAGCCTTTTCGGAAAATTCTCGACGCAGGAACGGTCACCGTGATGACAATTATGTCGATAACGATTGTCTGGTCGATGGGAAATCTCGCCACCGGACAGCAAGTACAAATCGATACACCCCCCCCCCCCCCAAATGCCGCTGGGAAATGAGAAGTCTGCTCTCCGATACACTGCGAAACCGGCACATGATCATGACAACAAGGCCGGGCTCCATCTCTCATTCGAAGGAGGCCGGAGCGGACCGGGAGGGGGGCGGGGACCCAGATGGCAAGCTCGAGAGACTTTCCCTATGTTGAGAAGTAATTGATTGTATAGTCATTTCCCAGCCTTTGCTCACTTGAATAGTTGCTATTGCGGGGAACTCGAGTCGGGGCGAAAGAGCAAACGGCGGTAATTGCCGAGGGGAGTGCACTGTCGTAGAAATACCAGTCAAGATGGGCAAGACAGGCTCACAGCACGAACGTCTCACGCCTCCCATGCCTAGGCCTAGAATACCAGCATCTTCAAAAAGAAAAATTGATGCTACTAACGAGGGGAAGAAGAAAGTTGGCAAGGCAGAGTGCAATACCGCACACATGGACGACGAAGCTCGCCTGCCACTACGAGAGAAGGCAGTCAGAGAGAGGCTCCAAACTGGCTAAGCTGCCGTAGAGCACCTTTCTCAAGGAAGTTCCTAGATTGTGTGTTCGACGAGCCGTTGAGCAGTCTGGATAGTGATTTCAGATGGAAAGGGAGAGCCAACAAAAGCTATGGGACTGTTGTGATGTTGATAAGTTTGACCACCTTCGCGTCTCGGTTGGCCCCTGTGAGCTCAGAGAACCTACCTAAACGCAGCCAAAAATTGTGCGGGTGTACACATTGAGTCTAGATCGGAACATAGTCTGGTCCCGTTGTGATCTCTCTGAAGCGAGCTAGGGCCAAGGGGACGAGCACTTCAACGCAGGTGAAGCCATTTCGTTCTTGCCTGAGCTCCGGGCCCGGTTATACTTGCATCGAGGCCGACCGAGCGCGACTATAGCAGTTCTTCAGTCGAAACCAACAAGTCATTCTCACATCCGCCCAGCCCTTGGAAATGTTTCTAAGCCGCGCATTAAAGCACCATGCACATCAGGAAGTCAGAGCGCCACCCTCCCCCTTTTGGACAAATAGGCGCGGCTGGCGCCGAGAGGCCAGGGGTCCCGGTGACGGTGCCGAGCGGTTCTTAGAGAGGTCAAGCATCAGGGGAGCCAAGACAGTTTGCTAAAAAAGAACTGGTTGAAACAGCCAAGCCAATCACACCACTAATCAGCCGCCCACAGCCACTGGAAGACGAGATCTGTGTTTGTGTTTGCGGGTTTGCTCAATGATTTTTATTGATCACCGTCTATGCTATGTCAAGATTTGTATTTATCCATGGTCTGTTCTGCAAAACCATGCACCTCGACCAATTATTCTGGACCACGCCATAGTGGAACCGACCTATGAGGAGCTGAGGAATCAAGCCGAGAAAACCACAGTGACAACAATATGGAGAACATAAAAATGCCTGAATGCTAGAAGAGCAATGCGTCCGTCAAATGCAAATATGGTCCTGTTAGGGAAAAGAAGGCCACTCTCATGTCAAGAGAACACACCTCGGCGCTTAAATGGCCCCGTTGTTCGCAATCAGGGGTGTCGTCCCCCTCACGTTCCCCAAGACACGGGCCTGGGTCGCACCGGCAAGGTCGGTGATGCGGGTGGCAACGGCATCTATGTTCGTGATGTTCTCCTTGGCCATCAGGTAGGCGGCAAGGCCAGCAACGTGAGGGCTCGCCATGCTCGTCCCGCTCAAGGTCTCGGTGGAGGTGGTGGACTGGATACCGACGCTCTCGACGTCGACACCGGGCGCAAAGACGTCGACGAACTGGCCGAAGTTGCTGAATGAGGCGCGGCGGTCCGTGGTCTGGTCGATCGCGCCGACCGTGATGGCGCCGCGGGCGGAAGCGGGACTGTCGTTCTGGGCGTCGACGTTCTCGTTGCCGGCGGCCACGACAGGGACGACGCCTGCTGCACGGAGGGCGTTGATGGCCTGGTTGACAGCGTTGGAGCGCCCGCCACCGAGTGACATGTTCATGACCGACTTGCCCGAGAGCCCGTTGGCCTTGGCTGTCTGGGCCACTGATTTGTCTGCTGTTAGCAACTCTTACAGTCTATACGATATGTAAGGGGGTAGTGTGGTGCGGTGCGATGTGACGTGACGTGCTCTAAGAGCAAGGTGTAAGACGGAAAGGTGAGGGTAGGTCCATACCAAAATTCATTCCCGCGATGACACCCGAGTTGGTGCCGGCTCCCTGAGCATCCAGGACCTTGACGCCAACCAGAGTGGCCTTCTTAGCCACACCAAAGGTCTTGCCGCCGATGGTGCCAGCGACATGAGAGCCGTGGCCGTTAGCGTCAGTGTTGATATTGTCGGCACTGTTGAAGGCAAAAGTAGCCCGGCCCTCGAATTCCTCGTGCTCCTCCATGATGCCCGTGTCGACGATGAAGGCGGTGATGCCCTGCCCGGCCGAGTCGTCAAAGGTGTAAGTGGTTCCCCCGGCCTGTGCAGACGACAGGCGGGCCAGGCCGGTGGTGGCATTTTGCTGGGTGACGAGTGCGTTGAGGTGGACGTAGGCGTCGGCCTCGATATAGGAAACCTCGTCGGCGTTGTTGATCTCGAGTGCGGAGGCGTCGTCTGCCTCGAGGCACATGGCCCTCATGCTGCCGATGCTGAACGTGTGAACTGTCATGCTGAGCATGCGGTTGTCGATGGGGGAGCGCTTGCCGATGTTGCGCTTGGCGATGGTCTCGACCCAGTAGGCCTCGTGCGTGGCAATGGCGTCGTCGTCGAAGGTATCGTTGTAGACGACGACGTACTTGTTTGGGATGATGTTCTTGGCATCAGGATTCATGATAGGCACACCGAGGCCCTGGAGAGGTGCTCGGACCGGGGCCGGCGCCGGCGCGGGGGCCCCCAGGGCGAGCGAGGCCAGAAGGGAGAAGGTGGCGAGAAGAGAAGTCGATATGGGAGCCATGATGACGGCCAAAATAAAATATCAACAGTGAAAGATGGTGATAGTGATGTTAAAAGAAGGGTATCACCAAGAAGAGAGATGCCAGACCAGCACTTGCACACAGAAGGAATGTCACCCGGAGGGAACGAAATAGTTGCACGGTTGAAGTAGAGTCTGCCCTTGATACCAGACTGACGCTCAGTCTGGTGTGACTTGTCTGGCGGTGGCGGGGATGCGGCAGACGACAACAACAACGACAACCAGTGACAAGAAGCAGAAGCAGAAATAGAAGAGGCAGTGGACTTGGAAGGAGGAGGGAACGAATCGAGCCACGGACAGCGGCGAGGAGGGTGGGTATCAAATAAGTCTAGGAATTAGAAACACAAGAAGAGAAGAAATAACTAGTATGGCTCCCAAGAAGAATGAGATGGCTTGCTATTGAGGGACGAAGGAAAACAATGGCTGGGCGCGAGGCGATATATCAGTCAATGGGGCCAGGCAGGCCATTGTGCGCGCCCAGCCAGCAACATCAGCAGAACCAGAACCAGAACCAGGGACAAGACGGCAAAAGCTGGTACTCAGGAGACGCGTCTGCTAGCGAGAGGCAAGGGCCATGGTTCGCCAAGCGCATGGGTCTGTCTGTGATAGCGATTCTGCAGAGGCAGGACAGACAAGCATCAAGATTTAGGTGTCGCAGCAGACTTGGCGGTATTGGCCCGGCGGAGCCCCCTTTTGGAGCCTCTGGGCGAGGCAGGACGGCAGGACGGCAGGGAGCAAACAAATAGGAGAACAGATGGCGCCAGGGGAAACACGAGGCGAGGCAAAGCGGGGCGGTGGACGAGGGCGATGGCGAGGATACAGAGCAGGAGGAGGAGAAGGAGTTGACGATGAGGCGGCGCGCCTTGCGGGTTGAGTGGGTGAGTGAGTGAGTGAGTGAGTGAGTGAGAGATGGTTACGCAGCCCTTCTGCCGCCAAGTCAAACGTGTGGCAGGCTGGCATGGGGATGGGGAGGGAGAGGGGAAGGGGGTGTTTGTGAAGTTCCCTAAGCGCGAGACGACGCCGAAGTGGTACATGGCGTATACCTTGGAGACATCACAGACACGACATACATGACTGACGTACACACGTAAATACATGCATACATCATACAAGAGAGAGCGAACGAACGAGCAGGCAAGCGGACCAGGCTGATGATCGCCGCGTCGGGGGCCCGGGGGCCGGAGGGCATGTTGAGATGTCCTGTCGGGAGTTTTCTCTGCATCGACACATGCGGGCCGTGTAACTCTCGAGGCCACAGGCTCTGCAGATCTGGGCGACTCGGCAGGGCCACAGTGGTGCCTGCTAGGCGCCGGCGTCGAGGAGATTAAGGTACTATTGATCAGTGAGGCTCAACACACCAGGCCGGCGGGCCTCGACACCGGCGGCCCGGGGTGTGTGGAGAGGCGGAGAGTGGAGAGAGGGGCAGAGACAATGCAATGTAATGTAGTACAATGCAATGTAATACAATACAATAGACAGACTACAATCCATAGATGCTGTGGATTTGATATGTCCATGTCAATATGAGACGAAGAGGACGGGATCACGACCGCCATCATGACCACAAAGTCGAAGACCAAGAGCCGCAGCGGCAGCGGCAGCCAGGGATAGATTAAGGGCGATCTAAGGACGCTTCAAGGACAGGCTATTGTTGCTTACTGCAAGGCACGCGGATACATCCATTGGCCAGAGCGGTTCGAGGCCTGGCTTGTGTGTTCCAGCCTCGGATGGTCCCAGCTCAACAGCCACTCAGCCCGGGAGCCCAGTCAGCTCAGTATGGATGGTACCTGGGCGCCCATCATGCTTAATTTAGAGAAGCAGCCCGCCAGCGCACGAGACGGGGCGGCGGTTTGACGGGTGGGTAATATAGGAATGGAAAGGAAAGGGAGAGAGAAAAAAAAAAGACATGCCAGATCTTGAACCTTGCAAGGCCAAGGGGATCGCCGCCAAGACGCAGACGTAGCTTGGCGTTCCCGCAGGCCTTGTACTGTGTAATCATCCTGGCGTTTTGGAATCGGCAGACTCCCTAGACTGGGTACTGCTAGATATACTAGATAGACTGTCCCATCGACTGTGCACACAGTCACACACAGTAATGGCAGATTTGATTTGACTTGACTTGACTTGACTACTGTGGCATAGCTTATGATGTTGATGCCCCTGTGTGCGTTACCCGCAGCAGCAGCAGCGAGAAAAGATATGTCTGTCTGAATGACTCCCTAGATGGGATCCGAATCTTGAATGGCACGATAGATCGATCGGCACTAGGGTGGCTTGTTGTGTCGTGTCATAGGGTGCTTTGTCGTGCGCGTTGTGCTGTTTGAAGCGAAGCATCGACGCGTGGCGGGCTGTCAACTGCTGCACCGCTGTGAGCGGCAGGGCATTGCACAAAAACACACAAAACGCAAAACGCAAAACACAAAACACAAAACGCCAGATACCACGACCCAGGACACACAAGACAGTCGGTTGCCCACAAGGACCCCACAGCATGGTGTCTGAGGAAGGCTGAAACCCGCCCAGGGGGCTTGGTGATGTCTGCTGCCTCCCGAGGTCCTCACCTCACCACCTCCTTGCCTCCTTGCCTCGTAGCCGCCTAGCCGCCCCCCCCCTGCAACCTCCTCCTCCTCCTCCTCCCCCTGCTCCTGACAACAACATGCTTTGCCCTCCTCTAGGACGAGGACGGGATATGGAGGAGGAGAGCGGAGGAAACAGAAGACCTGCACCAGCACAAGATTGTGATAAGATAAATAGTTTGACGAGCCCGGCCGTGCATTACTCCAGGCCGAGGCGGTGCTTCCGTACAAGTGCAACTGAGCGTAAGTAATTAGACTCGTTTCTCAGCCGTCCCAACAGCTGCACGCAGACATGTATATTGTACACAGACACGGGCACGGATGGAATCATGGGCCATATACAGTAAGTTGTGTGTTTCCCCATGTTTGTGTGGTCGACTTGACATGACATGGCCAGGGCATGGCAGGGCATGACAGGGCATGACAGGACATCATGAGAGGACTGGACGAATGGGTAGACGGGTGATGGATGGGTGGCATTTATAACAACAGCAGCAGCAAAGAGAGGCCCTGTCTTGGATCTAATCTCCCCTGGCCCCATGCCCCATCCCATCTCCGTCCGGCCCGTCCAGTCCAATTCGCAGTTCCCAATTCTCAATTCCCAATTCCCAATTCCCGAGTCCCAGATTGATGCAGACACCAGATGCTATGGACGGCAATTAAGGTCCAGTCCAGTCCAGTCCAGTCCAGGTAAGTCCGATTCCATTCAATTTCTGATCACTGCTGCTGCGCCTGCGCCTGCGCCTCCTGTACTCCTTGCTGCTGTGCTCCCACTCCCACTCACACTCTCGCTCTCTTCCTTCGTACTAGACTACCTAGGTATAGACGACTGCATCACATATCTACAGACTGGAATAGACAGATATCGTAAAGCCCAGGCTTCATTGTCAATCGTTGTTGCTCCTGTCAAGACCGGTCCTGTGAGGAAGGGTTACTTGACCACCCTCCCCCTCCGCCCTCCCCCCCCCTCTTATCGACCCCCCTTCTTCAACCAAACCCCCCTCCCCCTCCCCCCAAAATCGACAGGCGGTCCGTACAGCCCAGGCCCAGCTCTTCCACCTGCCCGCTTGTCCAATCTCTCTGTGCCTCTCTGCCTCATCCACTCCCAAACTGTCACCCATCCATACAGGCCTACCCAAGACGTAGGGGAGTCTTCACATCTTCCCGCACAGCACCGCCCTACCCGCGTGCTACTCGGTCAACGGCAGCCCGCTCCAACCAAGCAACCAAGCAACCAAGCAACCAAGCAACGAAGCAACCAGACAGACCATCCCTCATCCGCCATCCGCCTCTGTCTCGAAGCGCATCTCCCTCCCTCTGCCTCTGCCTCTGCCCTCTCCATCTCCATCTCCATCTCCATCTCCATCTCCCTCTCCCTCTCTCCATCAGCCCACGCGGCCCTCCGCCCTCGTCTACTGCTGGCTTGCCCACCAGCATTGTCGTCGCAATATCCCGTTACCCGGCGCCTCCCTGTTCTCGGCCAATCGCTGCCGGCCAAGTCACGCCCTCACGCGACCCCTTCTCTCGCCGCCCTCGCTTTTTTTTCGTTCGTTTTCCTCTTTCGTCCATCTTGGTCTATGGTCTGTGAGCTGCCAGTACCGGCCGCTCTGCCTGTCCTTTGCCTGCCAACTCCCGGTGCTGGTCCATCAGAGGGGTCCACGCTTCTCTGCGACCTTCGACGTCGACACAGACACCGACCCCGACACCGACACCGACCGCAACAGATCGCAACAGAAACCTTCGCCGTCTATACCTTTACCCCATCGTCAATCACCGACTCCCTCCCTCCTTCACTCCCTCTCGGCCCGGCCTACCCTCGCCCGTCAAGCAGCTACTTCAAGCACACAGACACCCACACCCACATGCGAGCGAGAGCAAGTCCGACAGGTGCCATCCACCCGTCCCAACTGACTCGATCGTACCCGTCTTTCGCTTCCCAGAATGTCGGTCCAGACCGCGACTATATTCAATCCCGACAGCCATGTCGGCCCCTTGTCAATCGACACAAGGCGCACCAGCATCGACCGCTCCTCCGTTGACCGCTCTGCCGCCGCCCGCCAGGACGTCGGCAAGGCCACCGTCGAGCTGGCCTCCATCATGGCCATCGCTTCCAACCCCGTTTCCCCAGGCGCCTCAAGCCCACCCCTCCCACAGGGTGCGAGGATGATGCAGGACTTTGACCCGCCCGCCCGCCCGAGCAGCACCCCCTTCCCAGAACCCGAGCTCGGCCAGACAACCATTCGGTGTCTCAGCTGTCCCTCCGAGCCAGGCTCAGGCTCCGGTAATGGCCATGGTCACGCCCATCGCCATGACCACCACCATCACCAGCACTTTGCCGAGTCTCCCGTCCTCGGCAGCACTGACCTGCCCCAGCCTCCACTGACGCACACAAACCTCGACGACCTCCCCGCCGAGATACACGAATGCATACTCGATCATCTGTTCGGATACAGGGTTTCGGCCTCGTCCAAGAGCTCCTTGGGCATGCCCAGCGTCACGCGTAGCTGGGGCACGGCCCTGAGGCACTCGAGGCGGAAGGAGCTTTCGGCACTGGCCTTGGTTAGCAGCGTGTGGAGGGCCCTCATCCAGGAGCGGCTGTACCGCCATGTCAAGATCAAGGCGACGGTGCAATCCCTGAATGAGGCCGTGGCCTTCTTCGCCCATCACTCGCACCTCCGGCAATACGTCAAGCACGTGGAGCTGTGGTTCGCCGTCTTCCAGCCCAAAAAGAGCGCCCTCGCGCTGTCCAGCTCCATCCTCCCGCCGGTCACAATCGACGGCTTAACCAACGCCTCGTACGTAATACCCACTGACAATTGCTCGCTCGAAGAAGCCTTCTATTTTGTCAGCACCACACTCCCGGAGGTCTGTGTCCTCACGCTGGAAGGCGGGGAGCGCAAGAAGGCTCCCAGGGTACGTCACCATATCCTTGAAGAGGGGCATGAGAAGCCGCTGCCCAGGATCGCACCCATCCGAACGCTCGTGTGCAAGGGGCAGTGGAACCTGATACGGAGCGAGGACGACTTCGATGCTATCGTCTACGCACTACCAAACCTCCAGGAATGGCATGGGAATTACAGCAAGGCCAAGTCCAAGAGCTACCTGTGCATGGCCGCGATCCTCCCGAAGCTTCCTTTGAACCTGACCAGTCTGAGCCTGAACTTGGAGGGGGTCGAGTACCGACGGGAACTGTCCTTTCCCCCATACTTCCTCAAGGTCTCCAACACCCTGCACTTCTGCACGAAACTGGCTGAAGCCGCGCCAAACCTTGAACATTTCGCGTACACAGGCCGTGTATGCCGGGCATTCTTCGACCTCTTGGCGCGGCTGGTCGAGCCCCGAAGCACACGGCTCAAGACGATCGATCTGACGGTTAGGAACTGCTGTCGCCATGTCATCCACTGGAACGAGTCCGGCTCGGGAATCACGGATATGAACTTCATCAATGCCTTCGAACAGCTCGTATTAGCCGGGATCAGGGCTCTCGGCAGGCTCAAGGCCGTGGAGTACTTGCGGATCCGATACGTGGATCTAGGTGAGTGGGAAGAAAGAGAGTGGGAGAGAGATAACCCCCCTCCTCCACCCCTCCCTCCCTCGGCCTTCCGACAGAAGGCTTCAGAGGGGGCATGTTAAGCATCATCTAACACTAACCTGCCTGGCAGACTCCCCGGTTCCGCCCCTGAATCCTTACTTCATCCTCCGCGACGGCTGGTGCTCTGGCGTCTGGAGTGATGCCATTGTGGCTGAGCTAAACCGCACCCGGCCCGACGCCCAGTTCGAAGACCTCGCTGAGTCTTTCGGTGAGGTCGGTATTAACAAAGACGGCAGAATGGTGATCAGCCCTGAATTCCCCAGGAGCCGGGTGCTTTCCCTCAAATTATCGAACTACGCGTACCTGGCAGGAGGAATTGCCGTGCCTTAGGGACGGTTAGGGAGGGACAGTCACAGGCACTGAGCTTCGACAGACTGGAAGCATCGGACCGATCACCAGCTCGAGGAGATTTTGAATCGGGAGCATACGAGTGTGGAAGCAAAGCACGGCGTTCTCTCCTTGTTCTGTTTTTTTTTTTCCTTTTGTTTTTTTTGGGTTTGCCATTTAATACCTAATGATATCCCCCCCTGTTTGCCATGACTGGATATGTGAGGCATAGAAAAGGCGTTTGGTTTGGGTTATTCTCCTGGGCAATTGTTTCGAAGCGTTGAACATATCGGGTTGGGTGTATGGCATGAGGAGCTTTTAGGAAGACTAACGCATGTGGTCGCTTGTGGCTAAAGACGGCAGCTCCCTGCCCACGCGCCTGGTTGATTCGAAAGCTTCCATCCTGCCAGCCCCGAGCCACGTGTTTGGGGACGAGCAGGCTGTGACCGGACTGCACAAATTTTGTCGCATAGCCATTGCACAATTTGATTAAGAGAGTAAACGAATCAATCAGCAACAGAGCCACATATTTGCAATTCAGATAGACAAGGTGCAAAACCCAATATTCATGCACAGATGGATGAAGCTCTACACAGAGGGCCTTGCTCCTTGCATGTGATCTCGCTTGTTGATTAGACTATTTACAGCCAGACTATATAAGCTCACGCGGTTTGAGTTGTCATATCTCACATGCTCTGTTTATGCTTTCTGGGTGGACAAGAGAAAAAGCAAAACACATCTCTTAAGGGTTCATAATACTATGACGGATGTACGCCACCAATCCTTCAGTCTACGCGACATCGCCCACAATGATCCCCAGGATCCAACAATTCGCCAAAAAGAACCCCAGACTTGATACCCACAGGCCGGGCACGAAGGTACTGACCCCCAGGAATTCTAGCCCATAGCCCTGCTGTAGCCACACTGCTTGCGTCAAGACCCAGAGTAGCAAGGCTGCGCTGCCCAGTTTAGCACTGCGCAGGAAGGAGGAGCGTGGAAGGTAGAGTGGGAGGAAGATAAGATACCAGAGAAAGTACTGTTTGGGTTTTGCCCCAGTCTCTTGTCAGTCTTGAGGTTCTGACGAGCTAATGAGGCCCGCGGGGAGGGGGAGGAGGCAGGGTTTGCATTCGTACCTGGCTTGTACAGACTTTGTTAAACGCCACAAAAGCCCAGGTCTGCGCTAGCATGGTGGTGGGCAGATCTTTTTTGGCCATGATCAAAGGGATCAGGACGCACGACAGCAGGAGCTGCGGAAAGAAGGCCACGGACTCGACACGTATGCCTCGGGAGATGTCATCCGGGGAAGCGGAGGCCAAGTAGAGAAGGATGTTGTACGGGCTGAAATTGTGCCGGTGGTCGATGCGCGTGACGTGATGGAGGTAGGTGTGCACAAGGAACGGGTGCCCGTAGGAGGCATACATGGTCAGGTTCAGAGCCATGAATACACTCAGGCTTACAAGTGCGAGCTTGAGCCGCGGCCCGGTGAGGAAGGTCGCCACAGCACCAACCACCCAAGACTGGTTGGCCGGCTCACCTGAGATATGGTCCTGGTCCATCCACCACACTATAGCCGGGGCGTAGATGAACGGATAGATCTTGAAGTGCACGCCCAGACCCAGGAGCACACCTGCAAGTGTCACCCTTCTCGACAGGACTGCCCACAGGAGGGCCAGGACCATGACGGCCAGCAGGCCCTCGGAGCTGCCGCGCGTGCTGATGGTGGCGACCATGGGGTTTAGCAGCCAGATTGCAGCAAAACCCCTCGCCGTGGACTCATCCATGGCCAGCATGCCTCGTCCCCTCATGGTCAGGATGCTGACAATCAAAGCGCCCGCGACGACATCAGCGGCGGCGAACAGCAGCTTGCCAAAGCTGAACCAGGCCACATTGACCCAGTGCGGGTTCACGTCTGTCGTCCAGGTCGTAGGAATGAGCGCCCATGACAGCAAGGGCGTGTAGCGGTACGTCTCCCTGGCGTAGGGGCCCTCGGTGCGGCCTTGGGAGACGAAGCGCGTCGCATCGGTGAAGACGAGGTAGTCGATGTCGGTGTACTTGAGAGGAGAGTTTGCGTCCTGCCAGAGACCATAGACGATGAGCACGGCTCTGAGCAGGACGGATGCGGTGTAGAGCGGCACAGGGCTTGAGAACAGAGTGGACTTGAGTCTTGAACCTTGTCCTGGCCCTGGCCTTTGCACTTGGGTTTCTGGCTTGGGAGGCACCATCTTGGACCGTCGAGTGGAGCGTCGGAAGCGGCCAGTTGCTTCACGATGAACCGCTGCTGTCCATCACATGTGGCTCTCTCACTAAGGCTCTGTAAGTGAGTGAGTGAGTGAGCTATCATGCAACACCCCATGGTGAAGAAAACTGGGCTGCAGATTACTCGCACTAACAATTTCTCAGTTGTCGTCTTAAGGGTTCCAGCTCATAGTCTGGGGGTGTTATTTGGGGGGGAGGGGGTGCATACGCAACACCCTGAACCCTGGAACGCGGCCTCGACCGCAAAATAACAGGCTCCGACACTGCATACCAAAAGCAGCCCTGGAACGCAGAGCAAAGAACTCAGAAGGCCAAGTCCCGACACATCATCGAACATGGCAGGCCAGAAGAGGGACTCTAGGGGCAATGCCAAGAGCAGCGGCCCCAAAGCTCCCCTTGTCCGCAATGAGTACACGCACATGTTTGAGAGCTTCCGAGACGAGCTTGACAGCCACCACGACCGCAGGGAAAGGATCGTCAAGGCCTCCAGGGATATCACGGCCTTGAGCAAGAAGATGTAAGGCACTTGCACTTGCACTGCTTTGGCGCCCTGCCCGCGCCGCGATTGTTGGGCCCGTCACTGACGCCGCCGCTAGAATATTCTCATTGCAACGGTTATTGCTCACCCCGTCCCAGCTGTGCTGCGCGCCTGACTGACATATCTGGCCCAGCATCCGCAAGATACAACCAGACATGCCTGATCAGACCGAGAGAGAGATCCAGTCCCGCCTGAGCGAGATCTCTAGGCTCCTCGCAGCCGTCACTCCCGACGTCCAGGGTATCAATCGCTACCGCTACTCGCGCAGCCTGGTGTGCATCGAAGAGCTGATCGAGGCCCTGACTTTTGCCCACTACCTCCGCACCCAGCGCCTGATGGGCTTCAGCGAAGCTGTAGGCAAGGTCGCTGAGCTCTCAGGCTACGCCGGCGACCAGATGGATGTCGATGCAGGAGATCCGCCTCCACCCGCCAACTCTGACGCTCCAAGACTTGTGGTTCACGTCACTGAGGAGGACTACCTCATGGGTATCTTTGATCTTTCTGGCGAGATGATGCGATTTGCCACCACTACCGCCGCTCTCACCGGCACCATGGCCGGTGGCAGTGCCACCCCCGCGGTGGACGGTCGTGAGAGGACCATAGTGGTAGACATGCAAGAACTCGGCAGTTTCTTTGAGATGCTACCGCAACAGTATAATAAGAGTTATCAGATCAAGCTCAGCACGCTAAGGACGTCGGTACTGAAGGTAGAGAAGCTGGGTTACGGCTTGACTGTGAGAGGCACTGAGAGACCCGCAGGCTGGATGCCTGAAGATGGTAACGATCCGTCAGAGGACGATTATTAGTAGATGCGCTTCGAGGTGCTTGCTCCTGCTTCATGTATGCTACCTGGCAACTCGGGCATCAAAATCTAAGTTATTGTGCAGAACTGCGTCGTGAGACACCTAGTTAATAAGCAATAGCATAGCTTCAGCTGTAATACGCAATGCGCTTGCTAATATAGTTAGCATTCAGTGAAATAATTCGTTAATTAGCTTATCTCTACTTGAAGTAGCTTTTAAGCTTATTGGGTAACTTATAGCAGCTGTATGGCTTTTTGTGGCCTTAAAGAATGCTTAGGCGAGTTTTAAAAAGAGTTTTACTAAGAGCCAAGTCTGAGGCTCTTACTTATTATGTAAAGAAAAGGGATATAACAGGATAACCAGCCATAGGATAATCACTTATGGGATAAACTCCCTTGGGATAAACCCAGGTATAGTATTTGCCTGCTGAATAATATTCTATATGGGGAAATAAACAAGCCACAGGGGGCTCCGCAATGACGTTTTTTTTATTTTCTTTATATGGTGGCGTTTTTCTCCCGATAGCGTATGTGATAATGCTCTAGAGATAACTACCTTTTGACAGCTATCGCAAGCAGATAAATAAGTATTTGTAGATGGTGAAGACATTGCTCGCTAGGCTTTGGGGACGCACGAGAGAAAGAGGTGAGACTATGCGCAACTATTGCTGTAGAGTACAATATGACGTTAGTATAGTCAGGCTTTGTCGTAGATTTGGATCTCATTTTTGAGGAAGAGGCAAGGACAGCGCATCGATCATTCGCCCGGGTGGCTTGGGCTGGGGCGCAATGTGACTCGACGCTTATGTGCTAGCACTGAGACAGCATTGCATATTAGTCTATAACCGATGCGCAATTGGCTGGCTACTGTGGTAATGACTGTCCTTGAGTGTGCTTGGCAAATGGCCAGTCTGCGCTTGGTAAGATGTCACGACTGGGACTTTGCCCCAGCATCTCCCGGAACGCAATCGTTGGTGGTCAATGTCTTTGCAGTACATCATCGTATAGAGTATTTAGCGCCACTGTTATTATGCCGCCCACAGCACCACCTTCGGCCTTGGATGGGCCCCTGACGGCAGAGCAAGCCTTCGACTCAATCGGCCCGGCATACGAAGATGCCTTCGAAGGCCTGCCCGAACAGGCCTACTCGATCCAGTGGCTACTGGCCCAGCTCGAGAATTCTGGAGCCAAGACGGCCAGGTTCGTCGACATAGGCTGTGGCACGGGACGCCCTGTCTGTCTGTCACTTGCCAACGCGGGCCACGATGTCCTCGGCATCGACGTATCTGCCGCAATGGTGGCTGCAGCCCGTGAGCGGGTCCCAAATGCGAGGTTCGAGCAAATGGATATCTGCAATTTCAACCCACCAAAGGGTTCGTACGACGCTGCCAGCGTCTATTTCAGCCTGATTGCCAGCGTGACCCAGGAAGATATCAAAAGATATCTTACGAAGATATACGAACTCCTCAAGCCAGGGGGCTTCTTCGTCTTTGCAACGGTACCAGTTGATGGTGAGAGCATGCAAATCAAGTGGATGGGACGACTAGTCACAGTTTCGAGCCTGAGTCCGGATGAAGCAGTGCTGGCAGTCAGCAGGGTCGGCTTCGAAGTTGTTCATGATAAAGTTACAAAGTTCATGCCCAAAGGGGAAGAGGCTGGCATCTGCCAGAAGACGGAGGTGTGGGAAGAGCCTCACCTGTTTGTGTACGCGAGGAAGCCAACGTCAAACTAGAAAACCATTCTGATGTTTTCTGTAATACTGTGCAGATCCTATGCTGTTTCACTTTACGAGATCTCGAAGTTGTGTGCTCGAGCCTAGCTTGACTGCAAGATCACCAAGTCTTCAAAGTACTGTCAAATGTGACGTTGTCCAACCGCGTTTGACAAGGAATACATATTGTGCACATGTGTGCCAACCCCCCCCCCTCCCCACATGGGGCATATCGCCAGGTTTCGGGCATGATTGTGTCATCTCAAGATCGATCGGTCATGATGTATGTGTAGCTCTGGAGGACCCGCCTAACCAGTCAAGAGAATTCCAATGGGCCGTACGTGTGCATCTTTTAGGAGATCGCTTCGTGGTGCTGGCGTTGCATGAATTACCCACATTTGGCCAGAAAGCTGGGTGGTTTTGTTGTGAGAACCCGTGTCTGTTCCTGTCTATCTCACAAACCGTGCCTACGTGGGATTCGGGTTGCCCAACTTCCTTTATCCGAATAAATCCTTACCAGCCATAGTCTTGCTCACATTTCAGTTCACAGTGTCCACCTTCGCCTCTCCCAACGTTTCCTTCTCAATCTCTTCCTCATTCCCAGCGCTGTATCCGGTGCCCCTTAACATCTGCGTTAATCCGATTTCATTATTGATCTCCTCCATCCTCTCGGAATCCGCCTGCGCCGTGCCCTCGCTTCCAAAGATGACATCCATCTCCTCTAGCGTCAGCCGCTTTGTCTCAGGGACGAAGAACCAGATGAATACGGCTCCAAGATATGTTAGCAGGCCAAATAAGATGTATGTGCCATACGGCATCGCTGAAAGCATATCGGGCGTGACCTGGCCCACAATGAAGTTATTCATCCAGTTACTGCTTGCACCTAAGCTCACTCCATATGGCCGTGCAGACAGCGGCCAAATCTCAGCGACGAGGATCCAAGCGCATGGTCCCCAGCTATATCCAAAGTGGATCTGCAGCATTTAGAGTTAGCAATCAAGGCACGAAGGAAGAAGAAGTTCATTCGAAATGTGGTTGAGGTAAACAACTACGTGCCCAGTACCTGTCTCGAAAAATGCAGCCTAAAAAAGGGTCGTGATTCAAGGAGTGAAACAGACCACGCAAATGGCAGATGCTTCTCCCTGGAGGAGTAAAAACTGTATCCGAAAGCTGCTTACCACAAATAGCCATACCATCGCCACCGCGGCCCAACCAGCTGCAGCCTGTGTCTCCCACTGCGTGCGGTTTTTTGCGATGATAACCGCAATGATTATATGGCAGGTAGCCATGCCGATCGCCCCAACTGCTAGGACCGGCTTGCGCCCGACGCGGTCAACGTACAGGACAGCTGGAATGGTAGCCAAGAACATCACGATACCGACGACTCCGGTGGCGAGCAATGATGTTTCGGTGGAATCAAGGCCGAGTTGACTGAAGATTGTTGGAGCATCTGCGAAAATTAGTGTCAATGAAATCGGCACTTTGTGGTCCGGCCGGTGGTTCCCAGCAAGATCCCGAAAGTGAATGAAAAGAATCATTCATAAGGCAGATAGACATATACGTACAATAGAGGACGGCCTGGATTTCATATGTCAGCAAGTTGAGCAACTCATTTTAGACATAAGTGATTTTACAGAAACTCACATTTATTCCTGTCCATTGCTGGAATGCCATCGTGACGCAAGCCACGATCACTCTTTTAAACATGGCCTTCGTTTGAAAGAGGCTCTTGATGGCCACAAATTGTAGTTTGAAGGTGTTCCACGCAGTTTGCTCCCGCAGATGGGGGAATTTCTCCGCCACCGTCCGTTTCTCGAACATGCTCTGCGCTTTGATTTCCAAGAACTCCAGCTCAACCAGCTCATGGTCTGCGGTCAATCCCCGCAGCCGAGCGAGGACACTGCGGGCCTCATCTTCGCGGCCATGGTGGACTAGCCATCTTGGCGAAAAGGGCATGAACAACATACCAAAAAAAAGTACCAGGGCTGGGGCGATTTGAAGGCAGATGGGCGTCAGCCATGCCGCATCGCTCTGGGTTTTAAGCGTGGTGCCACCAATGAAATTGGTCCCATAGTCGATCCAGAAAGAAACCATAATCCCAAAACAGATTGCCAACTGCTGTAGCGAGACAAGAGCTCCTCGAATTTCAGGTGGGGCAACTTCGGAGTTATAGATTGGCACGATCATTGCCATCGAGCCTACGCCCATTCCGGTTATAAAGCGCCCCGCAAGAATACTTCAACGTAGAGTCAGCGATTAGTCAACTCTAGCACAAGGTGTGGCATTGAGGACGGCAAGGAACGACTTCTGGCCATAGACCATTACACAAGCCATAGCCCGGCAAAGGCCGCAACGGGTAGTGAGCTGAGTGCTGGACGAGCTTAAGCTCGAGCGTCCGCTTCACGACCACAATATTTTTAGGGTAAATAAACAGAAGGGAAAGGGAGGACTATAGAACAACCAGCCATGGGACAACCTCTTATGGGAAGACCTCCTATGGAATAACCTCATATAGGATAATCTCCTGTAGGATAACCTTGTACAGGATGATCTCCTACAGGATGAATCTGTACGGGGATGTAAACCATAAGAGGTTTCGCGATGATGTTCTCGCACTGTCCCAAATGTGGCAGTGTAATAATGCATATGATATATGTAGTAGAGGAGTAGCTCTGGGTCGGAAAGGAGCAATGGGTCGGCTGCGAGGCAATCTGGAGAGGCCGCTTACCTGTTATGGCCCGCCCCGGTAACAGCTGTGACCTGGATGATAACGCCAACGATGAAGACGGTTACTGCGACAAGAATTCCGTATTTTCTGGAGATGGCCTCGGCAACAAAACCAGACAAAAGAGTTCCCAGCCAGGCACCAAGCTCGAGGATGGCAGTTAGCCAGCCCTTTTTAGTCTGGTCTGCATTGGGGTCGATAGGGTCGTACTCGCCCATGTCTGCAGTCAAATATCAGCTTGGGCCCCAACACCTGGCCTATTGACAATACTAAGCCCTTCCTCGTTCTGGGAGACATACGCTCTTGGAAGCTGGGCATAGCGAGGACACCCGAGAACATCCCCTGATTGTAACCATACAAGACACCGCCTATGCAAGCAAAGGCGGCGATAGCAAATACACGAGCGTTCTTTACAAGCGCTGCCGGACCACTCGAGCCCATCAGAGCCTGTCGACGGTGCAGAGCCGCATCGTATATAGCTGCGGTGCCCATATTGAAAGGAAGGGCTTTCTCAGGTCGCCAAAACCCGGTTGACGATATCCTCGGGACTAGTACACCGTAGTTGTTTCGAACAGGCGGGAAAATGATATATGTGAAGGCACAAAGTTCACAATGACCCCAGCGGCAAGAACTACAGATGCCTTCGAGATAGCCATCCAAGACGGCTCTCTGGGCGTGACAAGGTATTTAAATGCCATCGACTGGTGTTAACCCAACTCCAGAGCAGCGCCTCCGCAGCAGATGCAACCCCTTCCATCCTCCCATGCGAGACGACCGGCCCCAAATGAGCAGTACCCAATCAACCGTGCCAATCAAAACTTGAGGTTCATCAGTTGGACCCTTCCCCATCTGCTCATAAGCTCCATCGAAACATGCCTCCTCGCAAAAGACAATCCAAGTGCTTACCTCGCTCTCGGGTCAAAGATGAGGGGTAAATGAACCCTGCGGTCGCATGCCGATCCATTCTCCCGTCTGCAGTGTTCATTGCGCATATTTGACGCCAAAGTATCCTGTACATACCTAAAGAGTTGAATGTTCACTGACCTCTGGAACAGGTTGGAAATGCAGACTCGAGCGGCGACGTTTGTCGACCTTGCAATAGCGGTGGGACCAGTCCACACGAGTTTTACATGAAAGCATCTCTACTACTACCGGGCGACCCAAATGACCAGCTGCTTTGACATGAATCTTTGCAGGACACGGGTCGGTTCGGGGTTGCTGACCGTCTACAGTTCGTACGGATATAGGGTGGATCGCGGCAGTTCTCCCTCGGCAAAAAGTTGGGCGACCCGTACGAGTGGCCGGCCTACTTAGGCTAAATAGCCCTTGCGCGGCTAATTTGTATGTACTGACTGATCCATGCGAAATTGTCATTTGGGTATCGGTTTGCAAAGGCCCTAGGAAATGCGGAGACTGGTCGATTCAGACTCTTATCTCGTGCGCAAGGCTGAACACAGGCGAACGATGCTTCCATCATCCCATACATAAGTACGCAGAAATCGACATGCAATGTTACATACACTATTGGAACAACACCTTTATACTCTCAAAAATGACAATACGTCATTGCGGAGACACCTGTGGCTTACATCTCCATACAGGTTTATCCTACGAGAAAGCATCTTATAACGTATTATCCCCAAGGAATTAAACCCCAGGAGGTTATCCCATAGGAGGTTATCCCATAGGAGGTTATCCCATAGGAGGTTATCCGATACTTCCCTTGTTTCCTTTGAATTCCAGATATACTGTGGCCGCGAAGCGGACACCCGACCTTAAGCTAATTTGAGATCAAACTGACCAAGTGCGATAGGTAAAGCAGTTTGTGCATGAATTTGCAGACCATCCACGGAAGCACCAGTTACGAAAATCATCGTCATCACACAGCGGTATGGTTTGCTGCAGCTAGCCCCTAAGCCCCCCATATGGTGAAACCGATCCTGCCTTGACGAATCGAAGCCGGAGCAACAGAGCATCATGCGTAAGAGCTACGATTCAAGTATAAAAAGGTTTCACCCTCCCATTGGAGCTGTACGTTATCGTCTCAATTTTCTGTGTTCCCTCCAGTCGTCTGGGCCCCCTCCCCTCCAACAGCTGAGCAAGCCGCCAATGTCATCTGCTGCGCAGGCAGGGAATCATGCTTCCTTCGCATGATCCTTCGTTTCGATGAGCGCTCTTGAGATCATACAGGACGGCAATCCATCCTGCCTCGATGGTGGAAACACGGCTGTGGGCAAACTCAGCCAGTTTGATACCCGGTGGGCCTTACACAAAACGCTTCAGTCAAAGGCTGCAGCCTTCCACCTCCCGGGAGGGACACCGGCCATCTTTGATTCCATTGTTGTGACTTCCTGTTGATTCCCGAATATTGAAATGGTGTTTACTGGAAACC
This sequence comes from Diaporthe amygdali, assembly GCF_026229845.1. NCBI lineage: Eukaryota > Fungi > Ascomycota > Sordariomycetes > Diaporthales > Diaporthaceae > Diaporthe > Diaporthe amygdali. The sequence goes on along the minus strand of NW_026517061.1, from coordinate 150,824 downwards.
ACATCGAACATCGAACAGAGCTGGTATTTATTAAAATAATAAGGCTTGAATCCAGACTCGCTTGAGCAGGAGCTGCAGGCTGTGGCCTTTGGGCGTGGTGGACGGGCGGCCAGCAACCGCCACAGAGGCCAGCTCGATAATAAAAACATGATGAGGGCAACACCAGAGTACGACAAGTGTTGAAAAGACTGGCAAACCCAAATTTTGAACCTCTCACTAGAGTAAGCCCTTGGGTCCCAGCCTGGTCCGCGCTACGTGTGATCTGAGCAACTTCCTGATAACTGCAACGGCGAGACACTTGCAACACTTTGCTGCGGGTTGGCAGAAGGCCTTCTGATCCTCTATCCAGGTGTCTCGACAAGTAGTAAGGGGCGACAAGCGATCAGACTGGATCGGCATGAGATCCAGCAGGCAGCCATTGTAACTTGCCAACCCATTCGGACTCCAGATATGCGTCACACTCGTTCGACAGTCAGAAGAATCCTCGAACAGCTGCGGATAGCTATCAAGCCGAAGATTCAAACTCTGCAGCCTTGCAAGTATGACAGCTGAGACCGCGAGTTGCATCAATGCAAGCAAAAGTGAAAGGAGGGGGGGGGGCGACCTTGAAATGTGGCCGGCTTGAAACGATTTTGCCCCAAGATGAGGCAATCTCAATGTTGCGTGCCCGGGCCGGACGAGCCCGGCCTCAAGGCATCGTCGACTGGATCGCCGAAATGGGGTTGATTCTAGACCAATGGGGGCTTGCGCGAAACATAAATAGACACGGATGATTGAGTGCTTGTTTCGAAACAAGTGCACCCGCTTGCTGGGCCGCATCGACCAGGAAAGATTCCCTGCTCGCAATGGTCCCCAGTTGGAGGACAGAGGGGGCCGAGATGGTGGCCGCGACCAAGGTCCAGCCCTATATGACTTGCTTGTGGGGGAACCCTTGGAGGCTGTGGCAGTTGCTAAAGAAAGCCGGGTTGGGCGGCCGAGATATCAGGTCGTGTCCACACAGATCTGGCTGGAAAAGGCCCCATCAGAGGCCCAGAAGGCCGGCCCACACATTGAGGTCCAACAGCAAGTAGACTGACCACTTGGATCGAAGAACCTCACGGCCTGGCAACTTTGGCAGGTATCAGGGCACGCTCTATGGTGTCGGCTGTGCATGTTTTGTTTTTTTTGGTTCTGCGGAAATGCTCGGGCATGCTTAGCACTCGTGCTTGAGGAGAAGGGAAGCTACAGAATCGAAGCGATCCGGACTGCAACGAATCTGAGCCCTGGGGGCGGGGAGGGGGTAGGCAGGAGGGGGGATCTGGTGTAACGGCGGGCACGATGGGCCGGGGTCACCACAGAGAAGCAGCACCTTGATCGGCTCATGCAATCGTTGACAAAGTGTCGAGACGGCGAGTGCATGTGGCAGCAAGTCGTGGTCTGGGCCAGGGTCTGGCCTGCCTCGAGAGGACGGCGGCCAGTGGCCGGAGACGCAAGATGTGGACGAGTGTTGGTGGCTGGTGAAACGAGCGGTGCCTCTGATGCGCATTCTCAGTCCATTGCAAGTACAAGTCAGGGCGCGAGAGACATGTGGACAGAGGAGGAGCAGTAGTGCTTATCCAGCCACAGTATATGGAGCGTTGAGTGTCAATGCTGAGTGTGAGAGAGAGATCGGGGTCGGATATGTAAGGTACGGTAAGGCGCGGCACAGGGTGCTGGGCGGTGGTCGGCGGGTGTGGTTGAGGCTGACGCCATGAAGGATGCGTGCTTGTTATGTTTGGGCAGTGAAATGAGTCGAAATGAGATGAGATGAGATGATACGGGTTGGATCGAGTTGGATCGAGTTGGGTTGGGTTGGTCTAGTTTGGTATGGGTTCAGTCGAGTTGAGTTGAGTTGAGTTGAGTTGAATGAGGGAGGCCACGTGGGTTTAGCAGCTGGGGATGATGCCAGTGGCCGGCGAGCCCAGCTCTGGAGTCAGAGGGGATTGCGGTCGAGTCGATATGTGTGCGCAACGGCGGATGGGCCAGTCTTGGTTGGGATGAATGGAGATGGGGGAGTATGTGCTTTGGGCTGGGAGGAGGGCAATGACTTGCGAGGGACAGGCGTTGAAAGTATCCGGCTCCCAGTGCCAGGTGGTGTGGTACAAGGGTCTCAAGTACCTCGGTACTTTGCACTGCACTGTGGTGGCAGTCTACCACCACGCAGACTTGTAAATGTGGCAGCAGCGAATCAAAGACGGTGCTGAGCGGGTTCGTGCAGGTACCGCAGTACCTGATGATCACGGTGCTGGCCCATGCCCCCAAAAATAGGCCGCATCCAGGCTGTTCCGGGCTTAGTGTGCCTGCCTCTTGAAATGAATTTTTAGACGCGCGCCTGCAGGATCCTGCCAGAGGAAACGACAGCGCCGGGTCGGGTCTCTGCTGGTCCGTCGCACCGTCCTCGTCCTCGCCCTCGTCCTCGTCTGCTCCCGCCGTCTCTGTTCCTGGTTCCTGGTTCCTGTTCCCTGGTCCCTGGTCCCCGGTCCCTGGTCCTCCTCCTGCCTTGCGCCACAGACAGCAAAAGAGAGGACTGCAATTGCGACTGCAACCCACATGTTCCTGCCGCGAGGCTGTTCAGGCCGACTACACACAGTAATCAATCTGGAAGCTGACTGACCAGCCAACCAGCCAACCAGCCAAACTTGCTGACCGCGGGAGCTCACCAGATGTCATGCGCCGCGTTTCAAGAGCAAGCTGGAGTGACAAAACAGTCAACCAACATACGCGTGGACTAAACTGGACTGGACTGGACTGAACTGGACTGCAGCACCGCAGTACTGCAGCATTGCACCGTGCGTATTGCTTGCGTATTGCCTGCGTGTTATCTGCCCGTTTACTTACTGTACCTGTGCTCGACGTTTCCAAAACAGACTGTGCTGTCGGCAGCAGCCAGACCCATGCTCCCTGCTCCATGCTCCCTGCAATGCGACCCTCCGTACCCATGTCCTCATCTTATTTCATTTCCTTTGCTTTGCTTCCTGCTCGCGATACGCTGCCGTGACGCGCTGGTAAGGAGCGCCCCAACAGTGCAGTGCAGTGCAGTGCAGCGCAGCGCAGCGCAGGCGCCTCCATTATTGATTGCGCTCGTCGCGGTCCCCGCCCCCGAATTTGCGGTGCACTGTGCACTGTGCACTGCACACTTGTCATGGCTCACTCATGATGGCCCATGCTACTCAGGTATGCTGATCACTTGCTGCAATGCAGTTGCGATGCCGATATGCAGGTCTTGGCCTGTTGGTCCGCTGTCGTTGTTTGAGAATAACCCCGGTCCACCCGCCAAACATTGTTTCTACAGGTCCGCACGGGCCCAATCTTTAATGTCTGTCCCCATGTCCATGCCCATCATCCCATCCCGTCTCTCCGCCGTCCGATTAGCCGCGGGGCGACCTGGAGATCGACATTGACATTGACTTCGACTTCGACTTCGACTTGGACAACCCGGCAACCCGGCAATCCGACAATCCGACAATCCGACAATCTAGACTGACTGACTGCATTGGCCGAATCGGCTCAGCCTGGTCAGCCGCGCGCACTCACTCAATCGCACACAAAAGAGGCAGAGAGAAAGCAACGCAGACAAGCACGCTTCTGCACGTCGACGGCAAGGCCAAGGCTCCGCCCCACGGCAACTGCTCTGCTCCGTCCTCTGCTGTGCTCTGCTGTGCTCTGCTGTGCTCTGCTGTGCTCTGCTGTGCTCTGCTGTGCTCTGCTGTGCTCTGCTCTGCTCTACTCTGCTCTGCTCTCTGTTCTGCTCGGCCGACAGCTACACTGTAGGCGTAGACCACGCACCTCGACGGCACATCACAGTGCCGTGCGGCTGTGTGGCGGCTCCAGGTTACCACCTGCGTCTATTTCCTTCATATTGCCCGCCAACCTGCTCGCCGTTGCTATTTTTGAACCAATCTCGTCGCGCTTCCCTCCTCCCTGCTTCCTACTACCCTCCCCCCCTCCCCCCCCTCCCCGCGTCCGCCTTCCATCGTCCCCAGCCTCGCCCGCAAGCTCTGGTTCTGCCCCCGTACGTCCGCCCGCTCGGCGATGAGCCGATCTAATCCCCTCGTCTCTGCACGCCTGCATGGACATGGGTCTTCCTTCCCCACCATCTAGACTGCCATCTGATATGACAGTACGTAACAGCTTCGAGTCGTGGCTTTTCCGTCGAGTCCCAGCGGGTCCAGTGGGTCCAGGCGATCCTCCTCCACACCAAGGATCGCTGCCACCTGGAGCCGCGAGCTTGGGGCTTCTACTTTCGGATCGTCTCTCTTCCTGATCTATTCCCATCTCGTCTGCCTCAATCTTATTGGGATGCTTTAGGCGCACCCTGCACCCTGCTTTCCGATTGCCCTCTGCTCCGCGCGGAACGTCATTTCACGTCTTGTCTTGTCTCGTCCACGTCCATGCCGACTTGGACTCGGCCGCTTACATGGCTGCCGTTCCACCATGTCGGTGCCGCCCTCAGCTCCTCAAGCTTCGCTGCACTTGACTTCACCACCTGGCCGGCCCTTGCAGCACTTTGCTCCCACTGTCCACTGTGGCCTGGTCTCTGGTCCCTGGTCCTGGTCTCTGGCCATGGTTCCTGATCATCACCCAACGTTGAAGCGGAGCCGAGCCGGAGGACGCGGTACAGTGATGTGCAGTGCAGCGCAGCGCAGCGCAGTGCAGAGCTTTGCTACGCTTTGCTTTGCTTTGTTCTGCTTTGCTAAATTCGTCTGCATCCAAGTGCAGATGATGTCTGTGCGTTTGTTTGTTTGTTTATTTGTGTGTCTGTCCACGTACCGCAGGCGTCGGCGCTCTGCCCTTGCCATATCATGATATCTTTATGCGCTCGAGCTGCGGCTGCGGCTACGTGGGCATCCACAGGTTGTCTGCGGAATAGCCGCCCTCATCTTTTCCCTACCCAGCTAGCTGCGCGCTCTTCCCCTGCAACCCTTGAGCCTCACCCAGCTCACCTCACCTCACGTCGCCGGCTCCACACAGCCATGGCCCGTCGTAGCCGCCCAACTTCAGACAGACGCCATTGCGAAACCTGCCAGCCAATATCAGAGGCCCGTTGTTGTGCATCCCGTTAAGCAGACACACGATCCAGGTTTCATGCCCGCAGCTTCTGTCAAGCTACCCTGGTTTCAGATCCGATTTCTCATCAATCCTTCTTCCCAGTCCCGGTCTCCGCCCCCCTTCCTCTGTGTGCGTGTGTGTGTGTGTGTCTTTGTGTGTGGTGGGTGTAGGTGTCCCTCTCTCTCTCTGTCTCTGTCTGTCTCTGTCCTTCTCCCTTTCTGGCAACGCTTTCCCCCCTCCCCCCCCCTAATTTCACTTTCATCTCTGCTCACCCATATGCTTACAGAGGGAACACCCCGCCTGCCTGCAGCAAAAGAGAGGGAAGGAGAGGTCGTGGTCGAGGTCGAGGTAAGGACAGGGGTACAGGTAGGGGTACAGGTACAGGTACAGGTATGGGTGTGGGTGTGGGTGTGGGTGTGAGTGTGGGTACGTACCTGGCCCATGTACTGTCGAGGGCTCCACTCGACAGATCGGATCCTCCTCCTCCATCATCTTATCTAGTCATCTTTTTGTTGCCATTCCTGTACAGCACGGTACGGTGGTACGGTACAGTACGGTACCTGCTCTCTCCTGCACACAAATCCTCGCCATGTATTTTTATAAGTAACAGGAGCCGCCTGCATCACCCTCAATCGTGTCTCTTTTCTTGTCTCTCAGTTCCAGCTTCTCTCTTCCACAGCCTCCTCGCATCTCGCCTCCTCTCGTCCTCATTTTTCCTTTTTATTTTTCTCTCTTATTTCCTTTGCTGTTTCCTATTTTCCTTGTTTCCTAGCTCGTCGTCTCTCTCAGGAAAAAACAACAATAACAACAACAACAACAACAACAACTTGCTCTCATTCGTTGCTGGCCTGTCCTTCGTTTGACACGAACCGGAGCAAGCCTTGCCTTGGCCGTCCACGACCACGACCGGAGAGACCTTTTACAAGCCGTCCACAACACCTTCAAACGTTGGCCATATTCAGACGAGCCGGTCCCGCCAGAAACATAAGCCACGCCTCCCGTCTTTACTAATAGCCCTCACCGTGGCCCTGAGGTCACAATATCGAATCGACCCAACTCGAGCTTTTCACCCGCAGCCAGACACCCAAATGCCATCACTCATCCCAACCCACAACATGGCCTTCTACAACACACGGTCCACTTCGCAGGTGCCGACCACCATGGACTACTACGGCAGCATGACGACGACGGCAGCTCAGCCCATGTCAATGTCCACTTCCATGCCCGGAGGGGCATACGACCCCTACGCAGTGGCTCCTCTCACCATGCAGCCACCAGCCCACGCCGGCCACCACCACAGCCACTCCACTGCATCGTACCTATCCACGGATCCGCACCACCGCGTACCAACATCTTCTCTTCCCACACAGCACCGCGCATCATCAGGGGCATGGAATGCTGGCGACGACCAGACACTGCTCGGGGCAAGAGCAAGCGGCCAAAACTGGGCGCAAATCCAGCAGAACTACTTCCCCACCAAGACACCCAACGCATGCCGGAAGCGACACGAGCGGTTGATGGAGCGCAAGGGCGCCGATGACTGGGACACGCGCAAGCTGGAGAAGATGGCCCAGGAGTACATGGCCTTGCGCAAGGAGATCTGGGCCCCGCTCGCCCTCAAGACCGGCGAGAAGTGGAGTGTTGTTGAGCAAAAGGTAGTTTAGCCTCACCTCAGAGTCACTCCTTTTGTACGCCACGTACTAACAGAGCTGTGCTGCAGTGCATGTCCAACGGCTTGAAGAACCTCCAGGGCGCAGCTCGTGCAGCCGCCCGTCGCGAGCGCCTCGAGGCCGGTCTCCCACCCAACGATCCCTACAATGACGACAGTGGGATATCCGGCATCGACCTTGAGCCAGTCGACGACCTCGACGGCGATGCCGGCTACGGCGGTGTTCCTAGCCCGGACCGGTCCACAACCTCCTCGGGTGGCGCCGGCGGTAGCAGCACCGCGTCCCAGTCTTATTCCACGGCACCCTCGACATACGGCCACCCACAGGCTTACCCGGGGTATCCCACAATGGGCGGGCATGGCTACGCGAACAGTGTGAGCAGCTCCAGTGGAACCGCCTACGGACACCACAATGGCGCCCAAGGGCACCACAGCCAGAGTGCTAGCCCGTATATGGAGGCCATGCACAGGATGCCGAGCGTGGATATGGGCATCGACTCTATCATCAACCGCCCCGGTGGGCAATAATCACCCTATTCTGGAGTTTCACGTTGGGCGGTGGCTCTTTGCCGTCGTCCAACGTTATCCGATCCCAATCCCTATTCTCACCTGCCTACCCGCCTACCTTCTACCTTCCCTGCCTTGGTCGACTTTCATCAAGGTCTCTCCTTTGTCAGGGTGGTCTTTGGACCTAGGATACACAGTCTCTTCTTATTATCATCGCCATCATGAGAGTTTCCTTTGTCTGTCTAGCAAATCATCATCATCATCATCATCATTTTCATCCTCTTTTCGGAGACGGGCGGCAAGGCAATGGGTACTCAAAGGGCGTTCAAAGGGGGCTACGGCGTTTAGGAGCGAACCAAAAGGATATGCGGCAGCTTATTTGCCCTGCATTTTGCCTTCTTTTTTTTCTCTTTCATTTTATTTTCTTCACTTTAAGGGTTTGGTATAGAGATCACTGGTTCTGGGATGAAAACGCAGACAAAACAGCACGCCCACACCCCAGTGCACGGAACGGCAACTGGAGGGTTGACGGTACGAGTTAGGACGGGAAGGCGGTGGCCCTGCATGAACTTGATGTTTCGCGATTCATGTCATTTGCGATTTGCTTGCTGTTTTACGCCACGTTTATTGTATACTAGAAGACATGATGACCGTCATAGATACCACGGTGGATTGGCCCGGGCATCGGCGCAACACTTGCTGGAAAGTATGGCATAGTTGGATGGAAACTTAAAAATAGTTAAACATCCGTTGCGCATTAAAAATATTGTTTGTCAGACTTCTTCGCTTCTCCCTCGCTTTCTGTCTTTTACCAGTGCCACAGCCGCAACCATCCGACTGGTGAACTCGAAAGACTCCCGAGACAGATTCCAGGCTTCTTCGGCGACCTGCAGTGTGACTTCAGATCATCCTTGGGACCGCCCACAAATTTGGAACAGGAAATGACATAACTTTACGGCCATTGGAATCTTTCAGGATGGCAACGTAACAAGGGATGCAAAGGCCTACATTGGCAACGTCATATCAAATAAAGCCTTGTTATCCCTTCCGCGCAAGCGCTCCGCTCACAACAAGCAGGCTTTCCTTAGTCTCTTGCCCCTACAGTCCTCTAAGCCAGCGGAGGACATTGGTATTGAGCCTTGCTAGTGGTCAGACCGGCCGGGCTGTTCTTCAGGGTAATTTTGTGTAACAGGTCGCCGGTAGGTAGGACAACAAATCGAGAGTCCCCTGATCAAGGGGATGGGCTCGATTTGACAATATATGTGCGAGAACGTCGAGGAACTGGCGCAAGCAAGTGTAGAGGGGAAGGCGGAGACAGGGATGATGGTAGAGAATCGTTTGGCACTTCTTGCATAGACGAAGCGTGTGCTTGACCATCGACGCCGAGGCATAACCTCTACAGCCTTTTCATATTGCGCTTGTAGTCTACAAACATGACATGTTCTTCCATACGACTGCTCCAAAGCTATGTGGCAGAAGCCTTGATCCAGCCAATTGTTCCCGAAATGGCCATCCCATATATAATACAACCGGGGTATCTCGCTTGTACATTGCTGCGTCATGCGCTCCTTCATGGTCCCTTCTCTTGGGCAGAGGGACCTCCTACGGGTATTCTCACCGGAGTCGGAACAGGAAGAACGCCGGTGTCATCGTCGACGTCTTCCCACTCGTCTTCATCCAATGGCTCGCCTACGACACTCGCCCACACCCTCTGCCACATGCCCTTCTTCTGTAGGAGGGCGAGGCCCATGACCACAGGCAAGTGCCAGACACTTGCCCAGAATAGTCCCCTGGCACTTCCCTTGTGACCCTCGAACCGGTGGAATTTGATTGCCTCTCTGACCAGCCACAGGTTCACGGGTAGGCTTGTCGCCGCAAAGGTCCACTCCGTCACCCCGTACGCGCACAGGCCCACACAAATGGGTATGAAGACAAGGCTGTATCTCAACGCAACCCTGGCGTTCCTCGCCGGGTTCACCCAGCACAGCATCTTCAGACCGGCGTTCTTGTACTCGTCGCGCACCGCCCAGGACAGGGCCATGAAGTGGGGGAACTGCCAGGCAAAGAGAAGCGCAGCAAGCAGCCAGCCCCCCGCGCTAGACGTACCGTCGCCTGCGAACTTGAACAGCAGCTCGCGGAAGGTACCGTCGGCGGTAGCGCTCTCGCCGGCGGCTGCAGCCCAGCCCATCAGTGGGGGGATGCCGCCCACCAAGGCACCGACCCATGTGTTCAGCCAGTGCATACCCTTCATGGGGGTGTAGAGACCGGCATAGAGGGCGATGTTAGCGGCGCCGAGGAAAGCCACGGTGGGGTTGACGCCCCAGTAGAGGGCTGCTGTCCCAACGAGGCCACAGCCAGCTGCGAACAAGACGGCAGCTCGAGTAGACAGCAAGTTGCGCACCAGCGGGCGATTGCGAGTCCGAGACATCTTGGCGTCGGTAGAGGGTTCGTACAGCATGTTGAGGGCGTTGGCAGAGGCGGAGCAGAGGGTGGTGCCGGTTGTAAGGAACAGGAGGGTGAGTGGCGATAGGGAGGGGGTGTCGGCGAGAGAAGCGGAGAGGAAGGCGGGCACCGGGTACAGGGCGTAGGGGGCCATGGCAGTGAGGACGACGAGGACGGTCAGGCGTGGTTTAGACAGGGAGAGCAGGGCGGAGAGCTGGCGGCGCAGGGAGTTGGCGGGCTGGGAGGCGGCGAGGGTGGTGAGGGTGTCGGAGGCATTCTGGGGGAGGACGGCAGACGGCGGGTCTGCCTGTGCGGCGGCGGCGCGCCTGGCTGCTTGTCGCTGGCGATGAGGCGGGATCTGCGGCGTGGGCTGCGAGGACGATGGGCGTTGGTTTGGTGAATGACATTCGAGGCCGGCCACAGGGGCTGGAGGAGGAGGAGAGGCGTGGGAAGTGCGCAGGGCCACGCCCTTGTGGAAGACATCAGATGCGTCGAGCAGCACGTTGGGGCTGAAGTAGCTGGATCTGGTCGTGACAAGGCGGCGGCTGGGCTGCCAGCAGAAGTTGGGAGTGTGTGAGATGGACGAGGACGAAGACGAAGACGAAGCGAGGCGAGCAGCAAGCCGTCGGAGCCCGCCTGCAAGCGCAGGTGGTGGCATGTTTGTGCTTTGCTTTGCTGTACAGGGCTCGCCTGGGGCAGCCTTGACTACCTCATGATCAGAAGGCCTGGTCCTTTTCGCGCTGCCAGCGGGATTGAGTGGTCGTTGTGGTGGCAGTGGTGGCAGTGGTGATAGTCTAGAGCACTGGCGAAGAGTCAAGAATGCGGGTAGTCTGCTGTGGATATCCAGAACACAAGAAAGTGGTCGGTCGAGGTGGGCTGCTTTTTCTTTTACCAGGGACCGGGGATCGGGACCGGGAGCCTGGGAAGCTCGGGCCACTGCACCTTTTTGCAACTGGGCATGCTGGGCTGTGGCCCCACGGGACGGAATCGACCGTCTCACGCTGCGGTGGACCAGATGCAGCCTCGTACGTACAGATATAATATCTGACAGCTTAAGCTCGTGGTGAGTTGAATACCTCATTTCGGACTCGAGTCCTCAGAGCCCAAAACTGCGCTCCCTAACTCTTTTCCCCCCTAAAAGCTCCCAGAGCAAGCAATATTGACACGTCGTATTTCCTATCTTGAATTAGAAGAACGGCGTAGTACCATTCTTGCAAAGCTGGGCCAAACCGCGACACTCGACCGAACCGGCGGCCATCTGTCGACCGAGCTGTCGAAAAGCAGCGGTATTGATGGCCGGCCGTGTTTGGGGTCGTGGAGGGGTCGGGGGGCTCAGACGCCGACCTGGTCACCGCCGGCCACGACGACGTTGGTGCGCTGCCGTAGGATGCACCAAGATACCCAACAGTTGCATGGGGTCTTAGCTGGCCAGATAGACACGAGAAATGTTGTGTTGGTGCAGCATTGCCGGGTCGGCTTGAGGCTCGCCAGTTTGAAGCCCATGTTTGTTGGCAGTGTTGGCAGTCGTCCGTAATGGCAAACCAACAGACAATCAGGCGCTGCCACACCCAAACAGAATTGGCGATAGTCTGCCCGTCTACCTATGTCGATGCAGCCGCGGCCTCTGCCCACGAGTGTTTTGGACATGATGCCGCCGCGGCCTGGTCCGGGACCGCAAATTTGTGGCACAGAGACGTCCAACAGAGTGATGTGTGTGATGGGGGGGGGGGGGATTTAAGAAGGGTCGTGCAACCGTCAAAGCAAGTGTCGCTGTGTTTGCAGGCGACAATTATTCTCATTTCCACCACCATCCGAAGACTCGTTCTGCCCATTCCCATTTCCACACGCACCCCCAGATCATGGTCTCAAACAAGACGACAAGCACACGCGGCGGCCAGCGTAGTAGTGATAACATGACACTGGCAACGGCAACCTCGTCGTTGTCGGCCAACACGAGACGGACAGCACCGCCGAAAGCAACACCGAAAGCGACATCGAAAGCGACACCGACAGCACCACCGGCATCAACAACAATATCAGCAACATCAGCATCGGCACGATCCGCGGCAAGTGTGCCGCGCACTCAGTCAAATACTCGGTGGGAGCAGAAATGCTTGGTTGTTATTTCGGGATTCCCCTGGTAGGACAACACAGCCTGTAGCATGGCAACCGATACTGATATGGCGGGAATGACAGCATCGGCAAGTCCTCCTTAAAAGAACAGATGAAGAATGATGGCATGTGGTCTGAAAAATATCAAATTTGTGACTTGGACTCGTCAAATTTCAAATCCAAGGACAGCAAGACCTTGGACTCGGACAAATATATTGCCGAGATCAAGAAGAAGGCGGGGATCCAGGGCGCGATTGTGCTCATCAGCACCCACCAGGAGACTCGTCGAAAATGTGCTGAAGCAGGTGTGAAATACTCTCGGGTGTTCCCAGCGAATATTCCAGGAGCAAAGGAGGAATGGCTGAAAAGAGAGGTCAGCGCTCCCCATCTGTTGCTGTCACGATTCTGGTCATAAGGCAGTTCTGCGTGTAAGCGTGCGTGCCTGGATATTGACACTGACCCGCATCTGTACACAGGAGAATCGAAATGGGAAGGAAAGCAACCTATGGAAGGCGATGGATAGTCACTGGAGGAAATTGATGGAGATCGATAATGGCTCACAAGCTTTCACGGGGGAGGATGATTATTCTCCCAAACACTCGCTCAACAAGGGCAAGTATTTGAGCCACATCATCGGACATGTCATTGGGCGATCGAAAGAATTTGCGGCAGAGCGGTCAGGCGTGACAATTGGCCAAGGCAGTCGCAGTAACTAGAATGGGTATGTCGAGATAGATTGCTCAGGTAGAGTAGACTAGATACGAGCTCAAGCCCGGGCGTCCGCTTTCCTGCAAAAGAATTTATACAGAATAAATAGATTAAGAAGGGGCTCTTATTTAGAAACACAACATAACGTCTTAAAGGTGGCCAACTCCAATAATTAACATTGTAAAACAATCTGTTATTAGTTAACCTCCTGTGGGCTTACCTCTTATATGATGCATTTCTTTCATTGAGTAATCTTCTATACGAAGAAAATAAGTTAAAGAGGGCTCTGTAATGATATTATCGCGTTGTCTTTGGGTGTGGCGGTGTTGTCTCAAGAGTATATGTGACGAGGGTGCGCCGAGCCGGCATTCCGGTGGAGGTAGCCCCATGCCGTATTTTCAATATCTGCCTGACTTGGGTTAAGGGACGTCACAAGTCCTTGGCCGCGCTCACTGTGGTCGTGGGCCAATTGAAAAGGTCCTGTCTAAGCAAACCACATAGGTTGATGCCTATGTTTTCGCTGCACACTCGAAGACACTGTGTTGTTCTGAAGCTCAGGGCGGAGCCTGAGTGGACGATGTCATCATTGAATGCTAGTGTGTACTGTTATTGTGATGAAAAGGCTGGCTTTCGCAGACAACAACTAGCCCCCAAACCAGTATTAGAGCAAACACCGAGATTTGCCTGGTCACCAACGCTGTTATGCCTCCACTGCTGGAGTGTGCCACACGCATGAGATCGTTCAACCCGGGGGTGACACGCATGAGGATGCAAACGGTCAGAAATATCTAGGTCAAGAGTCCGGAGTCACACAAAGGGCCGGCTAGTGTAAGAGTGGGGCTGGACAATCACTCGATAGAGTGATGATCGGAACCTGTGTCCTTCATTATCACCTGCACGTGAGATCAAGGCTTGAATATTTTTGCCTAAGTCATGAGCTCACAACACGCCCTTTCCCCCACTGATATGCAATCAATGCCTTTTCACATGATAAATGACAGTGGCACAGGGTCACATGGAACCAGGCATCGAACCGTATGGACTTCTCCTGAGAGGACTACTAAGGCTAATCTAGTCTGCTTGGTTGGCAAGCTCGTTCTTCGGGGTTGAGCTTTCATGCGGGCTTGATAGTACAGAATGCTTCGTCGTTTCAGGCCAGCCGAGTCTTGGCGCACCCGGGGAATGGGGATGGTGTGGGTTGCGAGCTGAGTGGTTAGTTCATACTAGTTGATGCTGGGAGTCCCCAGCATCGGACCCGAGTGTGTGGTCTAGCTTGTCTGGCTGCCACCGAGTCAAAGGGAGGACGAGTGGCAGCGGAAACCGGTACAGCAGGATGGGAAAGCCTGCCATTGCCATACTATACCATCAACTAGGTAATCCGGGTGACGACCGGTCTGTCCCCAAGTCGATACTTACCGGCATCGGCTTGATGCACGTACTCCAAAAGTATATACTTCGGCACCAATGTTTGAACCCATTGCTTTCGCTGGCCGGCCGGACCTCTAATAGCAGGGCTGAGACGTGCGTCCAAGAGTCATGCCCCAGTGGTGCAAGTGCGGCAACTAGGGGGTTGCCTGTGCCGGCATGGGCGACGTGTCGACCGAAACTTTGATGCCCCTGTGTCGATCATCTACCACGACAGACTTCTCGTGGATTAACTGCCGGCGCCGAGTCGATCGTGTGGATATGGCCACATTAGCAGTCCCGGGCAGTCAGTACAGGCACAAGTTCAGGTGGTCGAGTCGCTATCGCAATCAATCGATGCGGAAAATACATGAGAGAGAGATGAGAGACGGACAATTAAGCAAGGCGCGATGCTGTCCGCGCATGGCTTGGCATCCTGTCTCCAGGGCGAACCGCACGGCTTCGAGCCGCCGTTTTGCAGGCATCATTCGAGTCAACCTCGCCTCACCACCACCGGGACAGGGATAGCCAGCCCCAGAGAAGTCAGACCGCATCTTGGGATGCCCAGGGACTCAAGGAGCTCAGCAGAGATGCATGCATGACTATGTGTGCCTTAGGCCTGAGGTCCTCATGCACATCCCGGATGTGGCATGGGTCCCCTTCTTCCAGAACCCTTCAAATATTCTGGACCTGGACCTTGATCCATCCGTCTTGAACTGCTGCTGTCCTGGTCGTTTGCTCACGCCCGCCACGTTTCCTCGACGAGACCTAGTTTGCAAGACGACAATTCATCTCTATTCCACAGGCCAAAGGAAGGACAGCCTCTTGGATACTCCGTGGAGTCCACCGCCATCATCCAGGGCCGTCTCTATTTTTCGTCTCAAATTCTCCCACGCTCAGCAGGTCGTCACCTCAATATCAAAGGCGATATAAAGGTCTCAGGTCGTCATGCAGACTTCGTCAAACGACCGCGGCCATATCGGCAACGGGGGCTCGCCGCGGCTGGAGGGCAGCCTCCTTCATGCTCAGGAGAGCATAGCAGGAATTAGGAATGGGGGCACACATGCAGACAGGCCCAAATCAACTGGATCCTCTAGTGATTCGGCGACACTAGCAGACGGCACCCAACGACAGGACGCTGCGGCCACAGCGAAGCCAGCGGGGGCTGCCACGGCATCGAACCAGTACCGGCCAACCTCATATCTGTTCGAGAGCCGCGATGCAACTCCTACGCCGGTCGCTGTTCCCGAGATGCAGAAGCTCACCGAAGATGTGCCTCCCAGGGACCAGATATCCATCATTCTCGGGCCCTTCTTCATCATCTTTGGCGATCTCGTCATCCCCTGTATTGTCTACTACGTCTGGCTCGGCGCACAACCTGCCGGGGCGCCTAGATACAACAAAGATATCCTCGGTTTTGCCATCCTTCCCTTCGGACTTGGGGAGCTTTACATTCTCGTCGTGCGAGTATGGCGGCTTATCAAGTACTACGACCAATGTGCGCCGCTGCTGTCCAAACATAAATGGGAGCTCGACGCCACTTCGTGGATTTACGCAGCGGCCCTTCTTGCGGCCTTGATCCCCTTCGTTGTCGGCTCGGAAAGAACCATCCCACAACTTTATCTGTACGCGCCCGGGATCTACATGGCCTTCCTTCTCTCCTGGGCTTTGTTCAGTCTCGTACCATTCAAAACTCCAGTCCGCATCGATTCTGAACCCAAAGGTCATCGCATGCGTCCTCTTGTCTACTACGCCGCTGAAGACTTCTTCGCAGTTGACGGATGGCAGAAGAAGGAGTTCCGCGTAAGGTATAGACAGCGGTACGACTCTTCGATCATGTTCCAAAAGATGATTTTCGAGTTGACCGTGTGGTGGTGCTCTGGAATATTAGTATACATTGGTTGTCTTTCGGCCATCATATGGAACACGGAATTCGAAGTAGCCTTTGGATTGTCACTGGGACTGCTCTTCTCGTTCATCATCTCTTGGGCTATTATGACGTATATTTACATTCAAGTGGCACTGGAGAGGGAGAGAAAATGGTGGATAAACAAAAAGTCTACTGGAGAGAAGGCTTAAGGTTCATTTAGGGGGAGGCTGGGCGTTCTTGTAGCCCGTGAAAAGAACGTTCAGGTGGCCGCAATCAAGTTGGGATGTAAATTCCAAATAGTACAGTTGATGAACAGTGAGGCGACCGCTAGGCGCATGTAATATATGGGCATGTCAAGTATACTCTCTAAATTTTGCGAATGTATCCATTGATGCACTCAGGGTTTCCATCGTCACATTCCCCCGGGCGCCATAGAGCACTTTAACAATTGCAAGACTGGATGAGACCCATCTCCAGAACCTGCTACCGAGCTTGTAGTCTTCGGAAAAGTCAACTTTGTATGTTAGTAGGCATATGCTGCGCAAAACATGACGCATAAGTGCCCAGGTACTCCTGCCGAATAGTCATCTGCATACGAGACTACGCCTCCGATGCTTCACAAGTGTTGATAAAGATAGAAGACGTTAAGCACCAACGTGGTAATGCAAATTCATATATGGGGAACGCTCTCTTTACCCTTTGTCAACCTTGCAGCGCTACGACCTGCAGTGGCTCCTCGACCATACAATGCACTCCCTGCTATCTCTGCATTATCGAATCTCGCCATTGCTCCATCATTCTCTTCTTTCCGCGTATGTGAGCCAGCGAATCATCTGGGTCACAAATCAGGGACCTGGGCCGAACAATATGCTCTACATTACCAGGTGAACAAGACGTTCCGGAAGGAGGCATAATTTCCACTCCTGCACACCATTCTGTGATCTCATTGTTCTGATGTGCGTGAGGTTACAGTAGAGTGTCAAATCAGTCATGATATAGCTTGCATGAATGAGCGCCTGGGGGGTGGGGGGTCCAAGCTTTCACTTCGTGTAGTAAACCGAAGTTTTCCTTTCGCAAGCGCAAGTTGCCTTGGTATGATTTCATTCCTCAAAAAAATCGCAGTTACTGTTCAGTGAGCTAGTATCTGCCAGTTGCTTGCGTTGAGTAATGGTGCCGGTGACGGCCTTAGAAGTATCATTTGCCGCAGCTTCCTCTTCGTTCCAAAAAACGTATTGCCTCACTTTCCTAACCCATCTGCTGTGACGTGGAGACATCTAGATGAAAGTGACGTCTCCGAAGAAAGGAGTCATGTGAAAGTTGACCTTGTCAGGCGGACTCCAAGCCCCATAGGTCTGATTAGGGAATGTCGAAGGGCCGGTGACGGTGCGAAAGAAGTTCATTCGCCACTCTGTGCCTTGGGCTGTGCCATTGTCGACATTGAAGAGGCCCAGCGGAATCTGGGCCTCGGAAACCCACAATTCGTCGGCGTAGTCAAGGGTCGTACTAGCAGTAATACCGTCCGCGGCCAGATCCGTGATGTAGAAGCGGTCAAAGGCAGCGCCGGCCGCGCGAATCTTCGAGGGATTGTAGACTACAGCGCCCAAAGTCAGCCTGTGAATCATTTTGTAGGAAGTTTGTACGTGTCAAGTGGAAGCTCCCGCCTGTGTTTTGCCCTACGGGTTCGCAGCTGTCAAAAGGTTTCTCACTAGGCCATTTGAAATGGCCTTTCCACGCAACAGAAGCCTATCCTAGCAAATGGGAGTGCTTACTAAAGGCTTGGAAAGTGACGTTGTTGGGGGCAACCTCGAACTCGAGATAGGTTTGAGGGTCATTGGTACCGCGGTACTGAGGAAAGGAAAGAGTTAGTCGTATGTTTCCGTTGTGGAAAAGGCCTTGAAGTATCGCCAATCGGCCATAGGGCCTTTTCCCACGGCAAACCTGGTCTCGTGTGCCTTCAAACACTTACGATAAAGGCTTCCATCACCTCATAATTGTAGATATCTCCATTCGTGGTAAGGCTTTGATTGTCTGCATCATTGAGGTTAGTACTTCCTCTTTTCGTACAAATATTGATCAACGGCACCAAATTCCGAAGCAAGGTCAAACGAAAGTGGGAGAATTGGGTGATCATTTTTGCGTACAGTAGAAGTCCTTCTCCTCGAATGCAGTGAACTTGATTTGAATTGAGCTGTCGTCATAACAGAGATCGACCTGCGTCGAGGGAAACAAGCCCTTGTCCGGAACCGAAGTGTTGTAAGTAATGCTGCCCGTAGTAGGACAGGCAGGAACCTCCAGGGATGGCCTCGTCGAGTACTGCGAGTGGCGTGCAAGCGTGTCAGGCACGGCAGACACCAGCGCCATCAGGAATGCAAAGATGAGGAGCATATTGGGGCAGACTTGTTGGTGTAATGTTGCGGCCGTTTAGAAGTTGTCCTGTTGATGATAGGTGGAGGAGGGTGAGGGGTCAATCAATTGTGGCAGACGTTTTGCAATGAATTCCTAAAAGAGAGTAGCAAACGGTCACGCGGTAATCTGTAAGCTGCAGCGCGCGCTAGGATGGTTTGGAAAAGCAAGGGAAGGAAAAGGGAAGGAAGGATTCGGCTTCGTCTTGTTGGTCGAAAGACTTTGTGTGGCTTGAAGGATGACGGTTGAGTATGTACCGGTGACCCCGAAACTCGCTGGCCTATGTACATCAAGCAGGAATCTGCTTTGTGTTATCAATACGATATCAGGCCGGTTACACAGGCTCGAGGTGCCATTTTCGGCCGTTATTCAGCTTGCGAGTAAGGCAATGTGAATAACTGGTTATCCTACAGCTGGTTATCTTACAACTGGTTATCCTACAACTGGTTATCCTATAACGGCATACAACATACGACTCCATAAGAGCCAGAGCCAAGGACATGAGGCGATTATTTGGGAAGGAATCAAGGTACTCGGTGTCGATGAACGTATCAACATAAGCCTTCCACCAAATCCCGAGAAATGGACCTAGACTTAGACACACTATAACAACAGCGCATAACACCCCCGTATCTAAAAACAAGTAACTAAAGGTGTCTAGTTGAAATTGCATCAGTAAGAATGATTTTTGGGGTCGTGATATATGCACAATCGAAATGTTCAGGAAGTCAGATAACGCACCAGAGAAGTATTAATCACAGTGATCGTAGCTCAGGCACCCTGGATTTGGGCGACGAGATCCTTTTGCCTTGGGAACCACCCCCCTCGGAGGAAAACAAAATGAAATCCGTGCAAGCTACATTGTTGGTTGGAAAGAAAGAGCAATTCCACATGGGCATTCCCGTCCATCTGGGTGGGTCTAGCCGGCTGTCCGTGAAACGGGCTTGAATGGTGTAAGCTATCTCGTACTTAGTCATCTTGCGTAGAAGCTGATGCTGGCATCCAGAGCTCCCTTCTTAGTTTGGCTCTTATTTTCCTTCGGGAGCTACCGCACTCGCGCGGTCCCCTGTGTTGCTAAATGCTAACGAGAGGAACTTTCTTCCTGTAATCCTACACGTCCAACAAAAATTTATATTGCATGAAGCTGTCCACATTGGACTTTTGAAGATATTCCTCGTCACTCTTCCTTCCAATCATCACCTTCAGTCATGGCCGTGTTCAAGCCGGCGGCACCAATTCTCGTGCCTTTCTCGCCAGCATGCGAATATTGTTGACGAAACCTTCGACAAGGAAATCGTAGTTGTGTGGCTCGCCACGCATAGCCCGGCCACCCTGCTCAATGACGGCACCGGCGTCCAGCTCGATTTCCAGCTCATGAATTTTGACGTGGTGAGACGTATGCTTGGGGGTGTCAGTGTCTGATGCACTTCGGACTGGAGTCGACCGAGATGGGTGACTTACATTAGGACCGGGCTCTGTCTGCGTGACCTGCGTGAGGTCAACCCGGTAGTTGCCCTGCCTGTAACTCAGACGGTCTTTGTGTCGGTCCGCCTTGCTGTCCCGCCCCCCAGCCTGGTTCAGCTCCTCAAGCTCATCAATAGGATGCGTCCAGTCCACTTCCACATTGACGCTGATCCGGCAGTCCAGATCACACTGAGGAAACACAATATGCAGGTCGGCAACTTTGCCCTTGATGATCGCGGCCTTGGCTTTGCCAGTCTTCTGGTCGGTCGTGACCCTTACCGCCGCCGACTTGTTACCAAGCAGTTGGTGGAGAGCAGGATGGAGATTCTGGCGCATGTGGTTGGGCACCTTGTAAAACCTGTCCGATTCATGAAGGTGAACATAGTTGATAGGTACTCGTGCATCAGGTGAGTTCCTGTTCTTAGGGTTCTGAGGGCTGGCCTCGGCAACCAGAAAGTTGAGAAACTCGTTGTAGCCCTTGTGTTGCGCCTAGTAGGTGATAATGTCAGTACTTGTCTCCCCCTTGAGATGGCAGCTTCGATTGCCGGGACAGTACTCACCTCCGTCATGCTGCTAACGAAGCTGGTATTGTTGCTGTGAGCAAGAACTGCCTCTGACTGAACTTGGAAAGGCATCCGCTGATTTGGTGAGTTCCGATCGGTTAGGTGACCCAGCTTGGCCTCTATCTCATATTGAACGCCGTTGTTGGGGTCATGTATGCTGCCTAGTTCCGAATTGTTCACCACAAGCACAAACAAGAAATCCGCGACGGTCCTGCACATCTCATCAAACGGCGTTGAGTTGCTGACTGTTATCTCCCATGGTCCCAAAAGGTTCGGCTTCTGGCTGGTCGCTGGGGCTGGGGGCGTCTGATTCGATGCTGGGGGCGGCGCTGAAGCCTGCGCGTTGGACCGTGCTGTTTCGGGGGAGGCGTGTCGGCTGGCTGATCGGTCTTGACGGGCCGAGTTCGACTGATCAGCCTTGCCGTTGATCTGGCCATGATTTCCAGTTGATTTGCGAAGAGTGAAGTTGGCGTTCCTGAGAGATTCCTTGTTGTATACATGCGCCCATATTGGAGGCGCAGCATGCCGTCGCTTTCGCCGAGCTATCATTGGTGAGTTCGAGGAGCGACCCGGGCGGGTAGATGTGTGTTGTCTGTGTACGCCGTTGGCTTCGAAAGGAGGTGGTCGGGGTTCTTGTCGGTCAAGCTCGTCAGGTTGGACATCCCTGTCGTCCATCTTTCGCTTGGCAGGGGTCGAGGCACGTTCCAGCCTCGTGGCGGATGCAGGTGGAGCCTCGGCCCTTCCTTGCAAGGAATTGGGGGGCATTTGTTGAGGTTCTCGATGGTCCCAGTCGCTGGGTTGGCCAGACGGGCCAGAGATAGAAGCTTGTGAATGATGCCCAGCGCTGGACGGCAAGCTTGGGACGCGGGTCTTGGGGCTGACACTGAGGCTCCGGCCGCGCTCGCTATGGGACAGGGACCGACGTTGGGCGTCCGTCGCTTGAGAATTTTCGAGCATGCTGGAGGTTCGTTGCACGGAAGGATAAGGCGAGGCTTGTGGACGTGGGGGTACACGAGGTGAGACCTGGGGCGGCGGCTGCTGCTGTTGCTGCTGCGGCTGTTGACTCGGATACGGTGGGTACGGTTGCCCAGAGGAGGGCAGGCGCTGCTGGTACGGGCTCTGTGGCTGCGCAAAACCGGGTGGCCCAGCAGACTGTTGTCTTTGTCCGGCAGACAAAGGTGGGCCGAGAGGCGTCGAAGGCTGGGATGGTTGTCGGATGCGCTCTGGAGGCTGCTGATGGCCCGTGGAGCTGGGACTGGCAAATTGCTGGGGCAGAAATTGGTGCTGACTTTGAGCGGAGGTTGGCGTCGAGTTCGAGTGAATCGACATTGACCGCTGGTGCTGGGCCAGATACGGGTGAGCGCCGCCAGGTGTCCCTACTGGGGGAGTCTGCGGTGGGATGGAATGGTGGCCTTGGGAGTAGACAGCAGCAGGCCCTGGGCTTTGAATGGGAACTGAACCGTGTGAATAGCTGTCCCTGGGTTGGTAAGCGACTCCAGGAGGATATCGGCTTTGCTGAACCGGGCTTGCAGAGTCTGGAAGGGGGTGACCTGGGCTTGGGAACGGGTAGCCCGCGCTCGCAGTGCCCGCCGAGGCCTGTCTGCTGTAAGGTGATGGAGGGATGTGGACAGAACCTGCGCTTGGCGAGCGCACATTGTTGGCGGACAGCTGTTGTAGAGGCGGCGGCGCAGGGCGAGCGGGAGCACCGTAGGGTGTCGAGGCGGATGGATAGGTCGGGGGGGATGCGAAGGGAGTCTGGTGAACGACGTGTTCGTGCGACAGGGTTCGAGCAGGCGATGCTTGCACCGGTTGGCTGTGGTCGCGAAAAGCGTGAGGTGGCGGAACAGTTTGGACGGGGGTCGAGGGGTGTGGGTGCTGTGGATGCTGCTGATGTGTGTGCTGTCGAGAGGGAGCTGGAGCTGGAGCGTGAGGCGGAGGTTTGCCTGAAGCTGGCGCGGCGGGGGGAGGTGGCCCGCCGCCTTCATTCAACATTGATGCCAGATCCATCATGCCGTCCTGTATTGTGCGCAGTGGCCCTCTATCCAGCGATTGTGCGCAGGGTATTGTTCTCGTGGTTGAATGGGCGAGGGCAGCGGGTTTTGCGACTAGGAGAATTCGGATGAGAGGAGAAGAGAGGAGGGGAGCTGTCGCGTGTGTCGCAGACCCTGGCTCTTGCTGCTCTTGCTGCCAACGCCGGCTTGGTTCGCTTCGATGCTTTCAGCCTCGCGACCTTAGTACAGAGGCCTAAACAAGAAGAAGAAGAAAAAAAAATTAAGGACGCTCCTGGGCTCTTTCACTCCAGCAGTGCCATGCTCGGATGGTCGGTACAGGGTACAGGAGCGCGCGGGTGGGCGGCGGAGGCTGTCTCGAGAAGCAGAGGTGGGTGTATTCTGGGCCTTGTGCACACACACAAACAATGCTTGGGCTATGGATACACGGGCGAGGGTCGCATTGCCTCGGCGGTGATGGTCCAGGTCCGGTCGCGTTGATCACCTTGGAGCCGATGGGCACAGCAGTGCAGTGGCTGGAGATGAAATGTTGGATGGACGGGGTTGTGATCCGGCTGGACCAACATGGTTTTGTCACAGATCAATGAGTGGTTGAGGTTGCGCGGAGGGCACGCGACGGAGACAGGCGGGATGCGATGGCCATGCGCACCATGCGACAGCCTTCGCAACCGCAAGAGGACGGCGAGGACCAGGGCGACGACGTGGACGAGGACGCAAGGCAGGAGCAGGAGCAGGAGCTGGAGCTGGAGCCGGAGCAAGGCCAGGAGCAGGACAGGTTGTGGAACCGAGGCGGAGGGGTGGGCGGATACATAGACTTGCACGGGCAGACAAGACGGGCGGGCAGATACCAAGCTTATATCTCCCTGACGTACACAAAAGATAGATAGTGCCTGTGTTATAATAGATGGATTGGATGGGGTTGCCGGAAGGGTGGATGGCCGGAAGGGTTGGTATGTGCGTGGGAGTGGGCGCAAGGCTCCAGGAATCCTAGAAGAAGGGGGGGGAGCACAAATCACAGTTAAACGGGAGGAGTGTCTGTCTAATAAAACCTGCAGGCGCACAATGTACCTAGACTACGTAGACTACACAGTCGTGACAGTCTACCTTCCTACCTAGCTAGGTAGCCTGCCTGCGTACCTAAGAATGCTCTTCTAGCTGTCTACCAACCTGGATACTTAGACTACCTACCCAGACTTCCTACCTACCTACCTCTTCGACCTCTGGGCATCCTTTCCCCCTCGCTGCAGCCTGGATCTGAGCAGGTGGGTCTGGAGGCCTGGGCTGGGAATTAGGCTTGGGCTTGGGCTTGGGCCTGAGAGCGAGCACTGGCGACGACGACGGCGTTAGCGGGGCTGGTGTGGCTATCATATAGATGGCTAGCAGAAAGCACTGTGACTTTCAGCAGGCCTGCAACTCCAGCTGCATGCGGCAGTGGCCAGGCACAGTTGCTTTTTTTCCCCCCTTCACTTTATCTGTCCCAAGTCGACCCAGCCATCATCGCAATGCAATGCGCAATTCGCAATTCGCAATTCGGGGAGAGACTGACTGTATCTGCCTGGGTAGATAGAAATCTACTACAGTAGTTTATCTGGTAGATTATGTACTGTGTAGATCCTGCGTGACATCTGCATGCAATTGGGCTGTAGGGACATATCCACAGTACCAGTTTCATGCTGCACCCACCAGGTCACATACCTGCCTACCTATCTAGGTAATTAGATATTTGTGTATAGTACATACAGTATGTGCAGAGGTGCTCCGTGGCTGCAATAGGCGAAAGTAATGGTTGCAAGTACCTGCTGCACGTACCTAGACCAGACCCATCAGTTGTTACCCAGGTGGACTGTGGACTACCGTCTGGTAGCCCACCTGGGTACCTAGGTACCTCGGGAGGTCCAAGCTTCCCCAGCTGGACGGGCAGACGGGGCGGCTGGCTTACATAATAACAGCTTCCCCCTGTCTGATTGGCCACTTTCACAGCTCACCATGCTCCAAACCACGCGCTGCAGTAGCGTAGCTTTTCGCCAGGCAGAGCTGCGCCTGACGTGGATGCCAACGCCGATGCTTCTGGCCCGTCTCGTCCATCGCCCAGCCCACCCTTCGGCTAACCTCATCACCATTACCATCACCATCAACATTCACATCAACAACAGCGCCTTGGGAAGATCCCTTCATTCCCCGGCACCCATCTTCACCCCTTTCCACCTCTCCACCGGCTCGTATACTCCAGCCCTTCTGCACCTTCCGTGCCATCCTGCTCTGCTCTGCTCTCTCTCGTTGTCCCGTCTCTTCGTCTCGAGCCATGCCTGGTCTCGTCACAGCAACCGGAGTCCTGGGCTTCCTTTCCGACGAGGAGCCTGAGCTCAAGGTCTTTGCCCTCCAGACTCTCAACGATGACATTGACACTGTCTGGACAGAGGTCGCTGGCGCCTTGAGCCAAATGTGCGCTTCTCCCCTCCTCCCCCTCCCCCCCTTCCCTGTCGCCACGGCCCAAGCTGACCCAATCCTAACCACCATCCAGCGAGGCACTCTACGAGGATGAATCTTTTCCTGAGCGCCAGCTGGCCGCCCTCGTCCTTGCAAAGGTCTACTACCACCTCCAGGCCTACAACGAGAGCATGACATTTGCCCTCGCCGCCGGCCCCCTGTTTAAGCTTGACAACCCTGCCGAGTTCGAGGAGACCATCATCTCCAAGTGCATCGATCAGTACATCGCGATATCCTCCTCGAGCCATATCCCCCAAAAGCAATCCGTAAGCGACTCTCTGCCAGCCCTCGAGACCACTTTTGGTGCCACCCTCCCCGATGGAGGCTCCCTGGTCTCCCCGACGACACCCTTCTCTCAGTCTGCGCTCCCTTCCAAGTCGCTGCTCTCGCGAGACTCTGCCGATAATGCCATCCTTGACCCCTCCCTGGGCGCAGGCAAGATGGGGAGATCAAGCTCCATCGCCACACTGCCCGACAAGAGCTCCGAGTTGGCCCTTCAACGTGTCATCGACCGCTTGTTCGAGGCTTGTCTGAAAGAAGGCCGCTACAGACAGGTGGTCGGCATCGCCGTCGAAGCTAAGAACCTTTCCATTCTCCGGAGAGTCATCAAGCAAGCCAGCGAAGATGAGAAGCGGTCCAAGGCCAAGTCACAAGACTCCGCACAGGGCCCTGCCGAGGAGTTGATGGACTACGCCCTGGGTATCTGCATGGACATCGTGCAGGAACGGAGCCTTCGCACCGAGATACTAGGCCTGATCCTCGAGCTGCTAAACGATATACCGAACCCTGACTACTTTGCGATCGCCAAATGTGTCGTCTACCTGGACTCTGATGAGGAGGCTTCCAGGATGTTGAAGCAGCTCATTGAGAAGGGAGACCCCAACTCTGTGGCAAATGCGTACCAGATCGCTTTTGACCTCTACGACAACGGTACGCAGGAATTTCTGGGCAAGATACTGGATGCATTGCCATCGGGGGCGGCTCAATCGAAAACGCAGCCGGAGAAGGAGGGTGAACAGCCAGCCGAGAGTCAGCCTCTGCTCAACGACCAGGAGCAATCCCAGCATGACGAGCTTCCAGAGGAGGCCGCCAAGGTGTACAGAAACATACGCGGGATCTTGGATGGCAGCAAGGGCATCAAGCTCAACCTCGAGTTCTTGTACAGGAACAATCACACCGACCTGAGCATCCTGAACAAGGTCCGAGACAGCCTCGAAGCTCGCAATTCCATCTTCCACACCGCCGTCACTTTCTGCAATGCGTTCATGAATGCAGGTACAACCCACGACAAATTCTTCCGCGACAACCTTGAGTGGCTCGGTAAGGCCGTCAACTGGTCCAAGTTTACTGCGACCGCCGCCCTTGGTGTCATACACCGTGGCAACCTGACACAATCTCGAAAGCTGCTTGAGCCGTACCTCCCGAGACCGACCGGCATCAACAGCGGCTCCATCTATAGTCAGGGCGGTGCGCTGTATGCCTACGGGCTGATACATGCCAACCATGGCGCCGGCGCGCTTGAATATCTCCGCGATCAGTTCACAGCTGCTGAGCAGGAAGTCATACAGCATGGCGGCGCTCTTGGTCTCGGTATCGCTGGGATGGCAACGGGCTCAGAGCCGATCTTCGAGAACCTAAAGGACGTGCTATTTGCTGACTCGGCCCTCAATGGCGAGGCTGTCGGCCTGTCTATGGGCCTGATCATGCTTGGAACTGGCAACGCCAACGCACTGCAGGTCATGTATACCTATGCCCACGACACGACCCACGAGAAGATTGTCCGAGGT
This sequence comes from Diaporthe amygdali, assembly GCF_026229845.1. Lineage (NCBI taxonomy): Eukaryota > Fungi > Ascomycota > Sordariomycetes > Diaporthales > Diaporthaceae > Diaporthe > Diaporthe amygdali. The sequence goes on along the minus strand of NW_026517061.1, from coordinate 124,332 downwards.
TGCGCCATCGGCATGGCTCTGATCATGTATGGGCGTCAGGAAGGGGCCGATGTGATGATCGAGGGGCTTCTCAACGACCCTGACCCGACCCTTCGATACGGTGGTGTTCTCACCATCGCCATGGCCTATTGTGGCACAGGCAGCAACAAGGCAATTCGCAAGCTCCTGCACACTGCTGTCAGCGACGTCAATGATGACGTCCGCCGCATTGCCGTCATGTCGCTGGGCTTCATCCTGTTCCGAAAGCCCGGCAGCGTCCCTCGCATGGTTGAGCTTCTCTCCGAATCTTACAACCCTCACGTCCGGTATGGCTCTGCAATGGCTCTGGGTATCTCCTGCGCCGGCACCGGACTGGACGAGGCTATTGATCTTCTGGAGCCCATGATGAAGGATCCAACAGATTTCGTCCGCCAGGGTGCCTTGATATCCCTTGCAATGATCATGGTCCAGCAGAACGAGGTCATGAACCCCAAAGTTGCCTCCATCCGCAAGACATTGAAAAAGGTCGTTGGTGACCGTCACGAGGATGCCATGACAAAGTTCGGCGCATCTCTTGCCCTGGGCATCATTGACGCTGGAGGTCGCAACTGCTCCATCGGCTTGCAGACACAAACCGGCAACCTCAACATGCCAGGTATAGTTGGAATGGCTGTCTTTACCCAGTACTGGTACTGGTTCCCCTTCACGCATTTCTTGTCCCTTGCCTTCGTTCCTACCTCCGTCATCGGCCTCGACCACGAGCTCGAGATCCCTAGCTTCAAGTTTCACTGCGCGACGCGCCCGAGTCTCTTCGACTACCCCCCTGAACAGGAGGTCAAGGCTGAAGAAGGCCCTGCACTGGTTACGGCTGCCGTGCTTTCTACAACCGCGCAGGCAAAACGGCGCGCACAGAAGAAGGAGAAGGCCGCTCGTCGTGAGAGCATGGACATCGACTCAACACCGACGACGGCCAAGGCCGCCGCCCCCTCCGGAGAGAAAATGGACATCGACGACGACAAGAGTAAGAAGCTTTCCGACGAGGCCAAAGACAAGAAGGAGGGTGAGGGCGAGAAGGAGGCGTCTGCCACACCCGACCCCAAGAAGAAGGTTGAGAAGGAGAAGGTTGGGTACGAGATCGAGAACATGTCCCGTGTCCTCCCCGGTCAGTTGAAGTACATTAGCTTCCCGGCTGGGCGGTACAAGCCGGTGAAGAAGGTAAATCCGAAGTCCCTTAACCAAATGTTAGGCAAATATGAACGTTTCGCTGACCCTATGCGCAGCCAACTGGTGGGCCGCTCCTTCTCCAGGACACCCAGCCTGGCGAGCCCAAGGCCCTCGTCGAGGAGAAGCTCAAGAAGGTCGAGACCCAGCGGGCCCCTGTGGCCGGCCAGGCCAGTGGCAGCGGTGCCGGCGGGCTTGGTGGTCTCGGAGGGAGTAGGTCTGGTCGCTCCGCTATGATGGGCGATGGTGACGACGCACTGGCCGAGGCTCTCCGGGCAGCCATGAGGGACGGCGCCGGAGGCGGTGCAGCGCTGAATGAGATGCTGCGTCAGTCGGCCCAGGCACGTGGGCTAGATCTCTTTGGTGATGGTGGTATCGCTGGACCTGGCCAGGGCGGCGCCGCCGCCGCCGCGGGCGTGTTGACGGCTGTAGACGAGGACGAGGAAGGCGCAGAGGAGGCGCAGGTCCCTGGCGAGTTTGACTACTTCACGGATAATGAGGATGAGGAGGAACTGTAAAGCCGAGACGAGGCGGACTGTACATTACGGGGTAGATGAGGGTCGAGTGTACGAATGATCGGGATTCACGATAGACCTCCGTCATGAGCTGCGGCAATAGATTTGATTTGGGGCTCTCAATCAACGACACTGGCCGGTAATCATTGTGCAGTCTTCGGGGTCAGTCCTCAGAGTTCCTGTGACCATAACGAAAGTCCAGTCGCTAAGCAGGTGTATGCTCTCTCACGACGCCAAATACATGATACATCGCTACACATGCAGCTGTTTTCCTCAACCCTTTCACCGTCCCCAGGAACGAAGTGAAGAAGCAACAGACAAAGGACAAGGAATCACGCGCCAAACTGGGTCTGATCAAAAATTTAGTTGGTTTTGTTTGCAACACGTAGGTTCACCTCGGCACCAATGTTCTCTCTATCAAACCCGCATCCATAGGCCCCGCCCGTCCGCCACACTACCTTATGTCTCCCACTTCCGCCTTCTACAGCAGCTGCAGCAGGTACACACTCGGGACACACTGTCACGCGGTGCCACGCATTCGCCAGGTTTCCCCTCAGGTTGAAGATGGAGGAGTGCGTCTCCGGCTGGGTGTTGTAGCTGTTGTCAGTCGCTTTCACCACGACCTCTGTGCACTGCGGCTGCTGCCCCGGGGCCACGGCGGGTGGTGCCTCCAAGTGGCCAAGATAACGCCACCTCTTCCAGGCCCAGGCCTTGTGGCCCGCACTGGGGTCCTCGAGGAGCTCGGCCTGGTCCCACGTCTTCCCGCCGTCGAGGCTGACGTCGACACGGCTGATGTATCGCCCGCCCCCGGACATGGCATAGCCCTCGATGGCTATTGGCTCCCGACCCTCGCCTGCCTCAGGACCCGATACAGGGTGCCCACACTTGTCATCCTGCCGCACGCACTGGCCGACAAGCACCTTCGTGATTGCACTCGTCACGGGCATCTCTTGGATGGCCGGTGCGCTATCCCAGTCCACGTCCCGCTGGTTTGGACCAAAGCTCTTGTAGTCACGCCGCTGCCACTGCGACGTACTCTCCTCGTCGCTGATAACAATCTTGGACAACCACTTGACGCTCCTTGCTGCGACATGGCCGGGCACGACAGCGCGCAACGGGGATCCGTGGTCACGCGGTAGAGGCTGGCCGTTCATGCTGAAGGCGAGTATGACGTCGTTCCTGGGGTCAAGGGCGGTGGAAAGAGGGATCGATGCGCCGTAAGCCTCGAGGCCGGTGAGTTGGACGTGGTGGGTGCTGGGATCTGGGAGGCTCTCATCTTCTGCATCAGGGCCCGCGACCTGAAGCCCGGCATCCGCAAGCACATCAACCAGGCGCACGCCCTGCCACTCCGCGTTGCTGATAGCTCCTACACCCCACTGCAGGCCGTTGGTCTTGCCGGCGCGACGGGTCATGTCGCTCCTCCGGTTCCCTGAGCACTGGAGGACGGCCGTCACTCGGTGCGTTGTGAATCTTGTCTTCAAGTCATCCAGGGTGTACGACCTCACATCCCCATCGGGGAGCTCGACCGTCAATGTGTGCTGGTCGAGCTTGTTGTCGTCTACGACTGGCACCCACATGTGATTGCGCTTGTAGAACAGCTCGTTGGGGGTGAGGAATTCATCAGTCAGGGCCTGATTGGGCGGCTCCGCGTTGCATGGCTTAGCGGTATGTGTGAACAGCCTTGGGTCACGGGGCGGGTCAGACGCGAAGGGGTCCTGAATGGCGTGAGCGGGCGGGAGCCCGTCCACGAGGTCGAAGGCATGGATGTAGCCAATCAGGTATTGGTCCAGTATCTCCTTGACATGTGTTTGGTTGTGGATCGTGAATATGGCCCAGTAGGGGTCGATGCTCTGTCCGGCGGCGCGGAGGATGACCTCGCCGCCGGGGTGAGCGGATACCCAGTCGGTGATGTCGTAGACCTTGTCCTGGTGGGTGACCCATGGGTTGGGATGCGAAGCATCGTGGCTGTGGATGTCGGACAGTCGATATCGGGGAACGGAGGGGTCGCGTATGTCGTCGGCGGGCGACGGAGAATTTTGATCATGGCCATGGTCATGGTCCCGGTCAAGGTCACGGTCTGCGCCTGCGGGATCCTGGAAAGCGGTGGCGAGCGAGAAGAGGCCTGCTCCTACTCCAGCAAGCAGGGCCGCTGCCGGCAGGCCGGAATTTGATGTTTTGAGCAGGGACAGTGTCGAAAAGGATAAGGAGGGCCTGGAGGAGGGGCGTGAGCACAGTTGGGGGTTGAGGCGGTAGCTGGGGCGTGGTCTACGCGCGAGACGCACCAGCTCCGTGGCAAAGCGGCCAGGATGTCGAAACGGAGGGGGCATGATGCCTGGCAGAGCACGCTCGACAGTGGACGGTCGACAGTGGACAGTCACGAGGAGTCAGTATTGAGTCTGGGGGCAGCAAGGAAATGAGTGATGGTCCTCTGCAGCCCGCAAGACATGGTGTCTGCTTGGTCTGGCTCTGGTTCGTATACTCTTCACAAGAGACACGGAGAGAGGAGAGGGTGTGTTAGGTGTGAGTATCAGCGCGTCAGTGTGAGTGTGGATAGACACGTAGATAGTTCTGGGCAGATTCACACGCCTCTGGCTGCTGCTTCGGCTTTAGCAGCAGCAGCAGCACCCCATAAGGAAAGTACAGGTGAGCGTCGGCTTGCTCGATGTGTCAGGTCATGTCATCGAAGTCCACGGGGGCACAAAAAGGGGAACAAGATGATAAGGACGGGCAAGGCAGGCAAGCAAGGCACTTGAGGCAATATATTTGAAGGCACATGGATAGATGATGGCACAGGCGCGGGGCGGGTGGATGCCACAGTATACATATATATATATGTGTGTGTGTGTGTGTGTGTGTGTGTGTGTGTGTGTGTGTGTGTGTGTGTGTGTGTGTGAGTGAGCGTGTAGAGAAATAGAAACGTAATCGAGCAGCGCGTCGTGACGAGGCAGCGAGGCTGAACTGAGTCGAGCAATATCACATATGCTCGGGAATCTCGCAGCTCAGCCCAGGGGTGATCCCGTCCCAACATTGCACCAGCCCGTCGCCCCACCTCCCAAGGGGGATTCCCTAGGTCCCCTAGGTCGCCGACGTCCCGTAGGTACCCGTCTCCACCCGCCGACGACGGGAAGTTGGAGCAGCTTCTTGAACTCTAAAATGCCCGACTGTCTGACTAACCAACCTGACTACCTATCACTTACTGTGTGAATTTGTATTAGTCGGAAATTTGACTATATGGACCAGACCGCTTGATTCTTTCAAATTGACTTGGTAGTCATCAGGCTGCAGATATGGATCTGTCTTCATAAAGGGGCATTTGCCTCGAGGCCCCTCGGAAATCCATGAAATACCCAAAGGGACTCAAAGGGGCACTCAATATTGCTACATCCTCAAGCCCTGCTGATAGACCAAGGCCGGCGGTACCCTCACGAGTAAAGGCCGGGACTAAGAATGAGAATTGAGGATGGACACGTCTACGGCATATTGCATCGTTTGTACGCCTTTGTCTCTGGCATTCACACTTTGACGCCTTTTTCCGCGTCCGGATGGGACGAGTTTCATTTGCGAGTTTCAACTACAAGTCTCAGCTCGACACAACACACGTCTATTCAAGTATGTGTTCCAAGGTATCTAAATCTCCCCACTTGTTGGTGTGTTGTGTCATATCCACAACCTACCCGTCTACTAGGTAGGCAACTAAAACACCTTGTTAAGTACCAGTTGGCAAAACACGTCTTGGCCTCAGGCTGAACGTGAAATGGCCTCGCCAACCCTATCATTCGCTTCCGTCCATTTCCTTCTTACACAAGTCGACATCAATTATTTCGGTTGCTTCTAGTTCAGCATAAATTCTGAGGTATTCCGCATGCGGTGGCCTTTCCACTCAACTTCTGCATGGCAGCAACCCCGTTCCTGGGGCAGAGGCCCTTTGTCCTCCGTCCCTATGTCTCCAGCACCGTTTCCGGAACCTCTGTCGGAGGCCACTTGTTTGTTTTGTCTTTGATATGTCTGCTCTAGCCTCCATATGTGTGAATTTCCCGTGCTAGATTCACACTTCTCTCTCTCTCTCTCTCTTCCCCCCCGACTCCCACCCTTTCCTCTTGCCGACACAATATCCACACCAACACGCCTTCTGCACCAAGACCCCGGCACCATTGCCCCAGAATATTGAGAGCATCACTGTGGTGCCACCATGAACTTCTTTAACTGGGCAAGAGGCAGCGATGGCCCTGCTCCATCGGTTGCTGGTCAGCCTCCTGGGCAAGCCCCAGATGGTGCCGACGCAGGTGCCGGCGCCGGGGCAAGATCCAGACCGGCGCCGCTGGACCTGAACAACAACGCTATGACAGACGACGAAAAGTGGACGAGATCAAAGAATCGTTGGAGACTTGCCATTAAGCCCGACGACCCGGATTTTGTGCAACAACGCCGCGTGTTCGAGGACGCACTGGACCCTGGCTCGGGACAGAGCATCGACGACATCCTCACGGCACACTTCGCAAGATACGAGGCCCAAAAGTTCAGCGGCTACGTCGAGAGGAAGCGTGAGCCCGACTTGTACCGGCAGCAGCGAAGTGACGCTGATGCCTACAACACGCTCTTGAAAAGGCCCCCTTGGGACCAGGAGGCCCCCAACGCTTTTCTCGCCTTCAAACTGACCATGCTGTACTTTGGCTTCCCGGTGGAGCCCATGAAGATGAATGACTTCTTCAGGCTTCCTCCTGGGTCCGGCTTGTTTGGTATTGACGACGACGACGACGACGACGACGACTTGGATGATAATCGCACCTTTATTCCGGAGGACATGCGCCCACTACGCTTCCTCAATAACTACGAAAATCGTTCCTATGGCGCCGACAACGGCCACCGTGAGCCACCACCCCGCTGTCGTACTGCTGTGTGCGGCCCTTTGTCTTGTTATCTCATGCTAACATGACGGTAGTGATGCCGGACCCGACTTATGAGGCTTTCTATGGCTTGCCTTACAACCCACCGCCTGAGGGCCAGCAGGTCGGGCACGAGGGCACGGGCACGGGGCCGCAGGCCGACATGCGCATCCGCGGCAGAGGTTTGGGCGAGGACGACGACGTGGACTTGATGAGCGAAGACTCCATCGACGGTGCTTCGTTCTCTTCCGACTCGCTGCTCCCAGACGCCCCTGAAGACGACGGCGGCGACACTGGAGTGCTCAACCTCCGTGGGGGGGCAGGACGAGCAGCGCCCGATGATGGAACTGCGCAGAACCACACTCATAATCATCACCGCAACCAGAACTGGCAGACGCAGACCGGACAGGCACAGGATACTCATCACCACCATCAAAATGGACACACGCAGACCGGGCAGCTGGGCCACGACCAAGGCATACTAGATCAGGGCGTCCCGCATCTCGCCACGGCCGTCGATGCCTTCCAGTCGGGCAAGTACTACCGCGAGAGGTCTTATGCTTCGCCAATGTCGGTCCAGGTAGGCGATCAGCATCCCAAGTTCCCCATCAATGCGCCGGCCATAGAGCAGATCCGGCGGCCTCAGGCCGCGGGCGGACTCGAGGCGGACTCGATGCCCATCGTGAGCACGCAAATCATGACTCCAACGGAGCAGCGGGCGCTGCAGCAAGCCTTCTTCCAGATGCGCGCCATCGCCCTCAACCGCGGCCAGCAGTGCCCGCACCCTGGCTGTGATGCCTACTTCCCCGTCGGGCCCAACAACATGGCTGCCTTCCACGCGCACCTGGATGAGAAGCACGTCGGCACGCACTGCCCCTTCTGCACCGAGACGCTCTTCTCGTACTGGTCCGAGGCACAGAAGGAGAAACACTTCGTCAGCAAGCACTCCGAGTACTTCACCAAGCGCGGCGACCTCCTGAGGGAGGCCATGCTGGCGGCCAGCATCCCGAGCAAGGGCAATGTCCACAGGAGGGAGGAGCAGTACAACTTCTGCCCCCGCTGCGGCCGCGACCACCAGACGCTGAGCAGCAAAGCCGATCGGGTGCACCATGACAATGCCTGCTTCCCCGGCAACGAGGCCACGGTCCCCACAACCCAGTACTGCAAGCGCTGTGGGCAGCCAGAACACGTACTCGTCGGCCCGGGCATCGACAAGCAGCGGCAGCAGCACCAGTGCACCGCCGCCGGTACTGACCCAGACCATCAGGAGCCCGCCTCTGCCATCTTCTGCCCTCAATGCGCCCTCAAGTGCCACGAGCTGCCCGTTTCATACGGCAGACGCCATCTGTTCCACTGCAAGCCCCTGGGCTCCAGGGCAGACAGCTGGTGCCCGTGGTGCGGCATCGACCTCAAGTCGGGACCACGGCCAATCCGTCTCAAGCACTTGGCAGGCTGCGCGCTGAGACCTGCCAGCGGCCAGAACCCCATCGACACCGACTCAGGCATCCCACACGAGAGCCCCCGTGACGTCCGGGCGCACAGGCTTGTGCATGGCCTCTCTAACTTGGGCAGGAACAACGGCCGCGAAAGGTTGAGAGTGCCCCCAAAATGCCCTGTTGACGGCTGCGACGCCGACCTGAGCACATGGAATGCCCGGGGCCTCTACCTCCACTTCCAGACGCATCCCGAAAATACGTTGGAGGCCAGCGGCGGCCTGAAGAGCTGCCCCTTCTGCAAATGTGACTTTGGCATGCGAGGGTGGACCACAAACGTGGAAAAGCAGCAGCACTTCCAGGACCACCTCGAGGGGCGATACAAACGCCTGTTGGCCGACGAGGTCATCGGTACCAATCCGGACAGGGAGAGCGCCATCGTGCGGGACGCCATATTGACACGTGATAATGACGAGTTTGACCAACAGGCCGAGATCAACTCGCTTTTGGCAGAAACGGTCCAGCAGGCCGAGAGCATCAAGCATCTCTCGACCGAGCTTAGAAAGGTCAGGGTTGTCGAGCCTCGCCGCGAGAGTAAGTGGTTCCCCTCGCCCCCTTCCCCTTAGCACACATCGGAACCCTTTCTCTCCGCCCCCACCCCTTCCTCTTTCCTTTCAGTTTCCAGTGGAGAAATGTTATGTGACCTCCCCGTGCCTACCGTCGACTGACACCTGGCAGGGAGACCGGTACCAGAGACGGTGAATCTGAGCACACCTAGAGGCACAGAGAGCGGCGGAACACACATGCCAATCACTCCGCCTTTCCCCGTCGTGGCAGCGCGGCGAGGAGCTGCTAGGGCCTCGAGACCAAACACCAGTAGCCGCACGCCCGCCTCTGTCTCTAAACGCAAAGACGGCTATGATGGACAGCTTGCGGGACGACCGGAAAAGAAGTCCAAAATTGTCCAACAAGGCCCATCGAGCACCACCATCTCGGGCTTTGCTACTGGACGCCATCTCTCAACAAGTGTCCCGGCTGCCGGTGAAGACGACAATTATGACGACGAGGACGAGGACGACGAGGGGGAGGAGGAGGATCAACTAGAGCTGGAAGAGGTAGACATGGATGACGGGATCGTGGACGAGGACGAGGACGACTACGATTCCTATAGCGATGACCACGATGAGCTGGCTGATTGAGCAAGGGGCTATTAACCTTTCTTCTGTTCTGTATCATGCAGCCTGGGAGCATGGGTCAAGAACACCTCGGACTGGTTTTTGGGCACTCAGGCATCGAGTGGCTTTGGAGACACACGGGAAAGAGATTGTAGACATGATCTTTCACTCTTTGCTAGTTTTGCTTGCGTCAGTAGTCTCAGGCTCTACAACGTCACCTCGTTGTTTCACAACTACTATCTATGCCACAAGTGAACATGCGCATCTCCATTGAGTACCACATTTGCCTACTTATTACAACCTGGGGTAAAAACGTGTCACTGTTTTCTCGAACCAACCCCGGCTCCCCGCGACGAATTGTCTAGTTGCTCGGCTTTGAGGCATCAGCTTTAAATGACACTGAGCTTACGCTCGGTTTAATATGTAGAGAAAAAGGATATAATAGGATGACCAGCCATAAGATATAATACCCGAGATGCATTACGTATGAAAGTATCTGGTGAAATGTGCATTCGTGTAAATTGATATCCCTCTATATATGTACACTAGAAGAAGTAGCAACCTCGATGAGCCTAATGACCGCTCATCTCAGATTGTACTCGTAGGAATTCCTCGGCCTTGCAGTGAAGTATTGACAACGAAGTAAACAGGCGGATCAAGGCTAGAATGCTGTTTGACAACCTTGCAGGCCCTAGCTCTGGAATGGGAGACCCTTGACGTTGGATCGTTGTGGTAGTGAGCTCACGGCCGAGCTTGAGCCATTGGTGCTCCCTGTTCCGTTCGTAGATCCTGAGAAGGTCGACCCAATATCTCCCCACCTGATCTGACTGAACGTGACCTGAGTGTCAGGCTGGATGGATTTGATGATTTCAGGGTTGCCCTCGGTTGCATTGCAAGGCCCGGCGTTCGAGCTGGCACCGTCAAGCCACTCCATGAAGCTAGTCTTATCCCACCATATACTGAAGACGAGGACCATCCCGCGGCTCATGGCCTCACCCATTCCCCCAGTTGCCCCGAGGCCCATGTATTTATCGGCCCCGGTGGCATTGCAGTACTCATCATTCAGGAAGTTTTGTGCGGGGACTCCTTGTGCTGTCGAGATGGGCATCTCGATAGTTTTTCCATCCTGGATATAGAGGCGTCTGATGGCGGTGAGCTGGCCGCTCTGGTCAGAAGGGAACTGGGTGACGACGGTGAATGGTCGGCTAGTGTCAACCTCGAGGTCCAGACCGTAGTATTCCGGGTGTCCCATCTTGTATGGGTTCATCGAGCACTACAGAGGGCGGAGGTCAGCAATCCAATCTTGATTAAGGCATTCATGCTGAGAAAGTGCAGAGCATCAAAGATATATGCGGGATCTACTTACACCACTCTTGTCGCAGACACCGTTATCACCACAGTCCTCGCCGCTCGCATCACATGCGTAAAGGCCAGGTTGATTACATGGATGAGGTGCGATGTGGGTTGCGCGGGCGTTGGCTTCCCAGATGTCGAGCTCGTTGCAGCAGACACCACTGCCATTGATGTTTCCCTACATATTTATGTCAGGAATCTTGTCTCTAAAATCTTGAGTTGTGTCTTGGTGCCAACGTACCAGACCGTTTATAAATGGAGTGGTATAGCACTGTGCGTCACAGTATCCCGCACCATACTCAGCGCCGGCCACAGAGAGGTCGGAGGAGTCCTTGCCTCCGGTAGCTTCCATCTCGGACAAGTATAGCGCCGAGTTCATCCCACAAGGAAGCTTGCTCATGTCGACATCGAAGGTAAACTCCTGTCCGGTCAACTGGAGCATCTCGTATGCATCTTCGGCCTCATTCAGGAGATAGATCCGTGGGCTATACTCAGTCTCGCCGTCGTTACTCAGCATTAGAAGAGTTAGGTCTGAGCCATTGGTGTACACCCCGTTCGCAGTGTAGTCTGAAATTCCTTCCAAGATACAATTTTGTTGACACGTCTCCTCGTCAGGGCAAGCTGTGGCGTTCGCGCCAGAGCCCCAGTCACCGCAATTGGACTCCGGGGCATTAGCCTGATAGATGCGATGTGAGGAGGCGTCGAGAACAAGTGCTGTATCCTGCGCAGTACATCCACCAGCCGTGGTACATTTGTAAGTTGTGAGTTTGGGGTGATTCTCGGCCGTTGTGTCAGGTGACTGGGCGGCAACCAGGCCCAAGAGCAGAGAGCTGGCGAGGGTGAGGGTTCGCGACATAGTGATCAGAAATGAAAGTGTATTTTTGGTGTTGGGTAAAGAATGTGAGAAATGAGCAAGACCGGCTTCACGAAAAATCTACAGGATGCCGTTCAGACTTGTGGATATCATCTCAGTCCAGACGGAAGACACCTTCCGACTTATATCTAGGTCGGACTAGTCTTTCCTCTCCTCACGTCTTTGCAGCAATCTTTACCATCACCAGGGTGATGTGTCATTCAGGGGCTATAGGCCATTTCAGTACCATCGCCCCTCTCGAATCTCGGCTTGGCGTTGGCGTGTGGTTGGATAGAGTTCATCGGACCAGCCGGACTTCATGGCTTTAAAGGGGCGCATGTTGAGTCGGGTCCCAGACATTCCTCCATTGCACGAGGCAAACATTACCCCATAGTCATTCCCGGCACAAAATAGTACCGGGGAAACATGATCGACGTGCGACTCGCCTGGCCCACCACCGTGAATGAGAAACACCGTGGGGCAAGAAGGTTCGTTGTAGATGAAACAGGGCCTCGGCGACCCCTTTTTTAAGCCTCAGCAACCGAAAACCTTGCCAAGTAGGGTATTCAAGACCATGCAGACGGATTGTTACTTAAAACCGACATCCGGCGGGAGGTCATCCGCCTTGGGAGCTGCCAAGGCGGCGTTGAGGCCCTTTGACCAAAAAAGAATGGTGTAAGACAATTGGCTGGTGGCTTGCTCACATGTGATTCAACGGGTCTCGGTGGAAGAGCATTGAACCACTTAGTTCTAGACCCGCAGAACAAAGTTCAACGTCTCGATTAGGGGTGTTCAGTTACCCACACCCCTAGACTAAGTCATTATTCCCGTGCCAAATTGCGAAAGAACAGCCGGGGCGGGACCAGACACTAGTTTGTCAAGGTTCGGACAACGTTTTCCAGCAACCTTTTATTTGTTTCCCAACTAGCTTGTCGCGAAATCACAACCTTGTGTTTGACAATCTCCTCGCCAGGCTTGATGTTCGCCCAAAGGAAGGGCGGGAACATGAGAAGAGAAAGAAAGTAAAAACTCGGAGATTATTTGAAAACCCTGGGCTCCTGAAATCAGTCCAAGTCACCCATTTGCATCGTCTTGATGGTCGTGACATGGACAGCAGATAAGAATGCTAAGTCGCCTAGCACATAGCCCACGTATTGAGTGTGACCTATAATCATACTCGTCTCCACATCTGCCTGATTGACCCAAGTGCAAGATCAGTTGACGTAGCTCCACCACAGGCAACAACTTGGTGATGCCAGCTGGGAGACTGCCAGGGAGGCGGCCGGTTGGAAGACTGACCGGAGGACCTGTAGGAAGCCTCACAGCCGGTAACTGTATAAGGCCGAGTGAGAGAGTTGTAGGAGGCCCTGGAGGGACAATGTTGGGCAGAGTAACAGTAGGGGTCGTAAAATGGACGATTGTCGAAACCTCAACTGGCAGGTTGGTAGGTGTCTTGGGGGGGAATGGAACTGACGCAAGAAAAACTGCAGGCTTAGTTGCAGGTTTGGGAGGACAACCGTCGTAATGTTTGGAAGATCTGGGGCCTCTGGTAAGGTTCTGTTCTAGATGGTTATGTTTCCAGGGATGATTCTGTTTCGAAGAATGACCGCACTATTGGTTATGCTACACAAGATGGTGACGAGAAGAGCCATAGCCTTCCTTCACTTTCAGGAGCGGTTATATGAGGTCTGGTGAAGTTGCGAATGTATTTCTGGAGCTTTGATAGATATTAAGTGTGAATGAAATCGGCTGGATCTGGTGGCAACAGTATTCTGTGTAAACTTGTCCTGGGGTGGCACTCTGGCCCTCCAGAACTTTATAGCACTTTCTCTTGAATGATCTATGGCAACACTCATTTGACTGGAGCCTCTTCTCAAATCCAGAAAGAAAGCCACGGCTCGCAACTTGAGATTACAGACAACTCTTGATTGGTTAGGTTTTGTTGTTTCAGGCATGACTATGTTGGTAGCCAAGTCTGCGCGACCCTGTGGGAGCATGAAGCAATACTGACTCTATCGGCCAGCACCGAAATGGCGTAAAAAAAAAAGTCAGACCATACAAGACCGTTCCAATCTTCCATGGCTTATCGATGAGGCGAGACTGCTGGGGCGACGATTGGTGTATCCCTTCGATGTCTTGTTCTAACAGATTCAACAAACTGCACGACATCAGGGTCTGGCCTCCATGCGTGTTGCTGATTGAGACGTTGAGAACGCAGCTGTTCCTAAACTGATGTCAGTACTCCAGAAACGCGTAGAAGGCAAGGACTATGGTGTCTATAAGGGTCTAAGAGTACAAGTGAGGAAAGATTCCTACAATCCTTGCAGCCCTTACTCAGTAATAGGGTGACACAGCTCTTCCGATAGTCACGTCGAACCCGTTGCAGGGACAGGAGGGAGTGATCATGCGTGCACGCGCCTCCTAACATAAGTACATTCATATCACTGCAGACTTGGAAGTCTCGACTTCAGAGGACATCAGGTTACTTTTGTGATCGACCCTCTAAGGTGTGCCTCCCTGGAATCCAGTCATCAGACATCCTCGGTGTTACACACAGGTTGATCGATCCCTGGGCTACGCAACTGGTACGTGTGCAGAGACAAAAAAAGCTCGACGCTGATGATCTCGCTGAAATATCAACGTAAAAAAATAATAAAAATCCCTGGCCTCGACATCGCTCGGGATAAATTGAGAATCATGTGTGAGGCGAGCCGATGGACTTGAATGCAGATAAGAACATCATTACTGGTGCCGTCTCTCAGCAGGTAGGTAGAATTGCCTTCCGTCGTGATGTATGTAAGTACGTAAAAACAGCATTTAAATTAATTGCATCGAAAATATAGGAATTGATATCTCTAGAGGAGGCCTGAGATCATTTCAACATGTTCTTACAACCGCTCCAATATTAGAACACCGAGGGTAGGAATGATGCACACATAGCTACCAAAGCCGTTCCATTCCAAAACCAGCAACCATTATAAGTGAATCGGTACCAGTGAGAAAAAGCAAGCTGCACAGCGCCTACGCGAAGAACACTTGTCATGTTGGGATTCAAAACAGCTGTCGTTGAGCTTCAAAGACCACTCTGGGCCGGAGTGGCCACCCGCGTATATTCATTGAAAGAAAGAATGATGATTGTCAAGCTTGGTCGTGTTTTCATCCATGACCTGCTGCGCTGTTTGCAGGGTGTCGTGATGTTCAACACCTGGTTTCGCGTCTTCGTCCGCGGTCTCGGGGTTATCGTCAGGATGGTCGTCGACGAACAGGTCTTGGACAGCGCCTGCGCCGATAGCTCGCTGATAGACGCTAAAGCTTGTGGCAAAGTCGCGGTGTTTTCCGATGCGGATCTTGTCTAGCAGGTTTAAAGCAAAGTTCTGACAATTGTTGTCCAGCAGGTTGTAGGCTGGCCGCTTTTCCCTCATATTGAAAATGACCATCTCTCCTGGTGAGCGAAGAATGTTAATGAAATGAAGGCGTCGAGGTGCTGGCACCAATTCTTACCGGCCTCTCTGAGCGCCTGATCATTGAACCTTGTTTTGCCGACCTTGAAGGTATGCCATTCGTCGCGATTAAATGCCTCATTTATATAGATGACATCGAAGTGTTCGTCCATCCTAGCGTACGTTATTATGATAAATAAACCAGAAAAGTAAGAGAGAGATTATTTATACACACCATAACTCATGAACAAACGAATCCACGATCACTGCCCAATGCTGCGTTGGGTCAGGACTATTGTGGATTTCCTCAGTGATCATTTTGCCCAGCCTGGTCTGCTCTGCAAACCACTTGCCAGCAGAGCCGGCTACTGGATGCCAGCCCAACTCGACAGTACGGGGCTCTCCGCTAATTTTGACCTCACCGGGTGGGACAACGCTTGGCCTCTTGCCGAGCCCCAGTTCGTGCTGAAGAGTGAGCTTGGCTTTGAGCACATTGTCCTTGCTAAGAAGCAATCAGCAGGCGTTGGTTACCATGTCTTTCTGTATGTGAAGTGCGGATTGCAGCCCGGCGCGGGGTCCACTGTCTTGTCTTACAGAAAGGAGCCCAGCAAGCTGGATGGGGACTTGGGCTCATCCTCGGCGTTTGGCGCGTTCTCGTCCGACATGGCCCTGTTCGTTGAGCTTGGGCGGTGCCAGTGCATGCAGGTTACAGTTTCGTCGACAGGGGATAGTGACAAGTGTTTTTGTTACTGATACGGTAAATGGCTTTCCGATAGGAGCTAGGTAGTGGGATTGAGCCCGTCCCTAACTGAGAGTTGAGGTCGTCGAGCAGGATGAACCCATCGCCCTCTTGAAGACCCAAGGTGGGGGCGTCAGACATTTGAGAGTGGAGCTAGTCTAGATTGGGAAATATTGCTTCTCAGTTAGTCAATTTTCCAGTTTATGTAATCAAGGTTTTCCCCCTTGGTGAAAGAGATTGGAAGAAAGTACACTTTACTATGCAAAGATGAAGTTGCATTGAATGATTGACCGACTGACAGAAAGCCTAAGACTGCGGGTCAATGGGCCAGCGTTCTGGTCGTATGATGCTCTGAACGACCTCCAACCGTCACCATTACCCAGATTACCAATCGCGCCCCATCGGCGGGGAAAGCAGCATTGTGCTCTTACAGTACGCAACGATCAACGTGCGACACATTTGTAATTCAGACTACTGCTGTGGGAGGCTGCTGGCCTTAAATCGAACCGCCTTCACTATCTTTTTCTCCACCATCCACCAGCCATCTCTAGCTTCCCCTGTCACTACAAACAAACGCCATGGCCGACTTCCCTCCTCCAGCCCTCAGAGAAGCTGCTTCCAAAGTGGCCAGCCTCCTCCGGGAGCGCAGCGAGACCATTTCCGTGGCCGAGACAGCCGCCGGTGGACTCATCTCTGCCGCGCTACTCGCCACTCCCGGTGCTTCCAAGGTGTACAGAGGTGGTGCCACCCTCTACACTCTCGAGTCACGCATTGCTTTTGGTGGTTGGACGCGGGCCAATATCGACAATTACAGTGGCCCAAACCCAGACCTGGTTGCCGGCCTCGCCAAGCACGTTCGTGGCGTGCTGGGCTCCACTTACACGGTTGCTGAGAGCGGCACCGCTGGACCAACATCTTCAAGGCAGGGTGCAAATGGACAGCCGTGCGTTTCCTCCCATCTGGGACTTCTGCTACACACAGTGTGCGCTCGCTAATCTCGCAATCTCGATGTAGCGGGTACGTTGCTCTGGCCGTGGTGGGCGAGAACGACACCCTGGCCATGGACTTGAACACCGGCCTCGGAGGAGATAGATCAGGAAACATGGTCGCATTTGCTGTTGAGGCACTCAAGCTTGTGGCGGAGTTCATCCAGAAGAGCGCGTCGCAAAGTGGCAAGATCTGAGAATGGTCCGCGTATATGCGCCATCCGCATCGACCCCCAATCCAATCTGAAAATTCGATTGCTTTGAAAGTTGTGAGTATAGAGAATTGGGTTACGTTTCAAACTAGCGCAACTTGATTATTTTTACCCTTCGTGTCCACGAGCTGAAGATCGGGTGTCCGCTTTGCGGCTACAGTATCTATGTAGAATGAGTAGAGGAAAAGGGGAGAATTATTTGTTAAAAAAATCTTAATCTCTTAAGGGCAATTGACTTTAAGATATTCTCTGATAGAATAATTTCCCGTAAGAGATGACCTGCTGTACGATAACCTTTCGTGGGATAAGGTCCTGGGGATAAGGTCCTGTGGGACAATCTTCTGTGTGATATATCCCAGTTAGATAACCTAGTAGACAAACGAGTGACAGAGTCCCAAGGGGCTCCGTAATGACGTGTTGCGTTTTGCAAGAGTGTGGCGGCGTTGTCCCAATAGTGTGTGATACAGGGACGGCCCTGCCTTCCCAACTTCCATTCCATATCGCCCTACTTGTAAATAGTCAGGCTGCACCTCGTCGGCCTCAGGTTGAGATCTTATAGGTGAGGCTACCCGTATCAACATAAAAGCGCATCCTGCCAACCCTCTTAGAGTCTGTGTATTTTTTGGACTGATAGCAATACCAATATTATGCAGTACCTAGGTAGAGGCCTCTGAATAATGATTCGTGTCGTTTGCGCTTCTCTGAACCGCAATTATTAGCCTGTATACCTAGGCACCAACCGAGATTGTAGAGCTTTCTGGATATGGGTGTGGTGACGGAGTCCCTGACAGCTATGTATTGAAAGAAGACATCCTGATCATGCCTTTTTATTACAGAGTGTTGGACGTTAGAGTACTATTCCGTTTGAATCCAACTGGAAAGGCAGCTTTGTTATCGGACTAGGCTAACATTTGCTAATCTTGAGCTTCATTGGGGATGATTCCGGCTGCTACAGCATTGCCGTCAAATCATTTCGTCTTTGAGTCACCCAAGAATAGGCTGCTGCCAGGAGAAAAAGTAGTACCTTGAACGTATATAATTTCCGGAGATTAATACAGCAGGCTTTGAGCACAAACGCTGCATTTTGGAGTCGAGGTCTAAAGCGAATAATGTGCCGACGGAGACAAGGGAATAGGTTCTCAAGCATCGACTCTCAGTGTCTTTTTAATCTCTAATGGGTATAAAATAGATCTAGTGAAGCCCACTTATTCATCCTTCTTCGTCTTTTCACTCTCGGCCTTCTCTCGCCTCTTCCTCTTCCAAGCAGCCAGCTCATTCAACAAGCCCATGACCAGCGGCACGCCGACCGGTCCTAGTAGTGGCAGGTAGACCGCGATCTTGTGCTCATCTGGGAAATACAGCTGGCCGACCATGCTCTTCTCAAAAAAGGCCTTTTCAGCCGCAGCCTCCGCAATTTGTGCGTGAATCAGCCCTCCAGGGGTACCAAGGGTCTCACAGGCCAGCCGGAGATGTCGAATTGTGGTGCTGACACCGTCGGCGACAGACTGCGGGATCGACATGGAGGGGAGAGCAAGGGAGAGACGGGCAAGTGAGCCCAGAGTGCTAGAGGCGCGGAGGAGAAGGTCTGCAGAACGGATGCGAGAGAGGGTTGAAAGGCGCAGTGGCAGGGACCCCGAGGTGGGCGTCCCTAGGAGAGAGAGGAGATGGGTGGTGAAGGTCAGGAGGGGCTGTTTGAGATGTTCGACCCCAAGGTGGCCCTGGTCACTGTTCAGATTGAGGAGATAGACAGTGCCCCATTGGGGAATGAGCCAGGAGTGAGAAGTCTCAGACACGGCAGTCTCACTCTCCCCAGCGTCTTGGTGCGTGGGGGGCAGCGCGATGGTTTGATTGCCAATGAAAACGATAAAGTTCACGGTAGGAGCACCGCCAATGGATGGCGATAATGGCCACTCTGCAGCGTTTATGAAAGAGGACAGATCGTCCTTGCTCAGAACAGGGGACTGGACACCCGGGGCGGCGTAAAGCTGGACCTGTGTGTCAATGGTAAAGTTGTGGATGGGCCCGAGAACATCCAGGACCGGTTTCATGTACTCGTCGATGGCGGCCTCGATGTCCCAGCTGCTGGGCGCGGGCCCATCGGTGAAAAGCGAGAAGGTGAGATGGTACGCAGGTGCGTACCTGAGAGAACGGGTGGTGCGCTTTGCGATTGTGCCTGCGGCGTCAGGGGCCAGACCCTGGGGCTTGTGTTCGGGCGCTGCAGAGGAGGTGGACAGCAGGTATGAGATAATGGTCTGCTCCTCGGCGAACGTGGAGCGCAGCTCACTGGCGACATATGTGGCTAGCGACGAGGAGGAAGAGCTCGGGGATGGGATCGCATTCGGCGTGTAAGTAATGTCGAGTATGGGCTGGTAAGGGTGCAGTGAGGCGGTGATCGACTCGCCGGGCTGAAGGCGTATGACGAGGGCAGCTTCGTCGAGGCTGGCGGAGCCATTGACAGTACTGGCGCGAGGGTCGAGCTGGAGTCGCAGGTGGTGGCCGGGGAAATCGTTCAGATCATCCAGAGCGTGTTGGGTCAAACGCAACAAGTTCTGGGCTTCCTGGTCTTGCAACTGGCTCGCCTGGATGGAGATGCGAAGCGGGAACACGGGGCGGCAGGCCTGGCGGAGGAGCCCAAGTTAGCATATATGCTGAGCCTGAGCCTGAGCATGACTGGTTATGGTGGACATACCTTGCCCACGGCCCAGTCCATCATGTCGTCCAGGGGCAAGCTGGCGCGCGGAATGGTGGTTGTGTGCCACCATATTGGAAGACCCAGACACAGCACAATCAACCAGAACGAAAGGATGACCAGAGACCGTCTGCGGGAGTCTGAGGGCTTCTCGGGAGGAGGTTCCTTGCGGCGGGAGGTGGCATCGGCGGCGACGGCAGTAGGGGACGAGGTCAGCGTCTTGGCCGTCGCAGGCGGGGCATGGGCATGGGCAGCCACGTCGACATCATGGGCAGTTGTGGCAGACATGGCGACGCTGACTACATTGTGTCACGATAGTCGTCGTCGCCGGCGTGGAGGCGATGTGGTGTTGGTGCAGAGGAAGGAGAGAGCTCGCGCAACGGTGGTTAGAAGCCAGGCCCCGGGGGGGGGGGGGGGTGGCCACCCAGCTGCAGGAGCTTGTCTGACAGCTGGCTTCCCCAACTCGTCAAGCCATGTACCTATGTACCGTTGTGCCTTTGTACCTAGGTACCCGAGTACGCTGCCGTGGCACGCTGAGTGCTTAGGTCAACTTCGGCTTCACATGCGATTTGGTCGGTGGTTGGGCAAGTGGCATCACTGCATCACTGTATCACCGCATCACAAGTCCAGTCTTGATTCAAGCACGCTGGCCCCCAACCATTGATCTGCCGTCCGCCCACCCAGCTGCCACAATGCTGGCCCAGTAAACCGCGGCATGGACGGACGTCGGGGATCGGGGGCAATGTTCGACGGCCCTGCGGGCTGGCTGCCCCCCCCGCGGATTGATTGCCCCGGCCCAGCAAGTGCTCCGCGAGCAACGCTCCAGCGTGCCATGTCCGTGTCCAATGTACAGATTACATGTCCATTCCCGCCTGTCAGCCTGTCAGCCTCCGTGCCCCCCGTCCCCCGTGCCCCGTCCCGCGGGCTGCGCTGCCCTGGCTCGAGCCTGGCTCGCCTGGGCTCGTTGCTTTCGACCATGGATGCCCTCTTTGGGCATAGCACCCATAGTCTGCGTTCCAGAAGTTCGTCCATTACCCTGGTGCAGGGCCTGAGCAGCGAGCGGGCAGCAGGGATGATCCCATGCACGCCCAGGAGGGTCGCAGTGCCGGGACAAGTCAGAACCCTTTCCCACTCTCGCTGGCCGAACCGAGGCACATCCATGACAGCATCTGAACGCTCCCGGAGCTCAACCCGCAGTCTTCCCACCTACGGAGCTCCTCCTCACACATGCGCACATGCACGTTTTTACACCTGCACATGGATCCATACCGACCGAACTCCTGGCAAGACCTGCACTTGCACTCGGTCTTGTCACTTGTCAGCCTGGGCCTACGTCTCAGACATGTTTAGAATAACACCACCTCCCCCACCATTCCTACCTCCAGCTTGTTCATCTCTAGATCAGACCACACCTTTTTTTTTTCCATCTCCGTTTTCCATCTTCGTGTACATACATACTTACACACGCGCACAACTAACATTGTACACCGTCTTCTCTCTCACTCTGCTCATCCCAACCTGTCGTGTGTCGTTGCGTACGTAGCTGCTCCTTGAACCCACATCTGTCGCATGATCCAGATCCAGATCCAGTTCTTCTCCTCTAGCTCGCCGTCACCGCATATTTCCCGTGACATATAACCATATCATTCACAGCCCACACCCCGCTACATATATAATTCTTGTGTTTGGGGGGAATAATCCCTCCCTGCGGGGCCGCCAAGCACCACGTCCTGCACGTCACCGGTTTTCTTCAACTCACGACTCTACAATCCCCGATCGAAGTCGCACAGACATCGCAAATCCTCAAGCCGTGGCTTCGCGTTGCGGTGGTACTACCACAACAACTACTGTCGCCTTGACTGCATGTCTCAATAATTTGCCGTGGACGTCCCTTGTTCGCCTTGGCTGTGTCTAACACCACAAAGTCGGAATTTGGGGCAGTGTACTGCGTGCTGCAGACCCATTCTACGTGGTCGTCCGCCCCGACATCTGGGCTGTGGTGTTTTTACAAGGGGCGTTGAGTTCGTTCACTGGTGCTACCGCCCTCAGGGAGGCGGTTCAAGTCCTCAATATGCCTGGTACGTGTGCGTCTTGGTTTGCCCCTTTCAGCTAAAGCGAGGCACCGACGCAGCATGCCTCGTTCTCCAACAACTTGGCACCAGCCCAGGTGCCTCACTGACTGTGATTACGAACTTTGTCAATTTTTCTGCTGCTGACCTCCTCTCCCATGCAGTGCCACTAGCGGTCGCGGCCCCAGCAGCCGCCGCCGCGGCAGCATATATCAATGCGAAGGCACAGGTGTGGTACGATTACACAATGCTCACCTGCGTCGTGCCCGTCGCGCTGGGAATGTTCTGGCGCGAGCGGACGGGAAGGCTGAGCTTGTTCTATGACCTCGAATATTACGCAACCAGCGCCAGTACAAGGGATATGCCCTTCCTGCTGTTTGAGGACAAACAGTGGACCTTCAAAGAGGGGCTGGAGGAGACCTTGAGGTACGGGACTTGGTTGCGAGAGACGTTCGGGATCAAGAAGGGCGACATCGTGGCTATGGACTTCCCTAATAGCCACTTGTTTGTCTTCGTTTGGATGGGCCTCTGGAGCATTGGTGCCAAGCCTGCGTTTATCAATTACAACCTCACCGGCCAGGCGCTTGTGCATTGCGTCCGCGCGGCGGGTACCAGCATCATGCTCATTGACCCGGCAGTGGCACCTAACATCGACGACTACGTCCGCAAAGAGCTTGCCGACGTCAGGCTCGAGTTCCTGACCCCCGAGCGTCAGAAGGAGATCCTGGCAACGAAGCCTGTGAGATTGCCTGACGAGGCGCGAACAGAGGATGGGATCGACAAGATGGCCATTTTGATTTATACATCTGGCACGACAGGGCTGCCCAAGGCGGCCGTTGTCAGTTGGGGCAAGGTACGCGCAGCGGGAGGGTTTTCCGCGAGGCTAATCAAGGCGAGGCCCGGCGAGATTTTCTATACAGTAAGTTCCTCTAACAGGAGAGTGTGTCGGACGTATGCGCACATACACGCACATGCACACGCGCACACATACGAACGACTTGGTGAACCGCGTTGCTGACGCTATACCTAGAGCATGCCACTCTATCATTCGTCGGGTGCTCTCCTCTGCTTTGCCAATTCGCTTCTCATGGGCGCTACTGTCGCATTGGGGGCCAAGTTCTCCACGCGCACCTTTTGGCGCGAGGTGAGACAGCACAGGGCCACCATGATCCAATACGTTGGCGAGACACTTCGCTACCTGCTGGCAGCGCCAGCCGAGATCGACCCGCAGACGGGGGAGAACATGGACAAGAAGCATACCGTACGCGTCGCGCTCGGGAACGGCCTCAGACCTGACGTGTGGAACCGTTTTAAGGAACGTTTTGGCGTGGAGTACATTGCAGAGTTCTACGGCGCGACGGAGGGCAGCTTTGCAACGTGGAATCTGAGCAGGAATGACTTCAGCATGGGCGCTGTGGGACGGAATGGCTGGCTGTACTCGTTATTTGTCGGCCTCGGGACGGCCATCGTCGAGGTGGACTTCAGCACCGATCTACCGTACCGGGACCCCAAGACGGGCCTCTGCAAGGCTTCGAAACCCGGCGACCCGGGCGAGTTCTTGTTCAAGCTGCCGGAGAAGGAGCTGGAAAAACGCTTCCAGGGGTACTACAATGACCGGGCTGCGACAAACAAGAAGATCCTGAGGAATGTGTTCAAGAAGGGCGATGCGTGGTTCCGGACAGGGGATGTGATGCGGTGGGACAACGAGGGCCGACTATACTTCCACGACCGGATCGGCGACACGTTCCGGTGGAAGGGCGAGAACGTGTCAACGGCGGAGGTGTCGCAGGTGTTGGGCCTGCTCCCGGCGGTGCACGAGGCGAACGTCTATGGCGTTCAGCTGCCTCACCACGACGGCCGGGCGGGCTGTGTGGCGCTGATCCTCAACGACGGCTTCGCGCACACGAAGGGTGAGGTGCTGAAGAGGCTGGCGGAACACACGCGCAAGGAGCTCCCGAGATACGCGGCGCCCATATTCCTGAGGGTCACGACGCCGGGCAAGATGGCAACCACGGGGACGAACAAGCAACAGAAGCATGACCTGAGGGTGCAGGGGGTAGACCCGGGCAAGATGGACGGCGATGAGCTGTACTGGCTCGAGCAGGGTGACTATGTCCCGTTTACAGAGGCGCACTGGGACGCACTGAATGCTGGGCGGGTGAAGCTGTAGTAGACATAACTGCTGGTGGTGCTCAAATAAACAATCGTGCTTGAAGCGGGCCGGGATGGATGAGTAAGCCTGGCACTGGCTGACTGACTGGGCGCGACAGACAGGACTGCTTTGCTTGAACAAGAGGGGGAGAGGGGGGTGATGAGAGACAGGTACATGGTGGGGGATACTTGAACTATTACTAGACGGGGAGTACCCATGAGTGACCATGTACGCAGTAGACAATATAGCTGGGTAGTATTGTACAGTACGTAGACACATAAATATGTATCATACGCATGACCACCCGCAGTTGCAGCAGCAAAGGGAAGACGAGCGAGCCACGGCCAGGTCTGCAGGTCTGCTACTGTGTACACAGCAGTCTGCCAGTGCTGCGAAGAGGTCACGACTCGTCCCGTGTCCGACTCCGGATGCGGAGGAGCTCAGGACAGGAAGCCACGTGGGGATGAGGCAACAGGCGAATCATGGAGCTTGCTGATGGCGTAATCGAGCCGCGACCCCGCCATTGCCGCGACCCCACGCCAATTAGGGTGGGCCGACAGCTGCTATGGGTTCCGAAAAGAGCAACCAGGCGCCAGGCTGAGCAGAGCAATGGACATCTCATCATCAGCCCAAGAATTGCGTCTTTGACCTCGGTGGCGACGATCTGATGAACACCAAGGAGGGGGGAGAGGGACAGATAGGGAGGGATAGGTAGGAGAGAGAGACGGAGAGAAAGAGACCAGAACACACAAGACATTTCCAGTCAACGGTCGAGTTGCTAAGTTACTGCCATGCTGTATGACTGGTCTTTGTCCTGAGCTAAATATTGTACCGTCCCGTCCCGTACCTTGCCTTACCTGGGCACGCAGAGAGAGAGAGAGACAGAGAGAGGGAGAAGCGGGAAGACAGAGAGATAGTCAATCAGACAGACAGACAGACAGACAGACAGACAGACCACGAGATGGCATCAACCATTGCTTGACTCGACTTGACTAGTTTCAACCCACAAATTTGGATCGTCCTTTTCAATGACATATCAGCTATCATCAGTGCCAGCGTACGACCAGCTACCAGGCTACCTAGGTACTTGCCAGTCGACGGCCGGCTCCCAAGGGAACGGACAGGCAGATGGGACGGCGTCTTGTCGACAGAGACTCGCGCCATGACCCCCGCCCCCGCCATCCATCCATCCCACTTGATTGCTGGTCATGTCCCTGGTTGTCTGCCCAGCTGTTGAGCTTATTGCTTGCTAGTCTATTTGAACAAGAGACTTCCCCAATCCGCCACACCCTTTCAGTTTTTTTTCCTGCTCGACAAAAGTTTATCTTCTGTTTCCATTGCTTCACTCCCGCCTCTTCGCTCTATCCTTTAGCTCTCTCCAGATACCCCCATTACGCCCTTCACGGACCCAACAAACATATACACACATCATGGCTGATCAGCGTCCTGCTCCGTAAGTATCCGCCGACTGATCTTATTCCACTCACACACCCCTCCGCCCCTCTCCCGGTCCGAGATGGCTTCAGCCCGCACCGTGATCATGTCTCCAGGAATTCGGAACAAGCGGCTAACATGATAACCCTCGCAGCCTCCGCCTGGGCACCACCGCCCCCAACTTCAAGGCCGACACTACCAAGGGACCCATCGACCTGCACGAGTATGTCGGCGACAACTGGGTCGTCTTCTTCTCCCACCCTGAGGACTACACCCCGGTCTGCACCACCGAGCTGGGTGAGATGGCCCGCCTCGAGCCCGAGTTCAAGAAGCGCGGCGTCAAGCTGCTGGGCCTGAGCGCAAACACCGTCGACTCGCACGAGGGCTGGGCTGCCGACATCAAGGAGATCAGCGGCAACACCCTCAACTTCCCCATTGTTGCCGACAAGGAGAGGAAGGTCGCCTTCCTCTACGACATGTGAGTCTTGCCCGCACCTGCGCTTGCGCCTGTCACCAGAAACAAACAGCCGGCCGCCCTTTATGTTGGAAGCGCGACAAGCTGACCAACCCCGGCCCTGTCTCGTAGGCTTGACTACCAAGACACCACCAACGTCGATGAGAAGGGCATTGCCTTCACCATCCGCTCCGTTTTCTTCATCGACCCCAAGAAGACCATCCGCACCATCCTCTCCTACCCGGCCTCCACGGGCCGTAACAGTGCCGAGATCCTGCGCGTCATCGACTCTTTGCAGACCGGCGACAAGAACAAGATCACCACCCCAGTCAACTGGGTCCCTGGTGACGACGTCATTGTCCACCCTTCGGTCAAGAACGAGCAGGCCAAGGAGCTCTTCCCCGATTTCCGCATCGTCAAGCCTTACCTGCGGTTCACTCCATTGGCGAAGGAGAAGGCCACTGCTGGTATTTAAGCTGCTGTTGTTTCAGGTCATCAGCACGCTGTGCGAGAATGCTAGTCTTTCGTGGCCAGGGACCAACGAGATATCAAGCCACGGCGCAATGGATGGGCGCCACTTACTTTTACCTGTCTGTGTGTGTTCGACATCAGGCGACCTGTGAGGGCTTGCTATTCAGTGTCAATGGCTTCCGGGCCCATACAGTAGTAATTAAAAGCACCGTTAAAAGAAAGCTGCCCAAAGACCTTTAAATTCATGACGATGCACAGTACTTATTGAACTGGTTGAACTACTATCCTGCCTGGTTACAAGAGACTTATTAACCGACATGATCGGGTGGAGAATCCTGGTAACTGCATGCGGGCCGAGACACCGGGGTCGGTACGGTGTCTTTGGGGCAGAACAGTCATCCAATTCCCCTCTGAAGGGGGGTTAGGCTGAGGTCCAACAATTCGAAGATGACGAAAGCCATGCCCAGTCATTCCGGCGTTAAAGCACTTGATGTCAAGGCGATAATGTCAAGGCAATACGACCAAGGTTGCTGGGCCGAGATGCAGGCATACATTATGCATGTTTCGACAAATGCAAATTCATCAGACTTTCGGCGCTCCCGCATCTCCAAAGCGGCAACAGGGACGAACATGGGGCCGGAAATGCCACCCGAAAGTCTGGAACCCCGGAGTGCTGGCTTGCACATACTTGCTGACCACCCGGGGACCTTACCGTTCATGCGGGATGTTTCAACAGGGAAGTATGAGTGAGTGAGTGAGTGAGTGAGGCCGGCAAGGGCTGCCGAAGTATACCATCACATTACACTCCTATGTCTCAAAGCAGGAAAAAAAAACCAAGTACATCTAGAGACATGAAATAAGCATAATCAAAGGGTGGCAGGACACGGACCCGCATGAAATAAAGCAGATGAGTTGCCTAGGGTTTCAACGATTGGACCACTCCCCCACACTTCGCCCAAAGATATTGAAGCTGATGCCCTCGCATCGTGAGGTTGCGCTCAAGGACGTTGTTACCCTCTGAGAGGTCCGTAAAGGGGGGCGAGGGGAACCATGGCACCCCGGCAGTTGCTTTCTTTTGCAACCCTGTTTTTACTGCTCCAGCGTTGCAAGAAAGATCAACAGTTCTACACTAAGCGTTCTTCCGAGGGGCGACAGGCGACAGCACCGGACAGGCTTCAGGTCTGCCACGATGTAGGCAAGCCTGCCAAACAATCTTGATGTGCAGCAGCAGGGAAAAGGGGTAGCCTGGCTGTCGTCTGCAGCATGTGGCTAGATCTTGTGCTACCTTGTGTACGCGGTGGCTGGTAATCGGAACTAGCCCTACCCCTTTCTCGGCGTGCAGCCGCAGACGACAACGACGACAACAACGGAGGAGGAAGATTTCAAACCGGTGTGACGTGCTGCTGCTGTTGGACTTTGTTTCCTGAGGGGTCACTGCCGGCCAGAAGCCGAATTCGACTAGACAAGTTGCGCCGTCGTACATATGTACGCGTGGATATGTATGTGTGACATGAGAGCAAGCGACAAAGGAGGCACATGGAGGTCTGTCAGGTTCTGTAAGTAAGCTTGAGCTATGCCGGTTCAGCGAGAGCACCGAGGTCCTGCATATGCGTGTGTCGTTTGGTGTGAGAGTGCGAGAGTGTGGGAGGAAAGGTCGAGTGGCAGGAGATGATGTGTGATAACCAGTTGTATAATAATCCGTCATGGGATAACCTCCCAAGCAGTTATATGATAAGCAGTCATAGGATAACCTTCTTCAGGTCATGAGATAACCTCCTGTTACAAGACCTCTTGTGGGACAAAGTCTGATGGGGGCAACATCTTATGGGATGACCTCTTTGAGATAACCTTCATTAGCCGCGGAAGAACAGACAAAAGAGGCGCTTCCTCGCCCCGACATCTCAAGGTTTCTTTGATGGGTATGAGCGGTGTGTGCGCAGTCGTGAGGGAAGTTGTGCAATAACAAAGCAGAATCTAGGTGTACCAGATGTGAAGTAAAGTACAGTACAGTTTACAGTATTCTTTAGCAACGGAAAACCATGTGCTGTGGTCCCTTAGTGTACAGTAGCCTAGACATAGACATGCCCAGATAAAGTCCAACCTGCCCCTCAGGCCCCTCCACGCCCTGTGCGCCGTGTTCCCCTTGCTCCCTGCTCCCTGCTCCCTGCTCCTTTGCTCCTTGCTCCTTGTTCCATCCTAGCTTTTCGTACTTGCTTTCTTCCTCTTGGCACCTCGTGCTCTTCAGGGGCCCCTCACCACCCCTGACCATGACATGACCTGACCTGATGGGCCCTGACAGTCCCTACCAGACACCAGACACCAGACAGAAACCGACACAGACCGACAAAGACCGACACAGACCAGACCTCTCTACTGTACTTGCAGCTTTGCAACACCCTGACGCGGGCCCAGCCCAGTCCCCTAGTCTCGCAGTCTCTCAGTCTCTCAGTCTCTCAGTCCAGGGGACTGCAGGTCCAGCCGGGTGCATTTGCAGGGCGCATTTGCATTTGCAGGTGCACGCACACACTACGTAGCCCACTCTACGTGAGCCCGCGCGCTAGGGACGCTACGTAGTCTATCTATTTGCTGCCGCATCAGCTCCGGGTCAACCTTGGAATCAAGTAGGGAAAACCAATCCGGCCCTGGAGCTTTTGTTTCTCAAACAGGACAGGCATTTAGCCAATGACAAGTGGGCGACGGGCGGGAACTAAATACAATACAGGGAACCTGAGGGAAAAAGAAACTGAGTGAGAAGGAGAGAGAGAGAGAGAGAGACAGGAATGAGAGACGGAAAAGCGATGAAAAGAGAGAAAGGGACCAGTCCCATTCTGTAACGCAACGCAACACACACAGCGCAACCCAACCCTCCCCGAAAAGCACCACACGGCTGCACGTTGCGGCGACGACACCAATCCTCTTCCTCCTTCCCCCACGACGACTGGTCTTTTACCTGATCGCCTCCTGCGCCTGGCTGTTGCAGCGCCGCATTCCTCCTTGTTTCCCCCCTCCTCGACGACCCGCAAGCACTGCACCTACATATCAAAGAACCCACACCTACTGTGACCTCCCTCTAGCAACCCACCCTACACAGTAGTTCTTCCTGACTGCCAGAGACGAACGAGATACGCTGAACCAGTCCAAAGAACACACACACACAGCGTGGGCGACTGCACCGTGGCACCGTGGCGCCAAGCCTCAACTGCTCGAAGGGGGCCCATCCTACTGCACTGAATGTGTGCGCGCCTCGCTGACCCTCGACTTGCTCAACAAGCCCCTCGACCATCTAGACTAGTTAGTCTATCTCCCCGCGAGTCTGGGCATCTCGGAGCTTCTCCTGGCTGTCACATCGCCTAGTCTTCTTCGGCGCCTACCCGCCCCGCGTCCCTTTACCTCTACCTCTGCCTCTGCCTCTGCCTCTGCCTCTGCCTCTGCCACTGCACCGAGCGTCCACCAGCTGCCAGCTGAAAGTTGTGGGCAAACCGGGTTTCTCATTATCGTCGTCGTTATTCTTGTCGAAGAACCCAAGGAAAGAGTCACGCGGTTGTGATAGGGCAGATACTGCAGCTATTTTGGGGAAAGTCCTCGTTCTGTCCCAGCACCCCAAGCTCGGCGCGGGCGATCCTTCGGCCTCGGCTCGAATACCGACACTCTATCTGACTCCAGCAATCTCTCTAGTCGACCCGGCTAGGCGCTACGATAATACGTTACAGCATACCGCGTCCCTGAGTACCCCGATACAGTCTTGCAAGACTGAAGTGGCTCCGACCTGACTCTTGACCTGTCTGGCGGAGGAGGGAAGCGCTCCTCGAGAAGCAGCCTGTCTGTACCTGTGCTGTGCTGTGCTGTGCTGTGCTGTGCTGTGCTGTGCTGTGCCGCACCGTGCCGTCTTGTCTGACTGTGCGTGCGTGCGTGCGTGCGTGCGTTGCAGTGGGCAGCCAGGCAGCCCACCCAAAGTCCCAGTGGCCCGCCTGCCCGTCCGGTCCCTGGCGGACGTCTCGGTCTGTGCGCGCCCCACTGCGACGGACTTCCTGACTTTCCCAACGTCGCACACACGCCAGGCCAAGCTCGACCTATCCGTCGTCTTCTGGGGGCAATCTCCGACCAACCTTTCCCAATCCTTTCAGCCTTTTCCGCCCCACGATACTTTCGAAAGCCAGTTGACGACCTTCGGCGCTCTTTCTGGAAGCCATTCTCGAGGCAGATTGAAATTGAAATCTGCAACGCAGGGCCCAGGGGTCCTCGCCCTGTGCCGACAAAGGTACAACCCCGACCTGTCACTGTCACCCACTCACTCGCCCACTCACCCACTGCCTCTGCCCCCACAGACCATCAATCATGGTCTCTCTCTCTCATTCTCACTACCCGCGGCACGCTCTCTCCGTCGTGAACCTTGCCCCGAGGCCCTCGCTGCTCGCTGCTCGCTGCTCACGCCTCCTGGCCGCCTCTGGTTGCCATCTTGACGAGGCGAGGGAAAAGTCATGCTCTCGCCCCCTCATCCCCCCTTCGACTCACAAGCCTTGCCCCGTTCGTCGCCCCATACCTGGTTTTGGGACCCATCATCGTCATCCTCTTCCTCCTCGTGTTACCCCCCGTTCCCCTTGAATCCCACGCCTCCCCATATACCACCACATCCGCGTACCCCCAGAGCTACCTACCATGTAGACTGGCTACCTTGAGCCTGCCATCGTCCCGAGATCCCGCCCGTTTCCATCCAAGTGGTAAGCTGTCATTCTCATGCCCGAGTATAATCCTAGTCGCAGCACGCGTGGGTCCCACCGCCGTGGGTCGCTTCGCTCCTCGACTCATCTGGGATACATGACTGCCCCTGTCGCCCCAAATAAAGCCCCTGTTCACCGTACTGCTTCCAGAAGTCTTTTCTATTACCGTCCTCTCTCCATTGTGCCCCCTTTCGAGGCGGTCTGCTGTCTGTCATTACCGTTGTTCCTTTACATGGTCCCCGATGATATTCCTAATTACCCTTCTCCTCATGGCGATGTTCTAATATTCTTACCCTCCCGCATTCCGCATCACCGCACCTTAGCTTCACCGGGCCTCTCCTCTCTCTCCGCCCCGTCCGGTGATCAGTCTCCAGTCTGTTGCGGGCATAGAGATCGGCGACGCCCGTGTGGGCGGGTGTAGCGAGTCGCCGTGTTGATGATCGACGGCGGTAGCCGAGCTGACGACGATGAACAATGCAGGTCACCAGTACCAGGGAAGCCAGGGAGGCGACATCTCCCGCTTTTCCGACTCTGAGAGCGAGATTGACGAGCTCCGAATCCGAGATCGACCACCGCCTACGCCGTCAAACAAGTCCCCATCGGACATCTTGACCAGCTTCTCCCGTGGCTTCGCTAAGCTGAAGCGGCAGCCCTCTCAATTGGTTCTGAAGCACAACAGGGAGCAATCTGCGCCGACTCCGGAGCCAGGCACATCTTCTGCGCCCATCATTACCACGAGCCGATCGCCTGCGCCGCCAGTTCATCAGCATGCCCGCAGTCTAAGCTTTCAGAACAGTCTTTCCAAGCCTCTCCCAGAGCCTCCACCACCGAGCCCAGGCACGCCCGTCGCATCACAACTGTCTCAACCTCTCTCTCCTCAACCTCACTCACCCCAAGGGCCACAGGCTCCACAGGGCTCTCAGGCTCCGCAGGGCTCGCCAAACCCCCAGGCTCCACATCATCAGCATCAGAGCAGCTTGGCTACAATCCTGGACACCAACGCCTACAGCGACCCGGACCCAGCCAGCGAAACCGAGGGAGACAGTCGGACGAGCACCATGGACTCGACCAGTTCAGAGGCACAAAACTACATGGCTGGAGCGGGCGGTAGACAGAACGGCGGAGATGAGTCGCAAAAAGACAGCCTGACCCCAAAGAGTGTTGGCCCAAACTCCGCTGGGCCATCGCCTAATGTCAACCAGGCGAGAACACCTGCCATGGGCGCTGGGTCATCACCAGCCTCGGGTCTGCTATGCAACGTGCACAGAACAACCGGCCGGGAGCCGCACCCCTTGGTAGGCGCAACCACGACGATAGTGGGAGACAAGCTCTACGTATTTGGCGGAAGGATATTATCTAGGAGCCGACCTACGCCTCTTACTTCGGACTTGTACGAGCTCGATCTTATTCGCCGGCATTGGACCAAACTTGAGACGTCGGGGGATATCCCTCCTCCGCGATATTTTCACTCCATGTGTGCTCTAGGCGACACGAAGATGGTCTGCTACGGCGGCATGTCGCCAGCTCAAACATCGCCCGGAGCTGTCGACGGCCAAGGCGATGTCACAGTCATGTCTGATATCTACATTTACGATGTTTCGACGAGGAAGTGGACATTCATACCGACGTCAGACGCACCGCAGGGTCGATACGCTCACTGCGCTTGTGTATTGCCCTCATCGGCAACTTTTGCATCGTACAAAGCCCCATTATCGGCTCTTCAACACAATCCCTCGACCGGTGCCAACGAAGGCCGCATCGGGATCAACATTGACGGAACGGGCGGCGCCGAAATGGTTGTGGTCGGGGGTCAAGACGGGGCGAATCACTATATCGAGCAGATAAGCGTCTTCAATCTTCGGTCCTTGAAGTGGACATCAACACAACCTCTGGGCAAATCGTGTGGTGCCTATAGGAGCGTATGTGCGCCGCTGCCTCCAGCTGTGACGGCAAAAATAGGCAAGGCGAGCACGAATGGGGCGCAGCGGTCAGAAAGTGGTATCAGCCAGGAAGCCCGAGAACCCGGCTCCTCGATGCTAATCTACTCCAACTACAATTTTCTCGATGTCAAGCTCGAGTTGCAAGTGCGTTCCAGCGACGGGACGCTCAGCGAAAAGCCCATGTCCAACGCGTACTCGCCACCCGGGCTTAGGTTCCCCAACGGCGGCGTCATTGACACCTACTTTGTGGTCAGTGGCACGTACCTGACATCTTCGAAGCAAGAATACGCACTTTGGGCCCTCGACCTACGGAATTTGCAATGGATGCGAATCGATGCAGGCGGTAATGTGTTCAAAGAAGGTAGTTGGAATCGCGGGGTGTTGTGGAACCGCCGTAACACGTTCGTTATTCTTGGTCACCGGAAGCGAAGTTTGGTAGACGATTACAATCACCGCCGTATCAACTTTACGAACGTGTGCATGGTCGAGCTTGAGGCCTTCGGCTTCTATGACAACCCGCGCAAGGTCAGCCCGATGTCGGGTTTCATCTCGGCTAGTGGGCCATACAACGGCCCCGGTTTGAGTTTGGCACGAAAAGCGGGAGCCACTGCCGGAGGACGTTTTCACTCGAGAGCGAGCGAGGAGCTGGGTGAGAAGGCGTTGGCCATGCGCGAGCTGGCAGACATGGACATCCTCTGTATAGGAGGTGAGAGGATACCGATCAATTCGAGGATAGTAGCGCGACGATGGGGACCGTACTTCGTACAGCTGCTGAGGGAGGGCACCGCGATGCAGGACGGGAGTGACTCGGTGACGCTGAGATCCGTCGGTGCTTCGGGGGGTGGTGTACGGAGCTCCATGATGACCATCACGCCTGCAACACGAACCATGTCGAGGGACACGGACATGTCTACAGCTACTACGTTAGCAGGCTCGTCGTCAGGCGGCAGTTTCTCAGGTCCTTCGGGATTAGGGCCGTCCGGCACCTCCAGTCAGGAAACGGCCAACCCCAACGCTGCGCCGACACCGCGCTCAATGCCTCCGAACTCACGCCCACGTTGTCTCTACCTTCCGCACACCTACCTTACAGTCCAAGCCCTCCTCCACTATCTCTACACGAGTAGCCTCCCGGCGCCGAGCTCGCCGCTCTGCACGCCACAGATACTCTGCTCATTGTTGCAGATCTCCCGGCCGTATCGCATTGATGGTCTCCTCGAAGCCATCGTCGATCGCCTTCATACTCTCTTCGAGAACCGTAATGCAGCAGCCATTTTCAACGCTACTGCAATGGCAGCAGGTGGTGGGCGCGGCATTGACGGTACGCTCAACCCGAACTACTTCATCGTGAGCGGTCTAGATTCCGCGGGCAACGACTCTGCCCAGGGCGCCATGAACGGCACGGCAGGCGAAGAGATGTATGCGAATGGTGGCGCAGGCAACAGAGCCACGGCACTTCGTATCAACACTTCTGTCCCTGGTCAAAGTGGACGACCACCATCCGATGAACTCTCGGCTACGACGAGTGTGAGTGGAAGCGAGTGGAGTGCCAGCGAGATCAGTGACTCGGAACGACGGGGTAGATATCGCGAGGTGTGGAGTGGCGAGTTCAGCAGTGTGATTGGGCTGCAGAAGCGCGGGCTCAGAGGCCTCATGGAGGGCCGAAAGTTGAGAGAACGAACTGGTACGGCCACAGGAACGAACCCCATTGGCACAAGGATTGGATTGGGTATTGCGGGTGGCGGGAGCTGAGGAGTTGTCACCGGTAATATTCTAGACGGCACTCTACCTCCCACTGACCAAGCGCACCGTCTACGTACCAGCTAGGTATAAGAAGAGCAGTAAAATGTGTAAGTGTTGACCGCTGAAATCCTTAAGAGGCATTGAGCTAGTTCGGCTCACCCGAGGGAGTGCGGCGAGAGACCCTAATCGTGTGGACGGAGCGGGAGGGAAGGCGCGTCGCGGTGTTCTACTGCAAGGATAGGTGTAAGGAGATGAAACAGGGTACAAGGACGCCGGGAGGAACTGGAAACGGAGGAAATCAATAAACGAAGGGGGCACCGACCAGTCAATCGATGCTCCAGGATCTCACGAGATTCCTTACGGCCGAGGTATTATTGCATGTACAGCAAGCAGCATTGCCCATCTGGCGTTGGCTAGCAAATGCTAGGGATGGGGACTCAAATACTAGTGTTTACTTTTCCCAGGACAGAGTTGACTCTGGTACACACCTAAGTGTCTTCCACCGAGGCAAAGGGGATCTCATCCTCTTCGATCCAGAGGGGCTGCGCTGTTGAGGAACAATGACTTCTTTTCTGTTTCCACCCCCCTTATTCCTTGGCCTCAATTTGGCCTCAAGCCACAGTCTCACCGTGGCTCTGAATCACATTTTAGATGTCCGCTCGCTCTAGCCATTGGTTTCTCCAGGAACATTTGGCATATCTCAGGTTGTGCCTCGGTGACGCAAAGGCCTTCTACTGCAGTTTGGGCGGACTCCTTAGGGGTTGCAAGCAGCAATCAGGCTCCAGCCAAGGACAATAGACCTGCACGCACGCAGCCCTTTTGGAGCCTTCGTAGACTTTGGCACCCTCCTCAATCACAATCACAACCAAATCAAGGAGCACAAAGTACAAACGCAAGAGAAAGGAAAGAAGTAAAATTTAAACCCCCTCTTCTCCATCACGTATCATCAAAGACAGATATCAACCAAAAGCAGTTTCACCCTTGCGCACCGCGCCGAAGGCAAACAAAATAGCCTCCCGCAACATCAGCCAGAGTCACGTCTGCGGCCTCTTCTACGTTGATACGGCCTCAGAATACCCCCAATCCCGTTCCCGGGTCAGAAGGTATCTTCCACGAGTCTCTCTGACCGCCTGCACCCGGATCCTTTCAACTGTTTCTCGCACAGTACTCACGCAGACCTTCACCAACCCTTCGTCGTCAGCCACTATCCCCGAGCTGCGATACACTTTTCCTCTGTGCGATGGCGTTTCGATTGTTGGCTTCACATGTACTATCAGCCAGGACCGTGTGATCCGTGGAATCGTCAAGGACAAGCAACAGGCCCGTCAGACCTACGAGGGCGCTGTCAGTCGTGGGGAGACTGCTGATCTCCTCGAACAGTTGCCTGATGGCAGTGACATTTCTACTACTATCATCGGCAATATCTCTGGCAATGCGAGTGTTCAGGTCGAGATCATCTACCTCGGTGAGCTCAAGCACGATGCCGAGATCGATGGCATCCGCTTTACGATCCCCACATCTATCTGTCCTCGTGATGAAGATTACCCTGGCAAGCTGTCGAAAAAGCCTATCACTGTGTCCGATGGCAATAGCATCACGATTACGGTTGACATTGAAATGCCAAAGGGTACGCTGAAACCTTGCAGTCTTCAAGTCACCCCATCGCCGTGACACTTGGATCAACCTCCCAGTCCAACCAAATAATACAACCCTCACTGCAGTTCGCTTCCGCCTCTCTCTCAATCGGCACAGCCGAACTCGACAAGGACTTCGTTCTACAGGTTTCGTCCAACGACATCTCTCGCCCTGTTGCCATTCTTGAAACACACCCTACTTTTCCCAGTCAACGCGCTCTGTTGGCCACGGTCGTCCCGAAGTTCAGTGTCCCTCGCAGTCCTCCACTCCGCCCGGAAATCGTCTTTGTCTGCGACAGGTCGGAATCCATGCGTGGTCAAAGGGGCTAAAGCCTGAGATCCGCCCTGCAGCTCTTTCTCAAGTCCCTCCCCAGGGGCGTCAAGTTCAACATCTGCAGCTTTGGTAGGAGCTACTCCTTCCTCTTCCCAGAGGGTTCGAGGCCGCACGGTCAGCCGAGCTTGGCCGAAGCTGTGCGCCACGTACAGAACTTCGAAGCCGACTTGGGTGGGACCGAGATGTTACGCCCTGTCGAGGCTGTTTTCATGAAGAGATATGCGGATATGAACCTCGAGGTTTTCGTGCTGACCGATGGGGCCACAAAGGACCAGAAAAGCCTATTTGATATTGTCAACAAGGAGGTTGAGGCAAGCGACGGTGCCATTCTCCTATTCACTCTTGCTGTGGGCCAGGATGTAAGCCATAGTCTGGTGGAGGGGCTCGCAAGGGCAGGTTCTGGCTTGGCTCAAATTGTTGGTGAGAATGAGAAGATGGATTGCAAGATTGCAAGGATATTGAAGAGCGCCTTGACACCTCACGTCAGCGACTTCACTGTCGCGTTGAAGTATACAGAAGGGGAGATGTCAACTCTCGAGGGCGATGATGATTTCGATCTCGTCGACCACGTAGTCGCTGCGGAAGTTGCTCGTGTTTCAATAGACGACGTGACGTCAGGCGAAAGTCATGAGGAGGAAAGTGGCACGAAGAATCCTATCTGCTTATTCGATCCCAGCGCCGACCCAGATGATGAGATTGAATCCGCAGTCACAGATCGCTTCGCCTACGTCCCGGCAATTTCACCTCCAAAAGTCCTTCAGACGCCCTTCCAGATCCCACCTTTGTTCCCTTTCAACCGCACTAGCGTGTATTTACTCCTTTCGTCCCAGTCGGAGGGTGTCCCGCAGTCCATCGTCCTCCGTGGAGATACATCCAAGCATGGTCCTCTCGAGTTGGAGATCCCGGTGTCTACACATACCCCAGGCGAGACCATTCACCAGCCGGCTGCTCGCAAGACAGTATTGGAGCTCGAGGAGGGGCGGGGATGGATTTGCGACGATAGTCTTGGGCTCAAGGAGAAGTACCCAGGTCACTTTCCCGAAATTGTCCAGCGTGAGGCCGTCCGCTTGGATATCCGATTTCATGTTAGCGGCAAGTGGTGCTCTTTCGTCGCTGTGGAAGTGAACAGTGATGACGATGATAAGAGCCTCGTGCGAAAGAAGGCCGAGACACAGGATTCTCGAGAAATACAAAAGCCGGGTGAGCGGTTTCCAGCATGTCATATGTCTACCCATCCCATCAGCGAGATGTTTGACATGCCAAAATTATCTGTGGAATCCGGATAGGCACACACTAACATTTCGCAAGTTTACTCTAAATCGAGTGAGAAGTTAGGTGGAGAAGCGCATTTCTCCTTCGCTGTGCCACCTGGTATTTTTTCAGCGATACCGAGCTTGGCACCTTCTGGACAATCAGAACCTGTCGGGAGTCCGGCTAGTTTTGACGCTTCTGACGGGGGAAGCTCATCTCCCAATGTCACTTTGCGGGTAAGTTTGTCCATGACTCTGTGGGTGGTCAAGATATTCGGCATCGTTGAGCTCTGTGTCTGTCGACCTTTTCATGAAAGGAATTAGCTGACCTGTGTGAATAATACAAGCGGAGCGGTCCATCAAACTTTGGTTCATTTTGTATGCCTCGCAGTACAGAGCTCCGGGCTGGCTCTGGTCGCGCCTTTGGCAGTGGCTTTCAGCAAAGAACTCAAAAGTTTTCGGGAAGGGAGCTGCGAGGGGCCCAAATCACCTGGCGGTCCAAAAATACTCACAGTTCCAACATCAATGCTCAAATTCATGACAACGTCCGGAGCGCCATTGCGTCAATTGAGAGCTCTACTGTGCTGCAGGCCCTCGTCCGCCTGCAAAACTTCATTGAGTCTTGGCTCTGGGGGCCTGAGCTGCTCTGCGCAGTTGGTCTCACGAAAAGCCCGCTCAGTGATGTTGGCCTGGACAAGACCGAGCGGTTCGTTGATACAATTCACCGCACCGGCCTTGCCACCAACCTCGACGGGGTGGCTACGGTCTTGGCACTGCGTTCCTTCAAGTCAAGGCCCCCAGCGAGAGATAAGCCTGGGAGCTGATAGCGGACAAAGCTACAGACTGGCTGAAGGGTCAGCTGATTCAGTATGCGGATGGCTCGGAGAGGGTTGAGAAGGCCATAGGGGCTGCCGAGGGTTTGTTTTGATTAGCGACTAGCTTGGGGATGTGAATATGTGCTGCTTATCTAGACGTCTTCATTAGAAATTGCCAGACCTTGAATTCGATGACTGCGATGTCTCGTGATGAAGGGAGTGTTGCGCTGTTCTTGAAATGGCGCATATTTCAAATGTCCCCTATGACCATGTTCGCGAACAGCAGTCATTAGATGACTGTCTAGGAAACCTATCGTGGTGGGTATATGTACAGTTCGGAGAACCAGAGAAAGCACTACTTGCTCTTACAAGATATAGCTCAAGCATAACTGCATATCTAACCACCACATCAGTGACGAGGCAGCCTCTGATAGAGTCAAGCTGAAGGAGAATCGTGGAAAGCCATGCAGTGAGACTGTTAGCATCCTGGCTGATTTATCCACTTTTACTTATGCCATAATTCTAGCATCAAAGATTTGCATTTACAAATATTGGGTTGAAAGATCTATGCAGGCACTACAGTAGCATGGCGTTTCCACATAAATCGCCTTGCTGGCCTACGCTGGACCCCTGCCATCAAAGAACACCTCGTCTAGAACTAATCAAGGGTATAAGAGTTAGCATTTCCTAATCAGAAGATATCGCTAGCCCTCAAGTAATATAAAACAATCTCTTGAATCTGAATAGTGACTAGAGATGAGGGCAAGAAAAAGAAAAAAATTCATTGAGGTTCGCTTACGAGTGTATAGAACCTGTTGGCCGGCCCACTGCTCCTCGGCGGCGCCCCTGATAAGTTCGGGCGGCAAGACAAAGCCAGAATCGCCGGTGTCAGGAAGCTCAATGGTGTAGGAGAAACCCGCACCTCCGATAGCGTAGACGTGGTCTGGAGCAGCGCCGGTGGTGGTATAAAGAGTCGCGCCACTAGGACCAAAGGTGAACGTTGTGCGTCTGTCTGAACTGTCACGGATTGTCTCGCTCAGAAGCGAGGCCGTCTTGGTCCACTTCCCAAGCTCTGGTGCGTACCACTCCTCTTTGGACCCAAAAGGTGACAGGATGTATTGACCGTAGCTGTGCCAATCGATGTACAGCTTGATACCGACGCTATCGCGGAGCTTGCGTACATACGAGTCGAGGCCTTGGTTTTCGATGGTGTCTGAGGGCTTCTGGCCCCTATATGTTTGCGCGCAGGCATTGGTCGATGCTCCCAAAGAGTTCACGTCCCACCCGTATTCCCAATTTCTGTTTATATCTGTACCGAAGCACGATTGGTTCTGAGGTGGTGGCGGAGGAGGACTGCGATTCTTACGCCAAAGGCGATCAACCGTCTGGGTGTGGACAAAACCTTGAACGCATGAGCGAAATTGTCTTTCAACTGCCACAGGGCAACTTACCATCTGGATTTACAATAGGGAAAATGTGGAAGTCGTATTGGTTGAGTATAGATTTCGTGGCGTTGGTCTTGTGAGCCGTGATCAGCTGCAGAGTGAGATATTCGACAACCTGCATGAATTAGCCTCATCTTTCAATATGAGGTGTATGTAATTTCGTTAGACGCACCGGGGCCGTAATCCATTCTCTAGCGTGTACCGTGCCATGATACAACACCGCCGGCTTTCCTGGCCCGTCGTCACCGTAAAGGTGAATTCCGTGGATGGAACGATTCTCATGGGAACGACCAGAGGAAATTAGTTCCGAGTTGTCGAGGAAAGCCTCATGAAGGTCGCTTAAGTACTGAACATGATCCGCATATGAATGATATGAGTCGTACCAAGAGAGGTCGTCAACGTCGCGTCTGTAGCTATCCTTCACCTTGGACTCGGCAGTGATCGATTCTCCCAGATTCTTATGCAAGGTTCGGTAGTCGAGCTTTAGCGATTCTAATTTCAGTATTTGGTCTGGAGCAACGACTATGTCGATGTGGCTGTCGACATCGTGGTTCCACTGTTCGAATGAAATTGAGGAAAGTTTCCCTTGAATGTTAGCAACTTCGCCCAAGGTTTTTACCCGAAGGACCTGATATCCCTCGTAAGAGACGGAATGGCTGCTGGAGACGACAGCGCCCGCAAAAAGCAAAGCCGAAAGCGAAGAAAAAAGGTGCCTCTTCATCGTGGTAGCAATGAAGGAGTGATCTAGGTACGAGCGGTACTGGGCTTGGAAAACCCCCTCCACCTCTGGGACTGGTCAACTCATTTTATAGGTCGTTCAGAGTTACGCGGCCCTCTTCGAGCTTTGGCACACGCCCAATAAATCGAACGATAATTGTGCGCGAAGACCGTCTCTTCGAGCACATCATCTGCAAAGCACTTTGGCAGCAGATCTGGCTC
The DNA here is from genome assembly GCF_026229845.1 of Diaporthe amygdali. Taxonomy (NCBI): domain Eukaryota; kingdom Fungi; phylum Ascomycota; class Sordariomycetes; order Diaporthales; family Diaporthaceae; genus Diaporthe; species Diaporthe amygdali. The sequence continues at coordinate 83,459 of NW_026517061.1, read as the reverse complement.
GTAAATACTGCGCTGATGATTTCCGCAAGTGCGTGAATGATGTAAACAAAGGATTCTACCTTCCAATTTGACTCTAGCGGTTGCATGGCATTTCTTGACATTTTCTCTAGCTACCCCAAAACCCTGATCTTCGTGATTTGTCTTGCTAATGACGTTTGCGTGCCAATTTCTTTTCTCTAAACGTCGGGGGGTTGTAGTTATATTGTGACAATTTCATCTCTTTCTCGGATACCAACCTTGCAGCGTATGCTTGTTCTGTAGCTTGTGAATGAGAATTCCGAAGCGACAGATCCACCACCTTTTTGTCGAGGTAAATGCGAGTCATATATTCATGTATTGTTCAGTCACTGGAGACTGAATTATAACATGAAATTATGATAGGTATGGCATCATCCGACCGCACAGTGGGGCCTGAGATGTCTATTATGAGCTCTTCACTGGAATTCAATCAACTAGCCCGCATACGTTATTTGAATGGTCAAAAGTTTTCTTTGTGAGTGTTGTTGGAAGCATGTGGTAAATGCTTAGGACGCATTTATCTCGTTGGAGACTAGCCATGTACAGCTCTGAAAGAAAGAACGTGGGAGCGAGATGCACATAGTTACATTTTGCTAGACAGGGAGGCAATATGGCAACAACAGTCAGGCTCTCATTTGCGCACGAGTTTTAGTTGGAAATCATCTTTCTTCTTATTCTAAGAGGTATAGGTATTGTATAATCCATATTATTCTGCGTACAACAAATGGATCCTTCAGATAACTAGAGTTTCAAAACTGGTGAGTATTGATTCCACACGAGCACTGGCATATCTAGGTAAAGACGAGACATGTTCACTGTATTGATATTGCCCAGCCTCAGGGACCGACCAATATATATCAAACCTACTCTTGATGAACACAAAACAAGGTCACCCTTGCTTGATCAACTTCTCATGAAGCAATTTGCCCAGTATCGAGGTTTATCGATGCTGGAAATACCACAAAGCGCCCACGCAGCGTTCACTATCTGCAGCCTCAATGTCAGCGCGTGATCACTGCGTAGTATAGGGCCGGGAGCTGGCTGCATGACATGGTGTCTTAAATGGTCGGAAGATTTTACTTCATTTGGTAACTCATAGCATTAGTCAACCAATCAACCTAAGTCAGTCGTGGCAGTCATACCCACCACAACTTCGCTGCAACAATATACGGACGATATCATAATCTGATTGAAAAATAACACCTGCTTGAAAATATGACATTCTGTCAGGTTTGGCTGTGTTGGCGGCGGGGCCTCTGGAACATCAAGCAGGACTTTGTTGAAAAAAGCACTGAAAGCATTGCCTCGTGGAACAAATTGTAGACGTAGGTGGGTATTTTCCTTCTCCTCTTGCGATATTCAGAAAAGATGTGAAAAGCCTGTAGCGCAATCTCATCCGGAAAAGCAATCTGATTGTTTCAATTCTTCGCTGGCAGGGTCTGAAGCAGCATCACTCCTGATCGGGAGCATGATCGAGTCCCCGAGCTGTCAAAATCGATAATCCAAACTCAATTTGCCTGCCCGCGTCCCGCATGATCTTCCTTGATGTAGAATTGTGTGATTTGGCACGCAAGTGGCAGTCGGCGTCCATTTACGAATCCCGAACTCGATTATGCAGGAGCTCGGGCTCAAACTCTCGGCACCCATTACTCGGGATCCCCCCTTGTGAGTCCCCTCGAGTCAGCATGAGTTTAATTGACATTATATCACTGGAAGGCAAGCACGGGAATCACAGCAAGATAGGGCAAGCAGCGGGGTAGAATGTTGCTGATGCAGAGTTGATTCGTCTCTCGTCATCATCGAGATTGAGTTCGTGGAGCTGCATCCGGTTTCTTCGCACATGCTACCTATATCCGGCACAAGCCCCCTATATATTGAAGATCTGATTCAAGAGAGTCTACCACACGGATCATCAAGATGATACCGGCGAGGATAATATCTCATTGTCATCTATAGCCATCAACTGGGTGTCGATGCGATCGACAGCTCGAAACGCAATGCGCACATGATTATGTTCGATAAGCAGCGGAACCAGGACAACCGACTAGACATTCAAGGGGATCAATCAAGAGATACATTACTGGAGTCATTGCGTCTCCTCTTCGTGACTGGACGTGGGATGTTACATATGTGCCGATGCCAATGTAACGAACTGACTTCAGCCCGCAAACTCCAGCAAGGAATTTGCACCATATACACTAGGAACCATCGCACAGATGTGAGCCTACCGCGGCAGGACAGACGCAGGTCGCCCGCACTTCAGCAACATTTGGCAGGCTTAGAACACAGCCTGATCAGACGGTGTCACATCAGGGTGGCAAGGCTTTTGGGACGCCAGGGACGTCTAAATGGCATCCTTGTTCGACTTATGGTGGCTAGGATTTCGGCACACGGAACCGACACTCTAATGGGTCATAGTAAAACTGGACTATGAACTGGCTGATCTCAAGGGTCATCCCAGAGCCCAACGTGCTGTTTTGCCCCTCGGGACGGGACCCAGATGAACTTCGGATCGCCGCTAACGCCGCAAGACCATGCTGACCCATTGTTGTCCTCCAGGTAAATGCAACAGCATCGAAAATCCAAATAGCTATTCCTCCTTGAGCCACTTCTGATTAAGTTTGTGTTTCCATGTTGAACAGATAAAGTCACGATTAGTGCTAGCATATCGCAATTATATTGAAGCAGCGCATTTTATGACTTCGGAGGATAAGACGACCACGACCACGTGTGCCTAGAAATTTGACAACGGAGTTCGAGAGCATGTACGTTGACAAGTGTTGTTACAATTTGTGGAGAAGCCCTCTGTCCTATTTTCACACTTTTCTTCTGCGACGACAACAGCACAAGAGCAAGTCATGAGCTTGTGAAAGACGTCTCTAATTGCGTGTGTCTCAATCATGGTCTACTTACAGTGAGCGAGCCCTGCCAAGAACAGCTTGGGTATCTGGAGCCGACAGTGGCCGTCGCCATTAGAGCTCAATCCGCACCACATATACGTTCGTAGGGGATGCTGAAAATGCTTGGACAATTTTTGAAAACTTAGCTGAATGAGATCTGTAGCCCGTGATTGCAACCACTAGAGGTTTAGTAGCTGTACCCATGTCGCGATAGAGCGGGGCCTAAACTTCATCCTGAGATAGAATGAATCTTACAATGCTTGACTGCGTTGGGCCTGTTCACTCCATCCCGGTCCGACCAGAAGCCGAACTCGAAGACAACCCGTTGCAGCCAGGTCGAGCTCTCTCCTCAAGGCCGCACAATGGCCGCCTTGCAGAGCCCGGCCAAGCCAAAACGTGGTCATATGAAAGCTTTGGGGAATAGTCCTGGGGAGCCCCTGTCTGCACCCATCACCATGCATACGCACGGTCGACGACCTGCGTCTGTATCCATGTCCTATATCACATCACCATCTACGCCTTTTCTGCGCAGGTCCCACGAAACAAAGTTTCGGAGACCTTCCGCTAGGAAAATAGTCCAGACACCAACTGAAGCCCACTAGCTACGCCGCAATGCAACGCCTAGAGGTTGTAGTGGACGGGATATATCACATGATGCCCTGCTGCTATAGGCGCAACGGGGAGCTGCCAGAGATGCCGCAGGATAGCGGTCGAGCCCATGTTTCTGGGTCGTGATCTACACATCTGCTGTCACAGACCAAAAGTCGCTTTGACCATCCCAACTTGTGGAGGGGGGAACTTTGACCTGTTTTCTTGCAACCCTACAACGGTGCACTGCTTGAAGTATATATCTTGGCAAAAATGTCACCATGTATTCCTTCCGACCAAAACTCGTCCCCGATCCGCTTGCGTCCACTTTTTCCAATTGATACCTGTACCTCGCTACTGAATGGACTTCATGGTGCAGTCATTGTTTTTTTGTATTAGTATCGCACTCGTCGAGAACAACACTTTCCGGCTAGGACTGGCAAACCTAACATGACAACTCTCATTGACCTAATTGGAGTCGTGGACAATCTGGGAGAGGAGCAGCCAGTCCTCAACCGACGAGCAGCGATATTGGGTATAGTAATATCGTTCCAGATACTCACGACGATATGCGTAATTTTCAGATTATACACGCGCTTTTTTATCATGCGCTCTCCATGGTGGGATGACCTCTTTGTTGCGCTGAGCTTGGTGAGTGCGCAGCTGACCCACGGGTCCCATCAACAGTCTCGGCAAACTTGACAATTACCTATGTACAGCGCCCTGCTGACTCTACCGACAGCTTTCCGTCACAATCGGAGGCATAGCCATGTGCGTCATGACCACTACCGGCATGGGTCAGCATCTTTTACTCTTATCGACTAAAGAATTCGAAGGGTACTTACGGGTGTGTACCAACTTTCCCCTCAACTAGTCCTGCGTGTGCGGTCCCGCTGAAATGCTATTCCCGAAAGGCTTTTTGGATAGCCAACGCGACATACCCCGGCTCGACAGCGTTCATCAAACTGGCCTTGCTCTTCCAGTACCTGCGGATCTACGAGAGAGGATCAAAATTCTACATAGCCACGCTCGCGATGATCGCCTTCACAAGTCTTTGGGGCTTGGCCTACAGCGTACTAGGCTGGATTCCAACAGTGCCTGTCGCTGCATTCTGGCAACTGGAGATGCCGGCTACGCGATACGGATACGGGTCCCTTGATGTCAAGAGTTTCGTGGGAACATATGAGAGCCATGCTGCAGTCAACATGCTTCTTGATGCTGTCGTTCTCGCCATTGCGGTGCCCATGTTTTTCAAGCAAGGCATGAGGAAGAATTCTTACTGGGGCCTTTTAGGGCTGTTCGTCCTTGGCGGAATGTACGTGATTCCCTGAGTTAGACCTCAGGGCTGCTTAGCTGACTTACCTCAGTGTCAACATGCTATCCATCTGGCGATTACAAAGTATTGTCGAAACGCGAGCCGCGACACTGCCTGCCTTCGATCCGACGTGGTATGGCACAACCCCAATTGTGCTGTCATGCATGGAGGTGGACCTAGCTGCCATTTGCGCATCCCTCCCAGTGTTTTGGCCAGTCATCCAGAAGAGCATCGGCTCGGTTATCATAGTCACACATGAGGTGAAGATCACGCGCGAACAGCGACGGACCGGCGATGGGAACACGAGCAACGAAAACGTTGATTTGCGCCGACAGCGGTCTGAAGAGGTATTGTTGGAGGATGGAGATTCATTGCCGATACAAATGAATAGGTTTTCGTTCGGCAGTGGTGATTACTACCGGAACTCTTTTACGTCTAAGCAGCAAACGGGCGGCCCTGTTTCATCATTAGGAAGAGTCACCTCGACACGAGTGCAGTGCAAGGCCACCGACGAGAATGCAACAGTTTCCTGAGCCTTTGGACAGTGCGAGAGAGATTGAGGGTGAATCAATTAGAATTAATCACCAGAGATTCTTTGCAATGCTCCATGAAACGGCCGCAGAATGATATTGAAGACGCGACCTCGGGACTGTGACCCTGTTGGATATAGACTCTGAGCACAGATGAGGGAGACATCAAGGAATTGTTTTCAAGTAACCATCTGCTCGGTGCCTTGAGAGCATATTCAGGAAGGAATCAAGATCTTCCGGTCCGTGGTGCTGGGACTGCACTTCTCTTCTGGGTCGACTGGGTAGGCAAACTCTGAACAGCATGAATTGACTAATACCCCATTAGTCTTAAGTAGGCGCCGTATTCCTTTAGTTATGATTCTATAATCATTCGTCCATACATCGACATAGAGGCTGGATCATTACATTTTTGGCGGCTTAGTGGACTGCTTTGAAGGCTGAGAATCAACACCACATTATGGTCAGAAGGCAAAGGCCCATGGACACAGCAAATGCTCTGCATGGCTCAAGCCCTTTGTGAAATATCAACAATAGAGAGACTAATATCGAGCAGGATCTTAGGACGGCGAATTACTGTGGAAGGTTCAAGGTAACTCATATACAGAATGCCTCCCCAGCCAGCTGGCTGTCGGCTTAAAGCCAGGTGACCTAGCCGAGGGTGACTCAATATCCGACCTATATGTTGCTACCCCCCTGACATCTGCGTCCCCCGCCCTCAGCGAGTCCTGACTGTAGTAGCTCTGGCTGTCTATATTCGAACTGTCTCGCCAGCCCATCTCTCGAAGATATACACTCACAGGCGACGGTCCCTCCATCCTTGAATGCAAATTTGTGTTCGGTGTCGCTGGAATCGAAAGGTGCATTGTTGGAGGACAGCCATGTTTCCACGACTCCTGCCTTGTCTGCCCTAGCTTGTTTGTGCCGCTGGCGTAGATCATCGATGGGCTCGCGTATGCCCCTGTTGATGGGTTGTTGCCTGTGCTTGATCCAAGCCCGCCGCCAAGTCCGCCATCCTCTTTCGGAGCTTTTGCTGCTCGCATGTGCTCTTTCCACTCCTTCTCTTGCTTCTTATAGACGCGTCGTCGTGCAATGATGAACACTGTCATGGCCACCAGCCCTGCTCCCGCAATAGACAGGCCGACTCCCACAGCGACAACAGCGCCGCGACTTAATCGTTGGCTATATTCTGCGGACTCAGTACTTGATTGATTTGATGTGTCGGAGCCGGAGATAGTGTCGCCTGCCGAAGATGCCAGCGGTCTGTGTGAAGCTGCGCTGCTAGTTTCTGATGCTGTTGATTTGGTGGTTGATCCCGGAGGTCCATCGACCAACTGCAACGGTGGTGCTTCTGTGGCAACCAGTAAGGTATCTTCATTCCCGCCAAAGGTAACTGTCATATCCTTGACCCCAGTGCCGTCTGAATTCGCCATTTCCAATACCGCAGTCACTGCTGAAGGAGATGTCTGCATAGTTGGTGCTGAAGAGGGTCGTGTCGTCGGTGCTGCCAATGCGGCGGCGAATGGGGGAGACGTCTTGGCCGACTTGCTGGGGGAAGTGAGGAGAGATATGGGAGGCGTCTGTGTTGTAGGGAGTGGGCTGATGGTTTGTGCGCCCAATACATTGGCCTTGCTTTCATCACCACCGTTGGGCACACTGGAAAGCTGGAACAGGGCAGCTGAATTAGTACAGCATTCGGTATCTTCGCCAGCAAGCCCGCAGCAAAATCTAGGCCTTGCTCCAGGGCTTTCGACGTTGCACTGCCTGATATGGACATCGTTCCTCGATCTGAAGCTTGAGGAGAGCGTTCCGTTCAGTTGAGGCTCTTGTTCTACAGCCACAGAATGGTCAGTATTACTTCTCCGAAACAATGTCTCTTAAGACGAAAGATTGCTCATACTTTTGACGCAATATTGTGGACATATTGAACTCGACCATGTGTTATCGGTACATGTCGCCCTCATAAATCTTGCCGTTGAAGTTGAGTTGCTCGTCGTACCTCTACAGAGCCCAGATGGAAGGCAAGCATCTGTACTACTACAGCACATGCTGATTGCTGCGGTAGGGTCGCATGGTACGTCTTTACTCTGCTCGCCGCTGGGAAAGAAACAAACATCTGCCGCCCGTGTTGTCGCTACGAGACATATCGCTGCCAGAGTAGCTGGTAATGCGAGAAACATCATGGCGAGGTATTGTGCGAATCACGATGCAACTGCAGTCATGGTATGAGATAATCGTTCAAGCAGAGCCCGCTGAGTGTGAAGAGAAAGTACCGTGAATGAGCCTGTCAGGTCTATGGCCACTAGACATACCGGCAGGTTGCCCTGAATCGCAGTCCTCCGGGTAGCCGGGCACGTTTCTGGGCATCGATGGGGGCGACGGTGCTTGGTACCGATGAAGACATATAAGCGAGGCGAAAGGAGATCAGCTCCGCTCATGAAAAGACAGCGAGCCTAGACGGTCTTTGATACCGGGACAGAGATTGGATATGGGAGAGGCGTCCCATTCTACCAGGCCTCATGACTGGAAGACGGGCAAATTGAGTCCGGAGGACCCCATAGCTCGGCTCTTCAAATCAGCGGATAACAATACGTATGAAGGGGTTTCAGGGGCAGATACAATTGAGCTTACAAGTAGAATGGTAACCCGGGGCTCTGTCTCGTGTCAGACGCGCTTCACCTCGTAACCTGTCATGTTCAGCGTGATTTGCTGCAATAACGGTGAGAGGCGGCGTCTGTTCGTTGGCTTGGATGCCAGGGTCAGCACTATCCCATCTCGATAGCCAGGTGGAAAATCATCCTTAAGGCTGACGACGTCGGGGTTTTGCATGAAGCTTGATAGCTGGCTGTTTCAGAAAAGCTGCAAAGGCTCCACTGAATATGTTCTGTGGCCCGCACGAGGCCTAGTGACCCCTCCTGAGCCTGAAAAATATGAGTTGTTAGTCTACTTCCCGCGCAGTCACTTAGCTCCATGGAGAACATATGGCATTAAAGGTTTCCCAACATTCTGGTGCATTCTTCTACATCAGACCGCGACGTGGTGCAGCTTGCTATGACAATGACCTTTTGAATAATCCGCATCTTGCGGCGTTTCAGCAGAGGCAAGGGTTTCGGAGATTGTGAACAAGTCCTGACTCGCTTCAGCTGAACGATGGGGTTCCGCTGGCGGTGTGGATCACTGCTCGGAACGAGATATTCTTCCTCTCCGCGGCCAGGACATGATTATTGTCAGAGGGGATTCAAGCTTCCGGCCCGGAAGCCTTAGTCACATAGTCAGCTTTATCGTGATCCATGTTGTCCATATGAAAGTGCATAGATATCAAGCCTTGGAACCTGTGACCGCAAGAACACTGCATGAGGTGATTTGTTTTGTTTCACGTGACAAGAGACGTGGGAAGATTCTGAGAGCAGACCTCCTTTGAGGATAATCAGGTCCACTCAACGCCAGAGCTGTGAGATTCGAGGGCATTGGGTCTGGCTGAAGTACAGCGAAACATTTATTTTAGAAACAATGGCAAATAGCCTCTTTAATATGAATACGCGGTGCGGCACGAAACAAATTCAATCGAGATAGAGCCCATGAGTGGTCTCACACATGCGAATCTGAATAAAGGACTTTCAAAGGCTTGATCCAGTCTAAATCCAATGTTTCTGTCGACTATCTGTTCATAAGACTTTTGACGCTAGGTATCGGATTATGATGAATCAACATACTGCTAAACTCCATTTACGACTGTATGCATTAATCCGAGGCGTGATGCATTGTCATTTTGCTGTCTGAAAATCTTTGTGTGCTTGCTGGTGGTTGAATCGTGCCAGTACAGTCTTCTTGGATGCACAGCATCGCTTAGAATGGCGGTTGGTGTGATGATGAAATGAATGGAGATGCGATTCAATATTGGCTTTGTTTGGAAATCCTAGGCTCTGGCGGGCGGCCTGTAGTAGGTAGTGGAATCGATGGCTAGGCTGGACTAGTTGGTTCTCGTACAAGGTTGTGAATGCCGAGAACAAGCCTTGAGTCCACAAATATGTGGATTGGGCCAGGTGAAGTGCAGGTCAGCATGACGCGAACAAGGGCAAGCCATCGACTTGGTGAATTTTCGAATGTGAAGCTGGTTACCGACTTGCTGCCAGGCCACAAATAAGATTGAAGGAGCTGTGCGCGTAGAGCGCTGGCTTGAGCGGCCAGAAGATGATAGCTGCTGTTCAGGTAGAATAGCTAATATACAAATGTGTGGGTTTGCCCCCTGTCAACCTAGATGCGGGTATCGTCGACCTTCAGAGCCCAGAAAACCCCCATGCTACTCATGTTTCTACCTCATCAATGTCGCAGCATTCCACCACAATACGCCGCATGTGTGCCGTCGTTGTTTAACCTGCGGTCTTGGCTTATTGCTCGTTCCTTTGATTCGTCGACAACCGAGTCCACAACAAATGACGGGGTGGTCTTTGAAGACACAAGCGGTTGAGGGCTCGCAGGAGTCGAATGACGGAATATAATCAGTTGCGAATGTATGTGAATTCCGCCTTTTGAGATGACGCAACCATTGAAGACGAGAAAGAAGCCGCACGAGAGCGGTGGGAGGAAACAGACTAGATCAGCAGGCTGCATGTGGACTAGGGCGGCGCAGGCAAGAAAGGTGAGGTGGTCTAGGTCTCGAGGGCAACTGGGGCGGTAGCATCGCCAGTGGACCCTAGGTTTTCGTTTCGGCAGCGGCCGTTGTCGGGTGGGCCTCTCTGGTTGCGGCGCCAAACAGTGATCCCTGGAAATGCGGGGCAGCTGTTAATCCCCCTGATGTCACTCCACCAACGAGGAAGGGGATGACGGCGAGAGCTCTCGCTCACTCAGGGGCCAGACACGGTACAAAGCTCCCCCTGCTACAAAACAAGGCTAAGCTTGCCCGCTGCGCTGCCTCCGTTTCTCTTTGTTTTGCCTCCCGCTTCCCCTCGAGCTGCCCAGACAAACATTGCACATCGACAGACAGCACACGCACCAGCAAACCCCACATATCTGTGTCCCATCCAACACGCAACCAACGACACGACAACAATGGCTGACGAGAACACCAAGCCCACCGTCGACGAGCCCAAGGTCGACGAGACCCCCATCTCCCACCCCAACGCCGCCCGCCGCAACTCCCTCGAGAAGCAGCTTGCTTCCCGTCCTGACCGCGCAGAGCTTGTAGAGAGTGAGCACACGGCCCGCCCCAGCCCAGCCCAGCACAGCACAGCACGGCACAGCACAGCCCAGCCTAGCCCAGCCCAGGGCCGCCATCGTTACCTACTTGTGCTGACTGCTGCATGTTTCCTCCAGAGAACATCCTGCCGGCTTCAAATGCTGCTCCGGCACTCGTGGCCCAACAGAAGGAGGTTCGTTCGCTGCTCTGACATCATGCACCACCCACAAACATTACTCGTGCGAGGGATATTCTGCCATTCTTGATGTCGCTGACACCGTGCTCTTCTGAAATAACTACAGCTCGAGAAGCACATGCGTGCCGACTCCCTGAATGACAAGATTGCCCACCGCCCCTCTCCCGATGAGCTCATCAAGAAGGGCGTGCTCAACCCAGACGAGGACCCACGGTCGCCAGATGAGAAATACCAGGAAGCAATTGAGGAGGAGTACGCCAAGCGGGAGGGCGGTGCCTAGGATCCGAGCCTAGCAACAGGGCTGTACCACAAGGGACAGGGCCCGGATCAAGTTCCCGAGTTCTTTCTACTCGAAGTCGTGTGGGCCTGCACCGCGACAGTGTCAGCCAGTGTCTCGCAAGCCGAGAAAGAGAAAGGATACCCAAGTTATTTTTCTGATTGGGCTGAAGGCTATTTTCTTGTTTCGCAACGGTGTCAATCAATGTTGTGCAACTTCTCCCATGTATGCTCTCAGCAGCACGAATGAACATCCCTGCCCTTGCGCCAGTGCAATCACCATCGCAACAAAAGACGCTCACAAATGTATACGGGCCGAATGGGCCCTCATTTGTCATATGCGTGCAGTCAGCTTGGGGTATGAAACATATGCAGCTTCGGCAATGACCGAGCAAGGTGCTGTATGCTGCTTTGCTTTGCTGTGCTTTGCTGTGTGCTTTGCTGTGTGCTTTGCTGTACAAAACCAGGGCAACAACACGTTCGCACTTCTCAACGCCGAGACACTTGACCAGGAAAAACACAGAAGTATGTGGCTGGATGTCCCACGTTGACTCGCCTGGACGTTCTTATCACATGTAAACGTGAACCGCCAGGGTCTAGAGTGTTTTGGTCTGTAAGATCTCCACGACAACACATGCGCACGCACGCACGACCTGGGATGCAGCAGATCAGCGGGGGCCAGGGGCCCGAGGGAATACCTTGCATGATCAAGAACACGCATGCATCAACGGCGGCCGTGGCGAGCGAATCGATTCGGGCTCGAGTGCACCATGTATGCACGCTCGCGGCAGCGGCTGGGGCGATTCATTCGCCGGCTTGCCGCAACCTGCAGGCCGCTGGCGAACTGCCCACGTCAGTTGCAAAACCCACACTTCCTCGTCGCATTCAAACCTTTTCGTGTCGTTGGCTCCGTGGGTGCGGGATTGCCCAGCAGCTTGAGCCCTGGCATCCTTTTTTGGAAATGGATAAAGACAACTGCTTTCTGAAATGTAATTATATTTTCGGGTCACCGCCCACGTCATTTCTGACAGCTTCTTGTTGCCACTCTACGCCGCAGCGTACGGGCAGTACACCCAAAATTAGAAATCGAAATCCTCATCCTGTTCAAGCCCAACCTGCGCGACAGCGCCCCCTCCCCCCCCCCCTAGAGAACGCCTGGCCCCCAACATACCTCGTGGTCCCATTCCTCCCACAATCTTGATCCTTCGCAGAAAGGATCAAAGAGCCTCAATCGAAGGGTGGCTAATCACTAAGAACTTTGTCCACTTGGTAGGCTTGTGGGCTACGGTCACGATGCTGTGCAGGCTGCTGACGGTCACCAGAAGGAAAAATCAGGGAATTCAGGGCTTGGGCTCGCAGAGAAAGCCGCTTTCTAAGAGCCTAATATTGCAATGTGTCAAAGGGGGTAAAAATGTTCCAATCCAGGCAAAGTTCCCTTTCCCATCCAGTCTGTTGCGCCAGTTCCGTGCAGGTTCCGATTCTATTTGATATCCCATTTGCTTTCCCGCTTGTGTCCTGTTCCTTGCGCCATTCCCGTTTTCCAATTCCATCCCCGTGAGCCACCCCTCAAGCTGCTGCAGTCCAATCTTCCCATGTGTGTGCTGTACTGCCCAGAAGCCATCCCAAAATCAAGCACAGCTGCGTTGCCTATGCTGTATGAGTGTATGTGTGTGTAAGTCGCCAAAACATTTGAGCCGATTATAGATAAGACGAGAGGGCGAGCCAGGAAATCGAGAGATGCCGTGCAAAAACATATTCCGAGCACCAGGACTCATGACCGCTTGGCGTATGTCTGGGCTGACTTGTATGTCGGACTGGGCTCCTCCTGGCGGTTCTGTTGTTTGTGGTTGATGACAGTCACAAATTGGCCCTTGCTGTTGATCTTCGTCTTGGTGTCGACGCTTTGGGCCGGTTGCTGGGTTGACCACATACTTCCAGAAGACGAGTCGGTCTCGTATCCGGTAGAGCAGGTGGAAATAGGGCGGGACATTGTTGATCGGCTTGCCCTTGAGTTGAGTGAGGTGCCTCTTGATCCTTTCTGATTGTGGACGTCAACGGTGTATTTGGAGCCACGAGACATGCTTTGCTCTGTCGGCACTGGCGAGGGTGGCTTTACCCGCGGCTTTGGAAGTGAAGTAATTGCTGGGATGGTGTGCAATGTTGGGAGTTTGATCAACCTATGGGCCAAACAGAAGGAGACGTGTGAGAGGGGGACACTTGTGATTTATATCTGAGCAACAGTACTGGTCTAGTCCAAAATCCCCCCAAGTGCCGGGGCGAAGGATCTTCACTCAGGATAGGTAGAAGGGACTCCCATCCATAGGGATACAGGGAGCTACTTCACTTGAAGTAGATAAAGGCAGGGGGGGGCGGTCGTAGGAGTTTCCGGGACGGGGCGACGAGCACGGGCACGGGCACCGCCCCCCTTTGGCAGACTAATAGGCATAGACGTTTCATGGCTGGGAGCGTTCCAAATGCGCAGTGAGTGGGAGGAAGCAGTGACTCAAAGACGACAACAGGGCAAGTATTAGCCCAGTCGACAGGGGCTGGTAATTATGGAAGAGCGGCTTGCCAAACCCACGAAGGAGCAGGGCAGAATGGGGCTTGCTATCATCATTGGGTAGACGACGAAATGCCAGGGCGTTTAGGCACCACTAGAGCCGAGAATGTGGCAGTAAAAGGCAAGCAATGCCATCCCAGCTGTGTGCCTGATCAGGAACAGGGAAGAGGGTGTCAACAGGAGTGGCAAACATGAATATTGCAAGGTCAAGGGCGAAAGGTTTCGAGGCGCGGCGAAGCCTTGCTTCGGCGCGGCAGCCAGCCCGTGCCGTAGTCGACACGAGAGTCCTCTTTGTTCAGATCACTTATGCAGTGTAAGAAGGAAGCCTGGGGGAGGAAAACATTTGCTATAGCTGAGTGGCAGTTGCGGTGGCCAGCTAGGGGAACAGGGTCTAAATCAGATCGCATGGTTGGCCTCGAAGGGGGCCGAGGTGGGCGATGACAGATCCAGGGGTCACAGGGCTGAGTTCCAGGGCCTAAAGATGCATCCCAAGGACTAACTTTCGGCCCAGGCACAATCTTGCCTGGGCAGCTGGTCAGCTACTGCGCCGTACAAACCTGAAATGAGCCGGGAATGGTCGAGCTCGAAGACGTCAAAGCTGGCGAAGGATCGCGGTCTGTGGAAGACGAGAGCCTCTCGCCGTTGCGGAATTCGGTCGATCATCAGATGCAGGTAGTTAGTTACACGGAGTACCTCGTGCAGGCGGGACGAAGGCCCCCAGGGCGCCGAAATGAGTGAGCCCCTTGGGCCCGGCGTCGAAAAACTTTGTCGTTTCGCTGCTGCCCAACCCGGGACTGAAGTCGGACTTTTGAAATTGAAGTGAGGTAAATTTTTTTCTTTTCTCGAGTAAATTGGACTTACCTTCAGGGCACAGGCGCAACAGGCACAGCAGATGCAGATAACTTCCGGCCGCCCCGGAGGCTGGGCGCACTCCAACTCAGGGGTGACACCGCTGGCTACGGATGGCTGATAGGACCTAGGAGGTCGGGACTGCCGCATGCTGCAACATCTTCAAGCACCCTGGAGATTCAACGGGCTGTCGTTGGTCGTTTGAGAGTATGCGCATGATACCGACAAGCTGGTCTCGATGCCGATCCGATTCGAGTTTGAAGGGAAGGGAACCTGCAGCCGTTCGCAGCAACCGGTTCATCACAACGCCTTGGCCTGCGTTGCATCGACCCTCTCTGTAGACGTGATTGTCTTGTCGTCCCATTTTAGGATTGTCCCCCATGTTGTCATGGCTCCGATTGTAGCCAGACGGGCTCGAAACAGGGCGGATTCGCAGCTGACGCTGGCAATTTTCAGCTCCTAATCAGAGCTGCCTCAGCTGAATCGGTGTGGTGCGGTGACAATCAGCAGGCTGCCAAAATGATTCTGCTGATGCCACTGGTCCGAATGCGTCCGCACGTCCACCTGGGCGAGGCACTCCATTTGCCGCATCGAAAATCACTGCCACTGAAAACACGGCCTACGCGTCCCTGTCCAGCCTCCAGAGGACGATTGTATACGGGTCTCGAAATTGATCATATGAAGACGTTGAGCACTGAAATGCGCCCAGCAGCATACAGCAGCAGCCTAGGCTGCGCCGGAACTCGGCCTCTTGGTTTGCAAGGGGCAATGAGGCGATGCGATGTTGGAAAGGAAGTCGGGCGAACACACACGACGCCCAGTATGCAGGCGACAGGAAACCACGTTGGTCCTTCTGTGTGCTTTAGAGCGAGCGGAAAACACTGTCAACACTTGGCAGCCTGGATGCAAGGCGAGGGAGACCTTGGTGGCTGTTGGAAAAGCAGTGCTCGTCCACGTGCGTCTACTGTAGGTCTGTAATGTAGACTATGTACCTGCCCAGACCAGGCTCTTGTCATGCTAGAGCGAGCTCGCCAGCGTCGAGTCTCGCATGCCTTGTATATAACACTGGGTTGGACCAGGATGCGTGCACTCGGCATGAATGTGCTCGCAGACGTCTCAAGCCCCGGCCTGGGATCGTGGGTAGAGGGTAGTAGCAGAGAGCAATCATCTCGCAACCGCATTGGTTTCCTCATCTCTGCCGTCTCCGTCGCTGCTCACTTGCACATTCTTGAGATTGTCCGTGGCAGAGGATATTACCCTCAATAAGGCGAACACACTCTTGTTTGGTGGTGGTCAAAGCCGCACATGGCAGTGTACTGTGAAGCAAGCAACAGGCCAAAAGTCAGAAGGGGACATGGTGATGCTTTTTCTCGCCTCCCTATTGTGGAAAGCACCCATGATACCCTGTCACTTTATTCCTTGCTTTCTGGGCGTGGGCGTAGATGTGGACGTGGACGTTCGACATTATACCTGGACGCGGTCATCGCATTCAACCCGTCGTCCGAGAGGTTGTGCCGTGCCCATATTGAAGGGGATACTGTGTATGAGGACAGATATAACGGCGGTTCTATCAATATGGCCTGTTTGCAGTATCCAAAATCACAGTTGTCCATGCGGATCCGTCCCCGTTGTGGATGCTGGCAAATGCGAAGGTTCCCAGTGCCCACATCTTCCATCTGCTAGGATTCACCGTTCACCTGCTCCCCACCGCGACCCCTGTGCCTAAGCTACGAGCTACCTTTGGGGGCACACCGTCCATGTACCACACTGTGCTAATCGATAAGATACCAGAGGGAACTGATTGGCTCTTGAGCTCCCCTGAGAAGCCTGCACTGCACTTTTCAAGGGTCCAACCAAGCATGAACCGCCTGCACAGTGGTGGGTACCTACCAAGGTGCATAGTACCTAGGTAATGAGGGCCCTGGGTTTCCGGGGTCCTGGAGACAGCAGACAGACAGAGGACACGGCGTCAGGAGCTCCTTGCTCTCGCCCTGCTTTGTGTCTCAGCTAGCTCTGCATCTCAATTCCCCTTTTCGACATCACACTCCCAACAGATCTACCAGTCCAGCAGCAGCAGAAGCAGCAGCAGCAGTAGCATCACTTCAACCACAGCTACGCCCGACGACCGAGGACAACTGCGACAGCCACCTCGACAGCCCCAAGTACATCCCTACTTCACACCCCTTTCGTAACCATGCAGATTCTCTCGACCTGGATGCTGCTGGCTTCGGCCGCTCTGGGTGCTCTCGCCGCCGAAGAGCTCAAGATCGATGTCACCGTGCCTGTCGAGTGTGACCGCAAGACCCAGTCCGGCGACAAGGTGCAGATGCACTACAGAGGTACCCTTGCCGCCGACGGCAAGCAGTTCGATGCCAGTATGTTCCCTTACGCCCTATCTCCTCGCCTCGACTTCCAAGCTAGTCCATAGGGCGAACGCCCCGGCAGAATGGGCTCCGTGGCTTATCACGAGCTACGACTGGATCCCAGAGATGCTGACCATTGCTCTGCCAGGCTACGATCGAGGAACACCTTTCAGCTTCAAGCTTGGCTCCGGCCAGGTCATCAAGGGGTTCGTCCAAGCCACAACCACAACCAGAGGAGAACGGGTTGGGAAGCAGGGGCTGACACTTGACAAACAGATGGGACGAGGGCCTTTTGGACATGTGTATCGGCGAGAAGAGGTAGGCTGACCGGCGGAGCAGCAATGACCTGCTCGCCCTGTCCTTTGAGAGCAACCCGTCACCAGCTAACTCTTCGCCTCAGAACCCTTACAATCCCTCCCGAGAAGGGCTACGGCCAGCGTGGAATGGGCCCAATTCCAGCCGGTAGCACACTCAGTACGTATCAACCAATGCGTCCTGTCCCGTGTTTGTCTCCAATGTGCTAACTTGTGGCGCTCCCAGTCTTCGAGACCGAGTTGCTTGGCATCGACGGTGTGCCTAAGCCCGAGTCGATTATCCTGAAGACCAGCACATCATCCGAGGCTCCTGCCGAGACTGCTAAGAACTTTGGCGAGAAGGTTGCCGAGAAGTTTGCTGAGGCCACGGAAGCTGCCAAGACCATGTTGAGGGATACCATGAAGGACACCGACGATGCTGAGCACGTCGAGCTGTAATCGGCCGCTGCTGCTGAGATCACAGACATCCGTAGTCTTTCTGTCCTGGTTGCGGTATACTTCACGTACCCCTTTCGGGCATCGGTACCGTGGTTTGCCGGCGTGTATCTCGCGTCGGGTACTGGGCCATTAGGGCGATTTTACTGTAGAGATGAGGAATATAGATTTCCAAAGGCACGGTAGAGCGCCCTTCTCAGACTAACATCTCAGACCGACATTGGCCTGGACAAGATTGGGTTCCCTCGTTTCACGGCCCCAGGTGCTATGCAGATAATTTGCAGATGAAATGTTATGGATCTTTCACTTACACAGTCGTGATTGCACTCCCCCCTCCCCTGCCGCACTTGGCCGCCCCCTCCAAGAAATGCCGGTTCGGGCCGGGGTGAGGGGACGTTATCAATCCTTCGCCCGCTGCTGGCCGTGTCTCATCCGTTCCCTTCGCATATAACATATGCAACACAGCACAGGCACTGAATCCGTGGTTTTTCTTTTAAAGAGCCCTTCAATCTTGTCTGAGTGTCAATATTTTGGGTTTGAAGTGCACTCACAATATTACGACAAAATGGTATTCTTCCTCGACTACATGAGGCATCGACGAGATTGGTGAGTTCACCGTCTCCACCTGACTTACACACCAATACACGACACAATGCACACACGACATGCCCACTGACCCAGCGATGCAGCCAATTCAAGCAACAACAACGCGCCGAAAGGATTGCCTCCCTGTCAGCCTACCACGGTCCCCTTACTGAGTCAGACCGTGAGACGGTCGACAAACCCATAGAGACACTCGTTGCGGGAGTCCACAATGGTATCATCCAACCCCTCGACATCCTCCGGACATACGGTAGAGTGGCTCTCAGGGCTCATGAGAAGACCAATTGCCTCACGGAAGTAATGCTCTCTGATGCCGAGAGGTGGCTCCAGGACGGCGGCTCATCAATCAACTTGAAGGGTCCACTTGCAGGTATCCCCGTCTCGCTCAAGGATACCATTGTTGTTGGTGGCTACGATGCCACCGTTGGGTATTCGTCGTTTGTCGGGAATGCGCAACAAAAAGACGGCGCACTGGTGAGGCTTCTGAAGGATGCCGGCGCCGTGCCTTACGTCAAGACCAATATACCCATCTCGTTGCTGAGCTTTGAATCGACCAACGACGTCTGGGGCCGATCCTCTAATCCTCACAACCCAAAGTACTCACCTGGCGGGTCCACGGGCGGCGAGTCCGCACTGCTAGCCCTCGGTGGCAGAATCGGCATTGGGTCGGATGTAGCTGGCAGCGTGAGAGCGCCTGCACACTTTGCGGGATGCTACTCATTACGCTGCTCTACCGGGAGATGGCCCAAGTATGGCATGCGCACGAGCATGCCAGGACAAGAAGGCGTGCCGAGTGTGTTTAGTCCTATGGCGAGAACTTTGAATGATTTGACGTACTTCACGCGCGCCGTGATTGGGATGAAACCTTGGACATATGACTATTCTGTTCATCCGCTGGAGTGGCGGCCAGACTTTGAGCAGGAATACTTACAGAAGAGAAATCTCCGCATAGGAATCCTCAGGACAGACGGCGTGGTCGATCCCAGCCCTGCGTGCACGAGAGCCCTGAACACCGCGGAACAGGCCTTCGCAAAGGAGGGGCATGAGATTGTGGAGATCAACCCTCCTGACATGTACCGTGCCTTGGAACTGGGATCGTTGCTCCTGAACGCAGACGGGTGCAGCACTTTTAAGTCACCCATGAGGAGTGGTGAATGGGAAGACACAGGCGCCAATCAAATGAGTTGGTACATGAGACTGCCGCGCCCCTTCAAGTGGGTGTATTATCTGTGGGTCAAGTACATCCGCCGCGACGATGTTTGGGCTGGGCTGGTGAGGGACTGGCACGCAAAGACAGCCGAGCAGAATTGGAAATTGGTCAATGAAAGGGAGTTGTACAGAGCTGAGTGGTTCGAGTGGTGGAACCAAGTCGGTATTGACTTCCTCCTATCACCACCAAACGCCACACCAGCGGTGCCCCACGACGGAATGAGGGATGCGGTCAGCAGCTGTGGATATACGTTTTTATTCAATATTGTGAGTCGGAGAATCCCACGATGATTTGCAAGTAACGGGCTACTGACCATGTAAACGCAGCTTGATTACACCGCCGGCATCGTGCCTGTCACCCATGTTGATAAGGCACTGGACGGCTTGCCAGCTGAATTTGACATCAAGAAGTTGAATGGAGTTGCACAGGGCGCATATAAGCTATATGATGCAGAAGCAATGCATGGACTGCCCGTCGGCGTGCAGGTGGTCGGCAGGAGATTGGAGGAGGAAAAGGTTCTGGCAGTTATGAAGAGGCTGGAGGATGCGTTAGGCGACGAGAAATATGATTTACTTTCGATCGACTAGATAAGAATATAGGGATCAGACATGTTTGTTTCGTGAAGCCTTAAAGTTTCCGAGTTCCTCATTGGGGGGTGCTACACATAATATGGCGTGTAGTTATACGACATATTATGATTAAAGTTCCAAGCCAGGAAACCGGGCACCCACCCCACAACATCGACTGAGTCTGGTGGCTTATTCACCTGCATTTTCAGAGACGCTACAATGGGGCCTTATATCCATTCACAATTCATATCCAGCGCTGTGCTCGTGCTAAAGTGACGCTCCGAAACCGGAGTTGGCCTGGAGTTCCGCCAGGAACACAAGCGCGTGGTCTCTTCCCACTCTGGTTACCTAGGCTAGGTAATCATAGGTAACCAACGCACTCTGCACGATGACATAGAATCATACACATAAACTTTTTAGAGGTACCCCAGGTGGTGAATCAAATTAGATACGCCATCGAGATGGCTGCTGAGACAAAAGATCACTGGTCTTCGGAGGTGAGTTGATGCAAAGACTATTAGACCAACATACTGGCTTGGACAACACTTTCTGGGTATTATTGACCGCTTTCCTTACTGACTCTTGATTTTCCGAATTTAGGCATACCAAAACTCTGCCTCATTTGTGCCAAAGCTGGCAACGAGGGTGATGCAATGGCTTGATCCTCAGCCGGACGACCACATTCTCGACATTGGCTGTGGCGGTGAGTCCTCTGGAACTCAGGTGTGTTGAGAATATAGAGAACACGAACCTGAAACTCCATACAGACGGAATCCTGGATGTCGAGATCGGAAAAACCCTGGCTAAAGGCCAAGGCAAATTGCACGGCATCGACAACTCCAAAGCCATGATCGATGCTGCTACCAAGAAGCTTCAGGAAGCTGGGGTTGGCAACTTCACGCTAGAAGGTAGGCCCCATGGTGGCCTTCTAGGCATCTCATTGAGTTACATTTCTGATAAGAGGACAGTCTGCGACGCCCTCGATGTCCTTAATCACCCTACAATACCCAAGCAACAGTTCACCAAGGTGTTCTCCAACGCCGCCATGCACTGGATCCTGAAGCCGCACGACCGCCACGAGGCCTTCTTCCAAGGGGTGCGGGAGTCACTCCAACCAGGCGGAAAATTTGTGTTTGAGATGGGAGGGCTAGGCAATGTCTGCGAGATGGTAACCGCATTACTTATAACTGTAGGCAGGAGGATCGGCCACGAGAACGCCGTTGCCATCAACCCCTGGTTTTTTGGGGATGAAGAATGGGCTAGGAATGTATTGGAGGACAAAGTAGGTGGCTGGAAGGTCGAGAAGGTTGAGAGGGAGTGGAGACCTACAACTGCAGACAAAGGCGGTGTGGAAAGTTGGGTGCGCTTGATGGGTGCGAAGTGGCTTGAAGCGATCGAAGATAAAGCGGAGAGGGAAGACGCTGTTCAAGAGGCAGTGAAGGCGCTGAAGGTTGTGTGTAGGAAGCCAGATGATGAATACATGATCAGTTATGTCCGGCTGAGGGTTTTGGCACGGAAGATATAGGCTACAGGCTTCGAGTGCACACATCTAGCAGTTGAAAAACCATCACCTCACATCGATGTCTTTTTCCTTTTCCTCAGTGAGAAACTCACGCAGAAAATTGAGTTTGAATTCACGCGAATTGTCGCTTCAGAATAAAGTGAAGATACGCTCTCTATTGGTCTGTTTGGAATTTCTGCCACACCCTGACTTAGCAAGTCACGTAGATAAGAAAGAAGTTTGATCAGTGAAATTCTCGGCGAACAATCGACTGTCAGAGAGAACAGCAATGCGAGGAGGCCAGGAAAGTTCCGTTGGAGAACCAGGGCGTATAATTATTGTGTATCTTTGTGCCAGACCTGATATGGTGGAAGACTTATGCATTATGAATTAGTGATCAGTCTTGATCAATGCAAAAAGGCGCGCAAAATAAGTCTGTGTTATACTCCAGGACTCATATACAAGCATCAATTCAAGGCTCTGTGAAACAGGACCGCCCGAAGAATCTCGTTGCAATCACCACTCGTGTTTCTTCTTACACCCACCAGGTTTCCGCTTTCAATATAATACATGGCTGGCTCTGCAGTGAATCTAGGTATATCTCGCTCGTTCCTGATTGCTAGCTACTTCCTTTGCCTTTCCCCAGCGCCTCTTTCTCTACTCTTACTCAGATTTCTCACTGCCTGTTCTCTCAAGCTACCAGGGATATAGATGCCTGCGATGGCACGAGAAGTCACCTCGTTGGATGCGACGACTGCATCTTGAGGGTTTTGAGAAACAAGTGTCTGGAATTTGGAAAGAGCTTCGGAGAATTCTTTTGCGTTGCCGCTTGCTGTAGGCCTTGCATTAAGAACCGAGCGTAGATCTGCGGCGCCTGGGGGATTGCGACGTAGAGGTGATGACTCGTCGCGTCGTAAGGGTGCAGCTGCAGACGTGGCTGAGACTGGCCGAGAGAGCGAGCTGGAAGTGAGCGGTAATGAATTCTTGGCAAGAATTGTCTGCTTCTCAGCGACGGGATTTCGTTTTGGTGAAATTGGTGTTTTAGATAACTGGTTTATCACGCTGATATGCTGGGGATGCGTTGGACTAGCTGGCAAGGAGTCGTTGGTTCCGCCTTCTGTGCTTCTCCGCCGCGTTGTTTCCTCATGTGGCTGCTTAGTCTGCGCCAAACCCGAAAGCCTTGCCTCGATGATATCAGATGTCCGAATCATTGATCTACCTCTGGATTCAAATTCGTCGCCGTCTACCTCTTCCAGCTTCGTGGTGTCGCGACCCGACTCTTGCTCTTTCAAGAGTGTGACTATGTCTTGGAAAGGAGGATTCCGTCGCAACGGTGAAATGTCTCTCTCCTCATCTCCGGTTCCGGCTTGAGAAGGACTGCGAGAATCAATTTCCGCTTCAAGGAAACCGACGAAGGGATTTCGACGAAGCGGTGAAATGGTTCGGTCTCTCGATTCCGACAGAGACTGCTTGGCTGTGTCCTGTGTTTGTGACAAAGGTTCCTTGACTGGCTCATGTTCCGATGTCTTCTGTGGTAGTATTGACTGTACCCAAGGAGACGAGTCTTGCTGGCTGATGATTTCGCTCTGTTCAGGGAGGGCCGGTGTCCTAGAGCCAACAATGTTCGCATCGACGACTGGGGAAAACGCAAGAGGTTCAGGTGCTGAATCTTCGACTGTGTGAATAAACATTTCCACGACAGCCTCCTCAAGCAGGGCTTCGTTTATATCATTCGATATTATTGTGGCGTCCTTCTTGACCGTTTGTTCTTGACAGCCCTCATCTGTCAAGGTGTTGCCTGCTGCCTGTGAGCGTTGGTCTAAAGAATGCTCAGCAAAGCTCTCGAAACGCTCATCGGCGGCTCCCTCGAACGTCTCCGCGATAGGGTCTTCGAATGGATCTTCAAGTGCTGCCTCGGCTGGTACGATGTTCTCCGCTTCATTTCCAATCACTTCGTAAGTCATTCCCTGGGCATCCCCTCCGATTAGCCTCGGTTTATCATCCGAGACTGTCTCATATGAATCCGGGATGAGTCCTGGAGCTGAGTCTTCTGTCATTTCCCGCAAAGATACCAAACTGATTGCTGATTTCGCGTCCGGGTCTAAATTTGGAGCAAGTCCAAGTGGAGCTGACGCAGTGTTCTGTGCGTCTATATCTTGCGGTGTGGTTATTATATCTTGGGTCCAAAAATCACCAGACGCGACATTCAAGTCCTGTGTGAAACTCGATGTGAGAGGCCACGCATCAGATCTTGATGTGAAAGGATTGTTGGTGGACTCCTTGTTGTCCAAAGGTGTCACAAAGGATACATGCTCTCGCCCTGTGGTTGAACGAGTGGTTGAGAAACTTCTCTTCCGCTCGAGTTCTGGATGGTCTTCGTGTACGGAGGTCGGCGGACTGAACTTGATCACTACCGAATTGCCCGTGCGAACCCCTAAGCTGTGTCTTGAAAGCAGCGTGTTTGGATTTCTTGCGGGCCCTTTCTCGTCGGAGTGGCTGCGCTTCCCTTTGTTCCTCGCTCTGATTAGAACAAAGCCAGTCGCGAAGCTTAGAAAAACAGAGGCGAGCATGGTCCCGACCACTATAGCTGCTAGCTGTATTGGTGCAATGGAGATGGCGGTTGTCACTTGGGAATTCAGTAATGTTTGTTGACTCATGACTGCAAGAGCGGCGGCTGTGGAGGCTGAAGCCTGTTGATTTATGTAAGCTGTAGGCGCTTTTGAAGTGACTTGTTTGTTGTTGTTACCTTGACTGAGACCAAAGTGGCTTCTAGGGAGCTCAGACTCGAACTTAATCTCAAGACGTCGCTGGTTGACGCTGACAACGCACTTGTCAGAACCAAATTCACGTCGAGTACTTGGGACTGTGCGCTGGCCAGGGCGATATTCGCATTTGTCAGTGCGGAGTTCACACTGGTCACTGCCAAGTTTGCAAGATTCAGACTGAAGGAGGCAGACGAGGTAGCACTACTGGCGTTTTGGGAGACAATGGAGATCGACGACGATGCTGAGTTTTCTGCGGCTTTGATGGCATTCGAAGCTGATATTGACGCTTGTTGCAATTGTTGGCTGAATGTTGCGTTGAGGGCAATGATCGTCCTAGAGATTTCCACTGTCGCTCTGTCCACAGAGGCTGCGATCAGATTGGAACAGTCTTGGGGGCTATTCTGTCGGAGCTCAAGAACAGGGGCTGTAGAGGCTGTGATGAGCGCATCTTGGGCTGACCTGGACCCGGTCGAGTATAGCCGCGGTTGTGGTTGTGATAATTGTGACATTGGAGAGGATGGATAAATATGACTATGAGACAAATAGCATCCAGGGCTTCCAAGAATACTTCTCAGTCGGCATATCGCAGGTTGAGCCACGAGCAACGGAGGAAGGTACCAAGAACATAGTCAAGTGGCTGTACTCCTGCTTATTGAGTGCAGGAATCGCAAATACTCCCCCGAGGAGAGGCATTTGGGCAGGATACGAATTAGTATCTGTTCCGAGAAGGCGAACACGAAGGGAGCCCGGGGAAGCAAGGGGATTGGAAGACAGCTGGCGACCGTCCAGTATTCTGGGTCCCAAGCATTTGGGACGAATGCCTCGAATCGTCGAATGCAGACTGTGCGACACATCATGACGGCCACCTGGGGACATGGTAGTCCATGCTGCGGTGAGGCGGTTGTAGGGACGCATAAAGCATGCTCGTGGAACTGTTTGAAAACAGACCTAGCGCTTCAACGTGAGTGGGTACAACCAATTCCAATAGTTTCCGGCTCTGAAACAACCTGACGGAAACACTATTGTTCACCCATGTGCGCAGGCCATAGGTTTGTCATGTTTGGAGTCACATTACGGCTTCGGATAGCATTCCGGGATCCCAGTTCAATCAAAGCAGCCCACTGAGCTGCGACCTACACCAACATGCATGTTAAATGTTTGACCTTCCTTTCATACTCCCGAGCATCCGGGCGTGTCGGCGGCTAAACTTGACTACTCGAGAGTTTCTGCCGGATGTGATACACATGGCCTGTCGCCATCCGCCTACCCCGGTCCTGTCCCGCCGCGCATATCCTAGAAATAGTCTGTGGTAGCGGGATACGGTGACTAGGCAACGAATTAGCATCGGGCGCGACACTTGGGTATCTTGTCAGTAGGCGTGCAGAACGTCTTGCCAGCCTTGCCAAGCCTTGATGTCTTCGCATCGCGTCGCGCTTGCACGGTGATTCCCCTCATAGTTGGCGGGCGGGGATGTGCTTTGTTGTTTCTCGCAGGGGCTTGGGTTCCCCACAACGAGCTGTGGTGGCGGAGAAGGTGACGCAAGGCGATAAGATAGACTAGATAACATGCTGATCGGATCGGAATCTAAAAACACCATCCCATCCCCTCCATCCATCTAGCCTTTCCATCCCACCTGGGTCGACTTGACTGATGGTACCTTGCTTCCACTTTGAGCGTGCCCTCGGACGAACCACTTCCCCCTGAGGTATCCTATTGAAGTGGGAAAGACACATAGACTAAACGCCCCTCATGTCAGCCGATGACCAACAATTCCTCGACGTTGTGAGCAGTCCCAGATTCGGATCTCGACCCCGATCCCACACCGACTGTGTGCCTCGACTAGCAAAGTCACTGGTGAAAGCTGACCCGGACTGCGTGAATAGCTGTCGTCGATACCCAACCACGTCAAAAAATACTCGTCTGAAGTCGCAGATGTGATCGACCGCCATGTCGACAAGCTCGCAGAGCAGTTCCGGGAGACACTGTCATCCCAGGACTGGATACCAGACGCTGTCCGCCCGCGCGGCAGACCTCCACCACCCCCGGCAACCATATCATCGTCAGTATACGACAGAGCTCAGGACTGGGTCTCAAGACACAAGCTGCTGACGGGCCTTGTGGTCCTGACCACGGGCGTGATCGTGTACCGAGGCTACAAGAAGGGAAAGTCCAGTCGGAAGACGCGGAGGGCCAAGCGCGCACGGAACGGTGGCCGGCTTGAGGTCGTGGTCATTGCTGGCGACCCGAAGCTGCCCCTCACAAGATCGCTTTCGTTGGATATGGAGAGACGCGGGTTTATTGTGTACATTGCCTGTAATACCTTGGATGATGAAGCTACGGTTCAAAACCTGTCGAGACCAGACATTCGGCCGTTGGGAATAGATATCACCGATGTAAGAACGAAACCACGACTCCCAAAAGACTACATGTACAAGCTGACCACCCCCTTCAGCCTCCCAGCGCTGGCGCTTCCATCGAACGCTTCGCACAATACCTATCTCTAACTCACGCCGCTGTTCCGGGCGCAAAGCAGAACTACCTCACCCTCAGATCCGTCATTCTCATCCCCTCTCTAAACTATCAGACGTCGCCAATAGCAACGATTCCACCGTCCAGTTTCGCGGATCTTTTCAACACACACCTTCTCCACCCCATTCTCACCATTCAAGCATTCCTTCCACTCTTAACCGCCAGGCTCAACTCCTCTTCGAGTGCCGAGAAGACGCCCCCGAAAGTCCTCGTCTTCACTCCCTCCATCATGTCGTCCATAAACCCACCCTTCCATGCCCCTGAGGCAACAGTCTGCTCTGCCCTATCAGCTTTCACCGAGGTCCTGGCCGGCGAGCTCAGACCGTTATCCATACCGGTAACGCACGTACAGCTGGGCACATTCGATTTCTCAGGCTTCACACCAGCATCTCTTCGCTCCCAACAACCCAGCGGCCTCCTCACCGCCCCACCGGCGGAGACGCTCACCTGGCCCGACGCTGCGAGGAAGACATATGGGCGAAATTTCGTCAACACTTCTACCTCGGCAATCTCGGCCGGTCGGGTCCGCGGCATGAGAGGATCCTCACTCAGAGACTTGCACAACGCCGTATTTGATGTTATCGATGGTTCGAATACCAGCGGCGTGGTACGGGTGGGCCTGGGTGCGGAACTATACGGCTTTGTTGGGCGGTGGATACCGCGTACCTTTGTTCAGTGGATGATGGGTATGAGAAGAGTGGATGATCTGGCGAGCTGGCAGGGTAGCCATCAGCCAAGCCCAAAATTGGGCAGTGAGCATGGGGATGGAGAGGGGTCGAGCCGGTTCGGGTCGGACTCTCAGTACATAAGTGTTAACCAGGAGAGTGCCGACGCAAACATTTGGAAGGAGGGATGAGGGAGAGAAATGGAAGCTTGGCAGCTTGGCACTGGATTGAGATCTCTCTGCTCATTCTGAGTGATGTTCAGTGGGCCGAGACTCAAGCGATGCAGGGTGAGTCCATGGACAAAGATTCACTACTCT
This sequence comes from Diaporthe amygdali, assembly GCF_026229845.1. Lineage (NCBI taxonomy): Eukaryota > Fungi > Ascomycota > Sordariomycetes > Diaporthales > Diaporthaceae > Diaporthe > Diaporthe amygdali. The sequence goes on along the minus strand of NW_026517061.1, from coordinate 55,783 downwards.
GCACATCAACACTGGATGAGATTCCTTGGTGATACGTGAATGCGACCAGCCTCGATATCATCTAAGCAGACTTGCTACTTCCTTGGCATGTCCCAGCAAGATTCGCCTTCCGCCCTAAACTGCTCGCCTGGTACTTGCCCGTACTTCGTACTTGACTACTTCTCCCCATGCCATTGCTTTGCCTAATCCCAACGGACTGACATAGTCCTAGATGCATCCAAAATCAGGAACACCTCAACGCCGTGATACTCAGTACCGCCGCATCTTGGCACCTTGATCGTCACCGTCATAGATAGTTGCGTACTCATCCTCCTCGTCATCGTCGCCCGGCCCGTACTGATAAGCGTCCTGCTCGCTGGTGTTGCTGTTGCGGCGCGGCTTGGGGCGGTAGCCATCTTCGTCATCAGAACGAGGCTCGAAACGATGCCTAGTTCGCGTCAGGCTGTTCTTGCGGGTGCCTGTCATCGTGGCATGCCGCGTGAGTATTGTGACGTTGTATGGGGCCGGCTTCTTGGCGGAATGCAAAAAGGGAATTATAACAGATGGACTCACTGGACCAGTAGCTAATGTCTTCATCGCGAGCATCGCTGTGCTTGCGCTTTGAGGGTGTTACGGTGTTCTTGGCCTTCTTGGGTTTCTCTGGGGTGGAAGTGGGAGGAATTGGGGCGGCCGCTTTGTGCTTGGGAGAGGCAGCGTTCGCAGCCACGGGAGTATTCTCCTTGCGCTGACCGATGGGCTTTGGAGATGCCTGGACATTCTCGTGGTCAGGTGTGCGAGGAGCTGTGAGATTCAAACCCATGTCGTAGCCGAGTTTCATCCAGGGCGATGCGAGACCACCATCCGAGGTCAATTTGCATGATTCTGGAACCTTTATGGGCGTGGGCTTAATGTTGGGCTTGGTCTTGGGCTTGGGCTTGGTGCCAGGCTGTGGCGTGTTGTTGTTGTTCTCCTTGTTCGCCATGCTGCAGCTTGGTTGTTGAGATGGTTAAGGCTGGCAAATACGCGTCTTCGTGACTGGGTGGCTTGAGCAACACCGATGTCTTCATGTGTGGGATGTAAATTAGACTGTTGCTTGTTCAGGACATTGCCTATTGGGAGGGCATCTCTCTTTCCAAGATCACCTCTGATTTCACTTTGGCCAGAGCAGGGGCGACACAAGCTACTGGGAGCTGCTACGGGATGTCAACGCAATCTACTCACAGCACATTCTGCTTCTACAACTACCTGCTCAGTAAGATAGGGCTTTATTTGATTGCGGCACCCGCTTCAGCCTGTATTGATGCCCCGACTGTATCAGCAAGAAGGCATGCCATGGTTTGGACTGTCACAGCTTGTGTCTTGTCCTCAGCGGCCTCAACGAGCCTTGTCCAGGGAGGGCTAAGAATGATTTTGCTTCATTGCTCCTGAATTTCAGAATGTATAGTTACTTAACATAGTGGTGATACTGTCTGTGTTTCTTCACCAACCTTTGCATAATGTTCCTGATAGATATAGGATGACATTTGGCTCGCTTGTCAAAGGGCTCTTGAAAGTGATTTCGGGAGAATTGGCAAGGTAGGACGTGAATATCTCTACTCGCAGGTTTTACCTATATCAGACAGCCGTCACTGTGAAGCAAAGGGAATGCTGTCTTTCATAAGATGCAGAGCCTGCACAGACCCAGACAAGCCTGTTCCATAATTTTCACTGCGAGATGAAGCTTCCGATCCCGAAAAAGATATTGGCTATTGCTGTGGCTAGAGATAGCCTAGAATCGTGATGATCATCAGATTGTTACTTGAGTCTGAACTTGGCCAAAACTCTCTTGTGGCTGTCAGTGTGCATTGTGCAGTAATGTCTAGGTTGGCGTCCAGAGCATTGCCTTTTATTTATCCAATCCACACGAGCCGAATATAGAGCACCAAAAGTCGTCCAAGCTTAGCGCCAACAGTCAAATTGGATTTGACATTTTCTTAAGAGATGCACTCTTCCATTGGAGAGGCTGTGAGGCGCCTCCCAAACCCATCTGTCAAGGTCAGTCACCGTGCCATAGACAGCATCTACGCACGTGTAAATAGACACCTATAAACGCTTTTTGCGCATCGTTCAGCCCCGTCCGTGCCGAGGACCAAGACGGTTTTCATGAGCTTCGTGCTGAGAGTGGTATCGCATATGCTCAAATGAAACAAGGATGCACTGTCATCCCAACGTGAAAACAAATCCAGGCTCTCAATGCCTTCCCCGTCCCCTTCCTCTGCCTCTCCATTTACCACCACGACCACCAAATCTGCCCTGGTGCCCTCCACGCTCGAAGCCACGGTCCCTGTCCCTGTCCCGGTCACGGTCACGATGCCTGTCTCCAAAGTCCCTGATCGAGCCGTCATCCTCGTCGTCGACATGTTCCCTCTTTCCCGGGACAGACCCGTCATCTTCCTTCTTCTCGACCTTGACGCTGGGTTTTTCTAGGGCTGTCTTCCACTTTGGGTGCGCCCCTTCCTTGCACTCGGGCCCGTCAGGGCAGAACCCGGCGAGGAAATAGGGACACATCTTCTTGCGCACATGTTTCTTGGCACACCTCGGCCCCAGCGGGCAGAAACCCTGGTCGTAGTGTGGACAAGGCGGCAGCTTGCTCTGGGGGTCGATATGCAGGTACAGGCACTCGTCGCCGTTAGAGCAGAAGCCGTTGCGCAGGAAGAAGTTGCACTCCGGCATCTTGCGTAGGTTGAACTCGTGCAGAAACTCGCAGCTCTCGCCCTTTTTGCACAGGCCACGCAGCCAGTGCTTGCAGACAAGCGAATTGAAAGGGTGTCCGCCGTCCTGTTTTCCGCCGCTATTCGGGATGGAGACATGGCGCTCGGGGCAGCGCGTCCCGAGGGGGCAGTGGCCGTTGATGTAGGCTTTGCATACTGGACGGTCGGCGGGGAGGCTATGGAGGTAGGTTCGCTGGAGAAAAGGCGTGAAGGCGAACGTAGGTGTGTTTGAAGGTGCTGCCTTGGACAGCAGCTGTTGCGACAACTCGTTCGTTATTGTCGCGGTGGCTGATGGTGCCATGGTCTGGTGGAGTGGGTTGTGGTTGTTTCGTATGCTGTGGTTTGTTTTTTGTCACAATGGATGATTGATGTAGTCAATGCTAGTTGAGGCTTGCCTGAGTGCTTGAGGCAGAAGAATGGCGGTGGCGATACGGATGTGGTTGTCTTGGTCCATCTGCAAGTCGCATATGTCGGCCAGAGGGCACGCGCTGCCTTTGACGTCGAAGCTCTCCCCTGTCGATTTCACCTCCAACGAGTCTAGAAATGGAATAGCGGCTGATTGCTACCTAGGCGTGCTGGGTACCCCGTAGGCTATCTTATCAAATGGGTCGCCAGGGCGCCCAGGGCGCGAGGTGTGCTGAATAATTCTTGGTGGGATGTGATGCCCCCTGTCGTTGGCGGCGATGTGGGGTTCTAGAAGGCCGTGGATCGGCGAACAGAGGTACATGGAGCGCCTAAGAAGTACTTGCATGCACGCTCGGGAGGTATTCGAGTACTCGGCAACATCGCATACTTTCTCCTGGTTGGAAGTCTTCTGCTCACAAGCGGGGTACCCCGCTTGGTACCGAGGTAGCCTCGCAGGCCAGGAGGAATTTGCTGATTGGAATTGTTTGACCACAGCAGACGATCTAGGAGACCGGGAGCAGGTGTCGTCGCCGGCTGTCCGTCTGGATTTCGCGATCCACTCTTGCCTCGCCTTCTTGACAAATCTCAAACTGCAGCAAACAGTGCCAGGTCCACTCTCTGTCCCGCAAGTCGTCCCGATCTAATCGCGTATATCTATCTAGTCCTGCCCTGCCCTGCCCTGCCCTGCGCCCCTGTTCCTCCCGGCAAGACGACCCCTCCAAGCCATTCCCTCCTCGACCATTTCCTCTCCCACGTAGTGATCCTCATCTCCGTCTCCGGACAGCCAACCCCCAAACAACCGCCAAGCTGTCTTTCAAGTACTTCACGCGTCCCCTCCGCTCCAGCGCAGCCAGTCTGTCCGCAGCGGCCCTTGCCACTGCAAGCTTCAAGTCTCAGACGCGCTTTTCCTCTGACCTGCACAACCTCAGCGCCAACAAGATGAGCACCCACAGCTCAGTTCTAAGTATGTTTCCCCATGTTCCTCCATGCTGTGTGGCAACTAGACCCGCGACCTCCGCTGACATACCTCGTAGTCATCGGCTCCGGCCCTGCTGCCCACACTGCTGCCATCTACCTGGCCCGAGCCAATGCCGAGCCCACTCTCTACGAAGGCTTCATGGCCAACGGCATAGCAGCCGGCGGCCAGCTGACCACCACCACCGACATCGAGAACTTCCCCGGCTTCCCCGATGGCATAATGGGTGGTGAGCTCATGGACGCGATGAGGAAGCAGTCCGAGCGCTTCGGCACAAAGATCATCAGCGAGACCATCGCCAAGCTGGACCTCTCCAAGCGGCCCTTCAAGTTCTCCACCGAGTGGGACCCAGATACCGAGCACACCGCCGACGCTGTCATCCTCGCCACCGGCGCAGTCGCCCGGCGGCTGAATCTCCCGGGCGAGGACAAATACTGGAACAATGGAGTCTCGGCCTGTGCTGTTTGTGACGGCGCTGCCCCTATCTTCAGGAAGAAGCACCTCATTGTCATTGGCGGTGGAGACTCTGCCGCAGAGGAGGCCATGTTCCTGACCAAATACGCGAGCCACGTCACCGTGCTCGTCCGCAGGGATGTGCTACGAGCCAGTAGCATAATGGCGAAGAGGCTCCAAAATCACAAGGATGTCACCATCAAGTGGAACACCACTGGTGTCGAGATCAAGGGCGATGACAAGGGTCTCATGAGCCATCTGGTCGTGAAGAACGTCAAGACCGGCGAGGAGGAGAGCCTTGAGGCCAGTGGTCTGTTCTACGCCATCGGTCACGACCCCGCCTCTGCTTTGGTCAAGGACCAGGTTGAAACGGATGCGGACGGCTACATTATCACCAAGGCTGGTTCCCCCTTGACCAACATTCCGGGTGTTTTCGCCGCAGGTGATGTGCAGGACAAGAGGTACAGACAGGCTATCACCAGTGCAGGTACGTGACCCCTTGATGAACATTCTTTGGCTGTTGCCCTAGGAGGTGAACTGACAGCTTTCTAGGTTCTGGTTGCATGGCGGCTCTCGAGGCAGAGAAGTTCCTCGCCGATCTCGAGTCGGACGCGGCGGAAACACCTGCGCAGGCAAACGGTAATTAGACATCCCATTTGCTCCATTTTTGTTAGTGTCCTCGTGTCGCGAGAGCGGCCTTGCATAGAAAATGACACCTATAGAAACATAGACCAAATATTAAGCAAGATAAGATTTACATCTGACGCATCACGTCTTTGACTGCCACAAGCGAACATACAAGGAATGGATAGACCACGTGCTCAAAGTTGATGTTTTGTCTGGGGAACACCGGACCTAATGTATGCCGGGTACCACCCTTCCTAAAACTGCGACATATCGCGTAACAGAAGCTTTGGTGAATGTGGTAGAGAGAGTTGATTCCTGACTGTAAATTCGAGGGCCAGGACACCGATAGCTTGTTGCTCTTGATGTACCTACCCAGGTAGGTATGTAGTTCCGTCTGGGTTAAGCTTATTACTATGTAACTGTCAAAGTTGCGAATAAGGTTGGATAAGGCACTTGAACCATCAATGCCGTGTGCCTATACTCTCGGCAAGGGATGAGTGTCTCGGGATCAGACACCGAGGCAAACGAGCAAGGGAGGCCGCGCAGAGCCTCTTCTACTTGTTCAAATAGTGATAAGCACCTCCGTATGGTACCCATACCATCTCTTCCCCTCCTCGAGGCTAGCCGCTATTTCACAATGACTTCCATTCCTCTACTGCCAGTCCCACATTTTCTTAATCAGTCTTCCACCAACAGCTTACAAGCTCATCACATTCATTGAGCACAATGTCTGACAAAGGCTACACCTACAAGAGCTCAGGCACTAACAGAGAGGTATGCTGTGAGACAGCGCGCAGATAGACTCGCCTGGAATCAGCTAGCACACATGTGCAAAGACTGACAGGGCTCTTGTTTACCTCAGGGCAATCACTACTGTGCTCGCAACTACGGCTACGGTAGTGAAATTGCCAATTCCAATACATATCATTACTCAAATCGGTAGGTTTAAATCCTCTGGTAGCCCAGCTGTCTCTACATGCAAGGCACTGATTGGCAATTGCAGCGACGGTTCCTACTACTACTCCAACCCCAATGGCTCTGTGAGTGATTCTCGGATGTGCTTCAGGTAATTCCTGGGAATGCCTCCATTCATGTACCAATGATGGTAGCTAAGTCAAACCTTACTATAATGTCCTCACTAACAGCCCTCTCATCATAGACATACTACAACAATGGCCGGGGAGGTTCAACTTACACTTCTCCCAGTGGGACTCGGTATTGTTCGGGTTACTCAAATTGCAAGTAAGTAGTGGGAGTGACATGTCCAATGATTGCCACATGTACCATCTCAGCTCTGGGCTGTTTTAGGATTCGCTCAGGCTATGTGAGCGGTTGGGCAGTTTGCTAAGTGCCTCTTTGTGGAGACATAGTACGAGAGCACGAGAGCACGAGAGCAATGTACTTGAGCTTCTGGGGAGCATTCTTCTGGTGGTGCCGCGGAAGTTTCCATTATTGACCTAGAATCACGTCTAAGTCAATGCATGTACCATAGCTCCCATGATAACCACTGATTTTCCTTCGTTCCTTGCTTGTGTGCCTTCATGTCTTGTCTGATAATTGTCCTTCCCGCGGATCTATCCTAGCCATCAAGTCTGAGAGGTAGAGATACAGAGTGAAAGCGTTATTGGGAACAGAATTTGGTGATTTGTGGGCACTTGAAATGATGATTTTCCTCAAAAGATTTGGTTCCACCAATATATGGGTGACTCAAAAAGCGGCCCTATGCCATTCACCCAGTTATCAGATTGTGAACTCCCCAGTCAAGCAAGTGATCTGTTGTCCATGTGCTGTGGTTGCGTTGATGTGTACAGCAAATGTACCCTGAAGTACAAACACATCATCAGTGATAGGCCTCCCAAGCACTCGTATTCCATGATGGCTAGGGACAATTTAACTTACAGCTGGGAGATCTTCTTCTTCGAGGGGAATTTCTTCGTCCATGCTAAGAGGTCCTGCCTCAACAGGGCATTCCTCGCCGATCATGTCCAGATCATCGCACAAGTCAAATGTTTCGTCGAAGACCGGGTCGCTGCCCTTCCATGCCACTATGTGCACAGAAGCACCTTCATCGATAGTTTGCGTCACACGGCCCTCAGCTTTGACGGCAAGAGACTTCCCCCTAGTGGCTGACACGTAAGTACGTTGTGACAACGGGCCGAGACAGTGAAAGACAAAGATGAGCCTGGGGGTGGGGGCAGATTCTACCTGACTGGTGGGTTCGGAATCAATGTCAATTCATCAATCTGAATGATGTCTTCGAGGTTTTCAGAACAAAAGCTGAGTGGGTTGTCGCCAGGCACCTTCTTGCCCGCTGCTAGGAGGCCGGCTTGGAGTAGGAACAAGGTGGCGATGGAAGTGAGCTTGGATCTCATGATATTGAATTTGCAATAATTTCAACTTGTTGGTCAAGGACTATTATTCGAAAGACTGTGTCGTTCAAGTCATACGGACCAGAGATGATCGGAACAAAGGGTATGTCAGAAAATTTTCAGGACTTGGCTTTTACATTCAGATGCTGGCATGTTTCAATGTCTGGGGCGCATCATCAGCTGATTCACCGTCAAGAGACACGCTGGCAACTACTTAGAAACTGTTCTCGTGTTGAAATACAAGGCTATCTCTGAACCGTCTTTCATGAAGACTCGGGTGTAAACCTAAGGAAGGCGGTCCATGTGTCCGCCGGTGCGCCTGATTGTCAATTTTAGCCAGCCTCAGTCTCGGGCACATCTTATCATACGCCTCATCTTCCGTCACCAATCCGGTGCTCTGAACTAGGTCGACGGACGACCGCTCGATGCAGTGGTAGACAGGTGGTACTTGCTCTAGAGCTAAGCTAGGCTTGAAGCCATGCAGATCGCTTTGACTTGGTCCCAAACCGCAATTTTCACAGACCGTGAAATAGTTTTGGTGCCTGGATGTTTTTTGTCCTCTCAAGCTCCAATGTGAAGCCTTTGGCCATATTCAATTCCAAACTCATGGTTTTCTCAGCAGGTAGTTGCCCTTGTACTGGCGAGAGGTGGGACTACGCGATGATTATTCAGCCACCAAATTTGGTTTTAGAATTCTCCTCCAGCCAGGGTCGATGAAGAATAAGGGAAGGACACTTGGAATTAAGTAACCTTGTACTGTGTGACCCAAAACTTCACCCATTTCCACGTGCGGAATTCTGAGATGCGTAGACGCCGGCTTTTGCTCCCGCGCCAGGACCAAAAGCACAAGTCACACCTGGGCACGCAACGATTGGACAATATGTGATGTTACGTGAGTTTGACTGGCGAAACCCTTCAATAGATTGCCGACTGTGTATCGGAATGTTGTCTTATTCCGATGGAATTACGATCACTTCCGTTTTGACGGAAGCGCGCGCTCAATGATGCCATCGTGCCGCTGTATGAGAACTAGGCGCTGCCCCCTCATGAGGCCAATCCATCCCGCCAGGCATTTGTAATGCCGTAACAGGAGCTCCCCCACTTCGGAACTACATAAGAAAATACCGCCTCCAGTTATTCTTCGAATATTTTGCTTTTTCCCTGAGAAACAGTCACTGAAATCATAGGTCTTCATCCGGCACTGGCAATTCTATAAGCCTTGTCATTTTGGCTGTGACAACTCTCCCGATCGAACTGCTTCAACATGTCTTCTGTCAACATTCGCAGCGTCGCAGTTGTTGGTGTAAGTGAGCACAGACCCCAAATGCCACATGCGTCGGAGCACAAAACTTGAACCGAGAACTTGAATTGATGAGCATCGCCTCTGCCATAGGGTACCGGAACTATTGGGAAACCCATTGTTAAAGAGCTTGTCGACCAGGGGTTTCAAGTCTCTGTTCTTTCCCGAAGCAATAAGCAAGACGATCTGCCCAAGGGAGCTGTCGTGAAGACAGTGGATTATGACAGTCTCGAGTCCCTCAAGACCGCCCTAGCAGGCCAAGATGCCGTTGTGTCCACAATAGCGTCACCTGCCGTTGGCCCTCAGCAGCAGAATGTACTAGAAGCTGCCTACGCGTCCGGAGTGAAGCGTTTCATCCCATCCGAGTTCGGAATAAACACACGCAAGCTCCAAGGCCTGAAGATCGCCCAAATCTTGGCTGGAAAAACCAAGCTGGTGGATGGCCTTCAACAGAAGGCCGACGAAAACAAGAACTTCACTTGGACTGGACTGTCCAACGGGCTCTTCTTCCACTATGTGAGTTCATTTCTGGGTTTCGCTCTTCCATTGGGTTCAATATCGTTGACATCAGTCCAGTTCGGCTTTGATGCGAAGGCGAAGAAAGCTACTATCTACGACTCCGGAAACGAGCCTTTTCAAACGAGCAGCCTCGGACTGATTGCCAAGGCTGTGGCATCTATCCTCAAACATCCCCATGAAACTGCAAACAAATATCTGTCCATCGCGTCGTTCCAACCGTCCCTGAACGAGATCCTTCAAATTGTGGAGGACGAGACTGGTACTAAGTGGACAGTTGAGCGTGTAAGTACACAAGATTTGCAAAAGGTGGGTGAGGAGAAGTTGTCCAAGGGCGATTTCAGCGCATTCCGGGAATTGCTCAGGGTCCACATTCACCGTGATGGCGACGGACACTCTGTTCCAGAGGGCGAGCTAGCCAATGGATTGCTTGAATTGCCCAAAGAGGACTTGCGTAACTCAGTCAGGGATTGGTTAGCGTCAGCGGGTGCGCTCTAAGCCTCACAAGTTGATATTACTCAAGTGTACTTTGCCCGTTTCATTTGTTGAGCCACCTGGATGACATTCGACCTTGGGTTTACGCTCGAGGATCCAGTTGACAGTCCAATCAAAGTCTCATCTCCCCCTCAGCAGTCTTTATCAGAAGGCTCTTTAGTATTCGGCCCCAGGCCGATATGCCTACACGCATTTCATTGACTACGCCTTTTGCAAGACTACTGTACGTGTACACTACATATCTTCAAAAGCCCTGGCTGGACCGAGCCAAGCAGTGGGCTCTGTTGTCGCCAACGTCGAAAGCAACCACTTGAACCGAAAGGAGATGAGCAAACGCCCATTAGCTTCGATTGAGGGAATCGGTATGTGTACTGAATGTAACAGAGCTCACTGTGATGTAATTGATGCTGTTGTGTTTCGTTACGCCTCGACGCTCTCAGAATTGAGGTGATCGTCGTTCGAGCGCGGGTATTTTAGTGGTGCGCAAATTTACTATGCATTTACTCGTCTAGGTAACGCGATATCCTTCGCTACTGGCTACTAAGCAACAAGCAGCCATTGGAATCGATCTTGCTTTGACTAAGTACTGTGGTCCATAGAACAAAATTAAATATGGTGCCCAGCTACAAAAATATTCGAGACTGCCGCCAGTAGCCCATTTGAATCACGCCTGTCATGACTAAGCCGAAGTGTACTGGTGGCAGATGGCTTGAATCGTAAAGAGTTGGTGGAATGACATTTGATCTATGCATGGGTGTAGCACAGGTCATGTTCATGCAAATGACCTAGAACCATTGACAACAACACAAGCACAATAGTGATTCATATCGAGGAGATTGAAGCCCAATTGAGTAGCTTGCGGGCGACGGTATCCCCCAGAATTCCTACGGAGTGATAATATTCAAGCCACTCAAAGAACACAAGGCATTGATAAGTCATAGGCCGCGGAATATGTTGATATTTTGTCTCTCCATTACAACCTTTTGTGAGTTTTTGGGCCAACAAAACGTTTCGAACCACATGTGAAGTTTTATGATCTAGAAGCCCTGCTGATTACGCCACTTTTCTTCCCATCCAGGGAAAAAAGGGCTCTCGTCCAAGGTTCGAACCTCCCAGTCCTTTGGGACTATACCTTTCTCAACCTGCTCCTGTGCCCACTGCTTGCAAGCCTCGGTAGTCACATCTTTGATGTGGTCTAAAGTCTTGTAGTCAATCAGACTCTTCTTACCTTCTTGCAACACTCTGAGTAATAAAGCCGGTACAAATGGCTCATCTCTGAGCTCTGTGATTGGAGAAAAAACAGCCTTGAAATTGAACACGATCGCTCCGCTGAGAGGCAACCTTCGCAAGGTCTGATAGTCGCATCTCAACTTCACGTGTTCGATGGTCAGATCTTCTTTACAGTCAGCAAACCTGCTACGCTCCCAGGACTTGTTCCCCTCCATGCGCGGGCCTACAGCGTTTAGAGTTAGCGGTAAGAACACACAGAGGAGTAAGTTTCACGCGAAAATGGATCGAAGCATGCCACCATATATACACTGGCTGTCTGGAATGCTGCAGCCTCACAAACGGCTTCAGAGATAGCAGTGAAACAGACCACGAATGTAGCAGATGTTTCTTCCCTGAGAAGGAAAAGTTGTATCGGACAGCTGCTTACTACTGAAGAGCGGAGCATGGTCCTCCAAACTCCAGCTGCACCGCTGGATGGGCTGGTCGACGGCCATTTTGGCGAAGAAACGATCCATGCTGAACGCCATTTTCTCGGCGTAGTCGGGAACGCCGTCGTGAATGCGCCGCAGAGGCTTGCCACGGTGCATTCCAATGTCCCAGCCAACAGAGGAGCATACCATGGCCGCCCGTAGATAATAAAAGCCATCGTGTTCATTGCGAAATACCATGGCGTAATCTTCTGGTATGTTTTGATAGATTACTTCCAAAGGCGGGGTATTGATAAGATCAGTCGTCGTATCGAGGAGACGATTCTGCAGAACGGTGTTGTTGGTCTCGAGGCTGAAGTACTGAGGATACCGCTTGCAGATGAATTGGACCAGTAATTCCATTAGTTCACGACAGGCCAATTCTGATCCCGGGTCAGAAAAGAATAAGAGGTCACCATGCTTCTCTTTCAGTTGTTTTCTTTGCTCCATGACCGAGACGTAGCTATGTTCCAGCTCAACCCACCAGTCTGGGTCAAATTTGTAATGGGCTGAAGAGTACTCGATTCAGCTGACGCGCCTGAACTTCACTCGGCACAGAATGTTTAGCTTACCCATAGTTTGATGATAGTTCCACCTGAATGGTCGGAACGGTCTAAATGTAGCCTTGCTGATATCAAAATGTGCGCCATACGGTTTGGGATACCGCACTCCCGTAAGAACCGAGTAGTCTGGGAATCTTCCGAGGGCTCGAATGTCCTGCATTGAGAATCCAGTGGGCGTGTAGAGATTATCTTGATCCCAATCTGCCTTACGAGCTGAAGGTATCGCGCGTTGACGAAGAACTTCGTGAGGGACGCTATCATAAGGGCCGGCAGAGCTCTTCAGCTTCAGGCCGGCCAGAGTGTGTCGCCGAGAAGGAGGAAACTGAAGCGCCCAGGGGTGCGTTTCGACCGCGACAGGTGCAGCCCAGGAATTCAATATTACTTTCCTCCGAGCAAAATGAAAACCTAGACCAAGAAGTACGAGGACTAACGCGCCAACCGCGCATGAGAGAGAGTTCACTTCCGCGAATAGTAGTTTATCGATCTCCATGGTGGCAATGTTCTTATCGATGCAGGCAAGACGGGTGATATGAGAATGCAGGAAGGCAATGGGTTTCAAAGTCGATATATAGATGGTGTTTATAGTGTTGAAATGAATTGCTAGGTAGCCACATCATGTACTGAGTTGGATATTTGAGCGTCACGTCTAAAGACAGACCTGAAATCTTTGTATCACCAGAAGCCCCGAGCTGTCCCCGAGATAATCGAGGGCAAATCGTGACTGGATCAACATCAAAGTCACAAGCGATGATGAGGTACGTCCGATACGGAGATAGTAGACGAAGACCCCGCAACGATAAGGACGGAATGCTTGGAGAGCTAGCTCTACTAGCCTCAATATCCAAGCGGGTCATTGTGCGGAGAGGAGGTAATGGGAACCGTCTCCGAACACACCCACCCTGTTATGCACAAGTTCGGGCTGGTCTCTATCTCTCGGCAGTGGCCGGGGCTGTGGCTGGTTTGCAAAGTGGAGCCGTTTACGGAGATGGATGGCCTCCATCATGCAGTATCTTGCCGAGTAGGACATTTCTGATTATGACCGCTTGACGCACATAACGGGGAGTAAAAGTTTTACTCTGGCTCCCGGGCCGGTCTTAACAATTGACAAAAGCTTAGTCTTTCCGTCTGCGGGTAGCGGGTAGGTCACCAGGACTTTACAGTCATCCACATAGTGTAGCGGCCTAGTGAACACTGGCCACTTTTGAGGTTGTATCAAGATTTCGAAGTACTTTCCCCACAGCAGTAGCCCTGCCGCAAGTATTCTCAACTACAACATAGCCTTTCTAATTGCTTGTGCAAATTTGACCATTGATGACCGTGTTGGCGGGAGAAAACCACGCTTTTTTATAGCTCTTTGCCGGAGCCCTGCATGCCGACCGAGAGGACGGGATGAGCGCATCAAGGAGAGACTATCATCCATGCTCACTCGGTTGCCAACATTGAACGCAGTGAGCACGATGCCGCATCCGGATCACCAATGTACCAGTTTTTCAACCAATAAATTCCATGCACAACTCAACTTGGAGAATGGTTGACAGCTCTTGGGACCAAAGCAAACCTTATCGCCTTTACATCTTTGAACACCAAGTCATGTCACATTCGGTCTGTAGACGAGAGAGATGGCATTTACTTCACAATCCCCATAGCAAACAAGAGTGGGCTTACATAGCTATATAGGCATGTCCTCGAACTCGTCTGGCATCGGCAGATGTTCTATCCAGCATTGAATGGCTTTGGCGAAGAGCGGTGGAAATTGCAGATTCCAGGCAAGAATGGCTTCCCGCACCTGATATGCACAGGTTGTGCTCCCTTGGCCACCACTGCTTTGAGATTTGAGCAATTTCGCAGCTTGACGTACGCCCTCAGGGTCGTCCTGCTTCCCACCTGCAATCATACATAGCCTCTTGTCTGCTACTCCAGTCTCCGCGAACTGGACTTCTTGCCATTCTTTGGCATATGAGCACCCAGCTTCAGCGAGACGTGAGCTTCCATTCCGCTTGATAGCGTTTAACAACTCGTCGTTGTGATACTCTCCACTATATCCCGACATTTTGAAGAATAGAGACCCCGCTGTCCCAAGTTAGTATCATACAATGAAGTGCAAAAGAAGGTGGGAAAAAGACAAGGAAAATGGTTCGATGACCCTTCGAAGATTAGATCGGTACTTACGCGAATGTAGAATGGACCAGAGCCCGGCGTAAAGCAACCGAGGATGGTTAGTGACAGTCAGACGCATTCCCTTTTGTGGCCACGCCCCTGATATGAAGCCACTTGTGACGACATCTGGATGTCTCCTAACGATGTCCAAGGCAATAAACCCACTTGTACCAACTCCAACAACATGGGCACGGCGATCGTGAGCATGTTCGCGAATCATTTCTGCGACTAGGTCGGCACACAGACCAACTGAATACTCTTCCTTCTTGCACACATTTCGAGATTTTGAGTGGCAAGGCAGATCTGGTATAAGCATGTGGTACTCGGCCAGTTTAGGCCAAATATGCTTCCATTCAAGATGAGAACTGACTAAGGTTTCTGAAATTAGCCATTGTAAGCAAATCCAAGTACTCGGGTATTTTCTCCGTAGGGCAAACTTGACGGGAATAGAGGGGGTCTTTGTTTTCAGAAGGGTAACCTTGACTGGGGAACGTACAGAGCATATGGAGGAGGACCACTGAAACAGGAGCGAACGGATTCATCTCGAGGAAGAACATGGATTTGTTTGCTGATATTATTGTCTCGTTGCTTCCGGTCATGACTGTGTGTAGGCTGGCAGCCTCAAAAGCTTGCTCCTGTATCGAGGTCCCGGGCGTGGATATTGTGCTCGTCTGCCGTCCGTCGCATGTCGGCATCTGCGCCATGTCGTCTTTGGACGAGAATCGGCAATAGATGGCGATGCTGTCTCTTTAAATGAGGATGACCGTCAATTATAAGGTGAGGACTTTGAGGTAGAGAATTTCGAATGCAGTTCATGAGTGCTAACGCACCACCTAAAAGCAGCTTTCGGCTTAAGGAACAACCGATTTCGATGGGAGGCAGATCGAGCAGTAGATTCTGTTGGAGGACCGCGATGCGCAGGGTTTTGTCGCCCCAGCAAGACTTGACTGGGAGGCCCACTGGTCCGGGACACCACCTGGTCAGGATGTTAGCCAGGCAATCCCTGCTTGTCAGTGTCTTCCATTCTTTCCGAGGCAACGACAAAAGATGGTTGCATCAAACGATAGACATATATTTACTGTTGCATGACAAACCGCAAGCGCTTGTGAGTCTCGGGGCTGTGCCAGTGCTTCGATCTTCCTTGAGGGCGAGGGCACAGATTCGTAGTTGGTGGGTGACATGGCTTGCCTGTTTTGGGACACGTGCAAAAGTGGCCCGATAATCTCACGAGACTAATGTCAAGGGTGCCCTTTCCTTAGCCTTCTCTTATTAGATCGGGGTGGATCAAGCCCCTTGATCTCTGGAGATTGAACATTTACGGGTCGCGATAACGCGCAAGCAAAGGAGCAGTCTCGTGCTGTCCAATTCGTGCCGAAGACTGCAAGAATGTCCAGTTGACAGCTCTAAGCTGACCCCGGGATACCCCGATTCCTCCGTCGGTCTCGTCTCACTTTGCCATTTCCTGCCTGCACGTCGGCGTAGACTCTTTGGGAGCCATATTGCTAAAGTCTTTAAGCCGCTCCGCAAGTCAGTCAGACCTGGCCGAAGAAACAAAAAGCAGCCATCTGAGATAGACCCACGTCAATCACGTTACGGCTGAATCATGAGTACCTGCGTTTGCGCTCATGCCGCTGCTTCCAACTCGTGTCAAAATGGGAGTCGTGCCAGTCGTTGAGAATATGGGAGGGCCCAAATGATGCAAACAAAGTGTCGAACCTCTGAGTACAAGTCGTTGGTTCCATGCCAAGTGGATCTGGCACAAGCGATTGCTCGATCACGGGAGGATCAAGTAACGGGCATGCAAGTGATCGATCTTTTGCCCCTGTACAGTAGCAATTATCCCGAAGAACGTCTGGATACCGTGCGTGGACTGTGAGTTTGGGGATGCAAGCACAGTATCTGAACATGCATGCTGCCGTATCACTTTCAGGTATCCACTTCCTGATCAAAATACCCCGGTAATGAGTGAACCGAGCATTCTCCTACGTATGCAGGCCGCAGCGGCAGAGACTGTGCCTGCTTCGCGCTAGTCATGAATTGGTTCAAGTGATGAACCAATCGTGGCTGTCTGCCCTTGGAGA
The DNA here is from genome assembly GCF_026229845.1 of Diaporthe amygdali. Taxonomy (NCBI): domain Eukaryota; kingdom Fungi; phylum Ascomycota; class Sordariomycetes; order Diaporthales; family Diaporthaceae; genus Diaporthe; species Diaporthe amygdali. The sequence continues at coordinate 39,415 of NW_026517061.1, read as the reverse complement.
CACCATTATATCGAGAAGCGTCGTGTCACAAGCCGATTGAATGTTTGGAGTCGACGATCTTTCGCTACAGCATCTCAGAGTGGCATAGACGCCGTAGCTTTTGCGGGAACACTCATCGGCTGCCCGCCCAGATGGGGAATGAGACCTTTCATTCTTATTTTTAGGATCGAATGATGTGAGGATGATGAGATGAAACGAAATCCAACAGAAATGAAGGGACTGCCTTTCCAATTGCTCCATGGCACGGTCGATGCGTGCTGACTCCCACCTCCACAGTCTCAAGTCAAAGTAGGCACAACCCAGTTCTTTGTCCACTGTGACATATCAACAGTGCTGGAGCTCTTCTCGATTTCCCCCGGAGCAGATCCGGTCTTCAGCAAGAAATAATTGATGTATGTAGTCAAGTCCGCTTGCTGAGAGCTGGGAAACTGGCAGTGAGCATGGCCGCCGACAAGAGAGAAGCCCATGTTCGTGGGCACGCCATACGATTTGTAGATGACCCTTCCTGCCTTCATAGCGCCAGTGGTAGATACGGGACCGAGCCAGTCAATGTCATTTTCAATGACAAACAGGCCTCGTGGTACGGTCATGGCCGCCAGAAAGTGGTGATCCTCGGGCATAGTCGACGTCGCTTTGGCGTACGTGTTCAAGCGCGTTGAGAACCAGACATTCTCGCCGACGATCTCGCCGGCTGTTTGAATGTTGGCGCCGGCCTTCTGCTGTGCATCACTGATTCGCCAGCTCTGCAGGCCCAGTTTAGCAATCAGAAACAAGGCACAGGATTTTCCTCATTTGAGGAGACATGTTGCTTACCGCGGCGCCACCAGATCCAGATTCTTGTGGGAGGGTCAAGGCAATACGCTTGACGAAAGCTCCTACAATGAAGGCTCCCTTACCATTCCGGGAACAACCTGTGACCCCAAGGCGCTTGGTATCGATCAGAGAAGTTGAGTTAACTTGTTCCAGCGCATCAATGAGGCGGTCAACTCCCCAGGCCCAGGCAGTGAGGGCTCCAGCACTGTGCGATGCCCCAAACAGAGTGTAGAACTTGCCCTGACCGCGAGACGAGGCCGACGCCTGAGAGGCAAAGTCATCGTTGTTGAAATTGATGGTTGCCACTGTGCCAGGAATGGGGAGCGAGGAGCCACCTATAGTGATGATAGCAGGGAAGGGTCCGTTCCCAGACGGCTTCGAGATAGACGCCGTATAACTGACAGACTTCCCGGCAACAGTCACAGCGACTGTGAGAGTATTGCCCGAGAGCGTGCCCTTGACAGAGTCTGGAGGTGGTGGATAGTCCCCCAACTCGTACTGCTGCATAATCTTGCTGATCTCCTGGGCCCGACAGTCGAAGTCGGTTTTGGTTGTGATCTTGTTACCGTTCGCAAAGATAAAAGGATCCGGTAGCTGCCCATCGTTCACAGTCGGAACGCTCGTGGCAATGGAGCATGTTGACTGGCGTTCGACGATATTGGCCGCTGGCATCGCAAGCGCCACACCAGCAAGCAGAGCTGAGCTCAACAATTTCGTGAAAGCCATGTTGATTGATGTTGATCAGAGAAGTTGTTGAAATTGATGCAAGGCTGCTTTCTGCCTTGATCGACATGAAAGCTGTCGACCTATTTAACAACCTTTAACCATATATCGGAGCCCAGTTCTGCATCTCGAAGAACGTCATGTTACGCATGACTTTCTATTTGCTTCCCAAGATCGGCATTTCACCATCCGGCCGAAAGGGACATGAAGCATCCGGGCGCAGGCTGTGTCCAATGTGCGTCGCATTATAATTGTACCAAATATTTCCAGCTTCATGTGGCCTAAAACGGAGGTTTCCCCTGACCAAATGGCTTAAAGAGCAGTGCCCTTCTGTTTGCTTTTGCAGAGGCAAAATCTTCCTGTATGCTTGTGAAGGCAATCAAATAACCAGGACAGGGTAAGTATTCAGGCTATTTGAGAGTCCTCGGGCTGTTTTGCCGGTCACCTATCATTTTGCCGCCCTTAATGAAGGCCCATTACTCCGCATCGAGCTTTTTGAGGGGAGAGTTGTAGAGCGTCACCCATCGACCTTGTATATATCCCCTTGACGCTGTAAAATTCCCAGAAAAAGGGCACGGGGGTTAAGTCCCCGACTTGGCTGTTACTCAGCTGACCCTGCTGAACCTTCTTCACACTTTATTGACAAGGAACTGTGAAAAACCATTTCCACATACACTAATGTCACTGTTAACAGACGTAGTCGATTTCAAAGATCACAACGGATCTCCGAGGCACTCGATCTTGGACGGCGTCTATTCCTCTCGTGGAGGCAAGCTCTAACCATCCTTGCGGCTCAAATTAAGAGACCTGAGGCATGCAGCCATTGCAAGAGGGCGCACTTACACCGACAGGCCTAGCGTTTTCCCCAATACATCGCGCAAAATATCTATACGCGCAACTCTGCAACAGCTATCAGCCTGCCGTTGAGACCGAATGCTCCCGGATTGACTGATACCGGAGAAGTCCTCACACAAGTTTGCGAATTGAGCACCGTGAATGCGAGCTGAAAAGAAATGTAACGCAGGAAAGGCACCACACCAAGGAGCTTTACCATGGAAAAGAGACGCCTGCAGACTCACCATCGGACCATGGCCAAGACGCCAATGCAAAGCACACAAGTAATACATAATCTTTACTTGGGGCGGACATATCAAGTGGTCAGAGTTTCTTCTGGCAACAATGCCTTGCATATGAGATGCTCCAAGCATTTACCCTATCTTCTTTTAATACGTGGATTCTAACATACATTTAAAATCTTCTTATTCGCTTCTAATCTTGTGATGCGCAACGTCAAAACTCCGTCGGTCGTTGCTTGAATTTGCTTTGATTGTAAAGCCGCGTCTAGGCTAAGTGCATAACTCCTCCGTGTTAAGTCATTCCTCTAGTAGTACACCAGGGCCTCCACACCAGATACTCTGCACGCACAGGAGGCCTCAATCGTCAATTAATGGGTGCGAATCCTTGATATTAGGAAATATTACATCAAAAAACAGAGACCACTCAACCAGAAGAAGAGAAAAGTTCAGGGTTCCGGATGCTTGCAGTATATATGCAAGCCTTGAAATGGACCACGGCGGTTTCGTGTCTAAGTTTCTAGACTGAGCCAAGATTTGTCCAAGATGATGTAATTTTATGGATGGTAGCTGTATATACATCTTTGTATGGATATGAAATATGCGCGAGGCTCACACAAATGTTGCGCCGTCTTCCTACGACAAGCCGTTAGCGAGATGGAAGGAGGCAACGTCTTGAGATTCAAGATTGAGCATGCCAGTGCCCAATGGTCCCATGATCACTCCCAATATACTGTTCAAATGTTTGGTCCGAGCCATTATATGCGCCCACTTTGTATGTAACAGTAATAGCCTGATGATGAGTCTTCTGGAAATGCAACTTGAATGCCTTCAGGGCTCCTCGTTATTGCATGTGTTGTGAGTCATGCGGAATGATAAAATAGAAACTGTTTATATAGAATGGATCCACGTGCATTTTGAACTACAACTAATTATCCCAGCTGAGACCTGTTCAAGCGTTGCAACTCCAAACTACTACAAGGCGTGGTGGTCCGCTTTCGAGATTGATCAACGCTGTAAAATTTCCATGACAAGAAAACTATGAAGCATGCCTCAAGAAGTCAAACTGCCGTGTCAAACTTCGTGATCATCCCCTCTAGGTTCAACTGCATCTCGTAGAAGATGTTGATAGCCTGTATTATTTTGCCTTCGCTCGTACCCCTGCCACTGCGTGTAAAAGCTAGTCGCCAAGCACTCTCGTCTTCAAGGATCGCCGCGTAGTCTTCGTCTGCTGGATTTCCTGCCGTCTTGCAGACTGAACCTATATCTCCCTCATAACCATCAAGAGGCGTGTCAGATAGCTGGGCAAGAAGTGGCGGAGAAACGGTGATACTAGTATATATTAGTGACCTGCTACAAAGCCCGAATAAATGCACTCTGAAATATTCTAATAAAAGATAATCGATCACCAGAGCGGGTCAGGGTTTATACGTACTGGTCAACGCCTGCCAGCATTAAGACCTCATCGATGGAGGTCAGAGACGCGGGCAGGACTCGAGTCTTCGCTCCGATCTTGCGGTAATATTGCTGAGCCACACCACAGAAAGTGAAGGCCTTGTTTCCATCAACATAGCTTGAAACGTACTATTAGTCTTGCATGCCGTAGTTGCTGCACAAACGAGAAGCTTGTACTGGAGTCCAGGGCCGGGTCTTCGCGTGATGCACAAGCATGTATAAGTCTCTGAAGGTCGACTTACTCTTTCTCAAAATGAACTTTCAATTCATTAACATATGGCGCGATGTAAGTGCAGTTGACCTCAGCCGCCAGCGCAGCTTGTTCCATGCAAAACATTGTAGTCGCTAACGTAGCGATGCCGCGCTTTTCAAGCTCACGACAAGCCTGCAGACCTTCCCACGTCGCCGGGATCTTGATGCAAACACGTTTCGTGTCGTAGGAAGGCGCTAGATGCTTGAAGATAGAGACGATCCCTGGAACAGCTCCCGTCAGTACATTGAAGTAAAGTGACGATTAGCTGAACTGAATTTGCAAATTTCAGCGTACTCTCTGCGTTGTTGATGGTTTTCTGTACATTGTATGACCACCGAGGGTTGGTTTGAATATGCGAATAGCCCGTCAAATTGGGCACGATGTCGAGTGCCAGTCGAACCATGGCAAAGTCGACGGCGAGCTCTTCTAGAGTCACACCGGACTGCTGAGCCAACATCCAGTGCGCATCTCGGATACTGTCTTTGATAAGCTGCTCATGGGTGAGGGTAGCACCAAGTCCCGTCTTGGTAAGTTCGAAGAAGGCAATGGCCTGTTGACGATGATGAGCAACGAATGTCAGAGCTACTCCTGCGCCTTGAACAGAGCTGGTGTAGAATTAAAAGACTGCGCACCTGATTTGAAGTGCAGTCCACAAAGGGTCCCAGTTTCTTGGCCACTGCCGACGCGTTAGTCCAAGTTCCGACTTGTGAGAAGCTGAGCACGCCACTAGTTTGTCGCTACCACCTCGAGGCCCTGTGAACTAGCTGGCACCTCTTCCTACAGACTTGTACGCTTCGTGTTACTTGGAGTCGATCGCACTGATCGTCGTGATCTCCAAACGCTACTTACCTTCGCCGTCAAGTGTATCACAGTCAACCGCACTGAGCTCGCGGAGCTTTCCTAACAACGTAGTTGAAGCCATACTTGGGGCACCTTTGGAGGTGATTGTATAGTAATATATTCAGGTAGTTCACAGTCTTAACGATGGCAGGCCATCAAACACCACTTGCAATCGTGTTGATGAAATCGTGTTCAAGTGAAGCAAGAAATCTTCGACATTTTCAGCAGTCGATGGTACTCACGAGGGTGACAATGGTTCGGGGTGGAGAGGGGTGAGAGTCGTCCGTTCACACAAGACCTCACGCACTATGGTCGTCCCAAGCCCGGCAAGCCCCAGGCGTCCCCAGACGTCCTTGGTCTTTTTTGTTACCCCGCCTCACTTTTTGCTACTTTGCCAGCCGAGAAATAATGTGGTTGTTGGCCGTCTTGCACCTGGTCCTGCTGGTGGTCTGTTATGGTGGAGAACAGTGTTGGGCTTTTGAGGAGTCCGTCCCGATTGGGATATCTCGTTCTCCGCACTCCAAAGTGCTCGGCGTCCAATGGCACATCCGAACCCGGGCAACGGCCGTCAGGCGTTGATGGCAAAGCCCACAAATGTATACAAACTGCCTGCTTGTGCGATGCGCCAGATGAAACTGAGACTGCAAGAGTGGAAGTAATGAGGCGCCACACCTCACTCACTCCGGCACCTAAATACAAACAAGAGCACAGAAGATATGGGTGTACACTTAGGAAGCACCTAGGTAGCCTCACATGTGTATAGCGGAGGCGGCTTGTAGCATCTAATTCGACCTATGTAGACCGGGACTGAAGGGTTGCGGTTCAAATGCAAAGATGACGGGAAAGGAAGCAAAAATTCGGAATAGGCTGGTCTCCGGGGAGTCGCTTGTATATCGTTGAAGATGGGATACATCTGCCTATGTAATAACTGCAGTAGCAAATTAATGCTGTGTGAAGTTTGCAGGTAACTAGTGATGTAACCCACACACCGGGCATGTTTCCTGGCCTCGGCCGCGGAAGACACCGCGGGTGCCCCCCCCCCCCTCAACCGAGTGGAGTTCCACTGCCGGTATAGAAGCCGGCCTTTGCACAGTGGCCTAAAAGATCCTGGGGAATCCAAGCGCCAGAGAGGAGCCCAGTGGATTGCTCAGATGGCTGCCCGTTGGCGCCGAAGACCTGCAAGCAACGCGTACCCATACTAATGAGGTACGTCACGGTACGACTGTTCATATCGGTAATACTGTACCGACCAGCGTCGGATTTACCTCGAGTACACACTGCCTAAAATTTGCTTGCTATTTTGTAAGAAGCATCTGCCCCTCCCCCACCCCCGCCGGATCAGTTCATAGCATTTAGTAGACAAAGAACAGGGATAAACAGGCAGCGGTCTGCTAGAATTATTTTAGTGCCGGCAAAGTGCAAAGTGTGTGGGGCAACTTTCCGGGGAAGCTTCAAATTTAGCATAACTTACAAGTCAGATTGCCCTACAACTCTGTTTTCTCTGAACGTAGCACCTGAGAGACGGCCAATCATGATGTTGATGTTCACTACCTACACGCTCATATGCCCTCAACCATACTTCACCACAAAATCCTCTGACACAGTGTCATAATTCTCTTAAAGGGTGAGGTCAACAAATTCAGCTTCCTAACAAGGCCCTACTTTAATGAGAGTTCAGTCATGTGTTTGGGCGGAGTGAACTTCGGATATACCTGTCTTCAGCGGGCCCCACGGGCATGTAACCATGAGTCCATTGATACCACAGTCCGTGCGACGGCAGCCGCGATGGCAAGCTAGAGCTAACAAGAGGGCCGGTGAATGGGTGATCATGCAACGACTACTATGTACTGGCGTGCCCACTTTGTGTTTCATCATCGATGCCTTACCCTTTGCGTACTGTGCAGCACTGGAACTCGGTTCAATCAACATTCGGGGCGGGTCGCTCAACATCTCCGAGAAAAGCTGATATTTAAACTACGTTTCTCAAGGCCAGCAACTAGGTATGCAAATACTTGCTCCATCTTCTCACGTCCCCTTGAAGCCAACATGTTCTTTCTCTACTTCCTGCCCCCAATATGCATTGTGGCACTCTTCATTCGACGCCTATACAAATTTAGAAATTATCCGGATGCGCCTGGGCCGACTCCAGCAAAGTATACACGTTGGTGGTATCTAAAGAAGGTATATGACGGCAAGTTTGAGCAATGGGACGTTGATCAACACGCCCGTCATGGTATGTGTTCCAGTCCGATATCCGATTCGGTCCCTGGCTCCACCCTCAAGTATACTCACACGAAGCATTTACTCACATTATCCGCTGTCATGCAACAGGGCCAATCGTTCGCGTTGCTCCGCAAATGTACAGTATTGGCGATCCAGCAGCTATGAAACCCATATACGGCATTGGTTCACCCTTGGAGAAGTCATCATGGTATGAGTACTGGGGCGACCCTCGTGTACCGAATCACAATCTGTTCTCCTCCACGGACTCTTCCTTCCATGCCACGATGCGAAGGAAGGTCGCAAATCTCTACACTATGACAGCCATCAAGTCTTACGAACCGTATGTCAACAACTGTGTGCGTGTTCTCCAAGAGCAGCTTGATCGATTTGCCGCAAAAGGTGAATGGTTCGATCTACAGCACTTCACACAATGTTATGCACTGGATGTGATCGGGGAGATAACAGTGGGTTCAACCTTCTACAGTGCTTCGACTCATGGCAACATCATTACTGACAGCTCCATGCTTCATTCAGTACGGAAACCGGTTCGGCGTTCTCGACTCAGGAGGTCAAGACGTTGGTGGGATTTTGGCGTCCCTCGAGAAGCTCTTAGCTTTTGGTACGCTGGCGGGCATTGAACCAAGATTCCTCCCGTTCTGGATATGGCGGTATGGAAATCCAGAGACTCCAATACGGGCGTTTGACAACAGGCAGCAAGAGTTGCGACGAGAGAAAGGCTCGATAAATGGTGCAACCGACTTCTTCACGAAGTGCGAGGCACTGTGCAAAAAAGATCCCGTTGAGTGGGAGAGATATCGAGGCCCCATGGCGATGACTCAAAACGTAGCAGCCGGCAGCGACACTACAAGCATTGCGCTCACCAGTGCGATCTTCCATATTATCAGCAATCGAGAAGTCTACCTCAAGCTCAAAGAAGAAATCCGAGCCGCAGAGGAGCAAGGTGAGGCGGACGATCCCATCACTTTCGACCAAGCTCAAGCGTTACCCTACTTGGGTAGTTGCATTAAGGAAGCGATGCGGGTCCATCCATCTACTGGATTGCCCCTGTGGCGCGTTGTTCCAGAGCCAGGCATGACAATATCGGGGGTGTTTTTCCCCGCAGGTGTAAGTCCATATGGCTGTCCGATGATGTAACATGAGCGCTTACAGAATACCGTGTTGCAGGCAGTAGTGGGTATCAACACTTGGGTAGCCCATCGTGACCCGCGGGTGTTCGGTCCAGACCCTAATGTCTTTCGCCCTGAAAGATGGGACCCCAAAATTAACGACAAAGACAAGCTAAAGCAAATGGAAGCTTATTATAGTAAGTCAACACAGTCCTAAGCCGTGTACTAATTCATTCTGACCCCGGCGTCATAGTGCCTTTCGGAGCTGGAACCAGAACGTGCATTGGCAAGAACATCTCGATCTTGGAGATATCGAAGGTTATCCCCCAGCTTATAAGGCGCTATGACTTCGAGTTGGCGAGGCCTGGCCAGCCAATCGATTCCTTGAATTATTGGTTCGTTAAACAGCGCAACTTGCTAGCACGAATCCGCCAATGAGCGGACCGGGGTGAAGTTTTAGTCTTAATTTGGGTCTTCTATATGCACACTTTAGTGGGAGACCAGTCTATACATGATCCGAGCAAGCAGCAGGCGTGACTACTCAGGTATATTGTGTTCGCTCGCTGAGGCTCCGGCCTTCCAATGATATTTTGACGCCACATGTTCATCTAAAGGCACCTTCTGTCCCGGTGAGTTATAGAAATTCTCCCTGTAAGTGCCTCCTTCAATGTACCCATCCCAAAATAGCCCTCGGGCCTTTAGCTCAGGTAGCAACAGCTCGATGATGTCTTTGAAAGAACCCGGAAATAAAGCGTATGCCTATTACCATGTTAGTTTTCATTGAATTCTAGTATGTCGGTCAGCAACGGAATTCCAGGTATCAGGACATACAAAGTTGAATCCGTCAACATCAGCCTCCTCTACCCATGTCTCCAAGCCGTCGGCAACTTGGGCTGGGGTTCCAACCAAGATCGGCCCGTTGCCCCCAATGCTGACATGTTCAGCGACAGTATGCTTAGTCCATTTCGCGTTTTGGGGTGAAAATTTGGCATAAGCCTCGACCGTTGATCTGCTGCAAGTCAGTACAACCTGTCTCGGCCCTTAGAACATGTGATTGGCAGCCTCTCGATACTAACCTCACAGCATTGCTTTCTACCTGGCGTAGCTCTTCCTCGTCACCGTATTTGTTCAGGTCGATTCCAGTCCAACCTGCGAATAGGGCGAGAGCGCCTTCATGTGATGCATACTGCCGGTAATCTTTTAATTTCGCCACCGCCTCTTCTTCGGTCCTTCCGAGAATGGGCGTCACAAGTGCTAGAACTTTGAGATTTTTTGGCTGTCTTCCAAACTGCTCTTGGGCTAGCTGGCGAACTTCGGCGATATTCTTGGCGCACACTTGTGGTGAGTGGGCTGAAACAAATATAGCCTCTACCAGCGTACAGTCAGACAGCTGCATGTTTGATTTGAGCGGTTGTATCCTATAGACCTACCTGCATGCTGGGCCGCAAAGACCTTACCAGCGCGCGATGTTCCTGCCTGCAAGAGAAGCGGCGTCCGTTGCGGACTTGGTTGGACAATATGGGGCCCTGGAACAGTGAAGAACTTTCCCTTGTGGTCGATCTGCCTCACCAAATCGGGCGAGGTGTATATGCCGTTCTTGCGATCCAACTGCACTGCATCGTCTCTCCAGGAAGACTGGAAGAGTTTGTACATAACCTTGATGTATTCTTCAGCTTGTGCGTAACGATCGTCATGGTCAGGCTGCTGGAATTGCCCCATATTGCGTGCTGCAGAGTCCAGATAACTCGTGACAATATTCCAGCCAAGGCGGCCCTTTGTTAAGTGATCAAGGGTCGACAGCCGGCGAGCCAAGTGGTAAGGCTGCTCGTATGTCGTTGAGACGGTCACACCGAAGCCGATGCTGCGAGTTGCCGCAGCCATCGCGGAAACCACGGACAAAGGCTCATTGACAGGCCACTGTGCCCCAGAGATGACAGCTGGGTCCAACGATTGTTTATAAACGTCGTATCCACCGAGGACGTCGGCTATAAAGATACCGTGAAAATTGGCTTTCTCAAGCAGTTTCGCAAGCTCGACCCAATGATCTACATCTGTAAACCTCCATGACTGATCTTCTGGGTGCCTCCACAGCCCTGGAGACTGGTGCCCACTGCCTAAACTTACGTCGTCAGCATGGGCGAACGATCTAAAGATGACCACAACAGCATACACATTTCGACAAAAGCATTGACGATGAGGCGTTTCTTGCTCTTCGCCTCGACCCTAGCTTGAGAAGCCATTGTGTAAGGCTTTTGGATTTGTTGATGGTGGCCGTGCTATGTTCGTACTTAGGAATGTAGTTAGTACGAGCCTATTCGAGATAAAACAAACAGAGCAAGCAGACTAGTTGAATAGGTCTCAACTTGAAAATCCTTTCATCAAGTCAATATGAATTAGACTTTCAGCATTACTACTCATCTTCTTTTTACAGAACCAAATCCATATCCCGGTTGGGAATAGCATGTGTTGCGTTGCCAGCAGTTCTAACACCCCCAGCGGACAATTGCGCCATCTTTGTGCGGATGATGCACTCAGCTCCGGCCGACCCCTCGATGATGCAACCACCCTGGACCAACAGGAGGCATCAGATATATACAAGCGTCTCCACAAAAAGCCTTTCGTGATGGGATTTTGCAGCTGTTCTTCGTCATTAAGGGGATATCTCCGGCTACTTAGCGATCTCGTGGAGGGCGTGGGGGGGTGAGAAAGCTAGAGGATGATGAAAGATATCAGATCTTTGCGCCATACCTCGAGACCCAGTTTCGGCTGTCGCATCAGCTTCCGCCGGCGATGTCCCACGGCCGTCTTCGGACGTGTTTGTAATCACGGATCGGTGCGGATTACTCCCTCTCTGTAGCTCTGCGTCCTCAATTGAGCAAGACCGCGGCACTTCTGGAACACAGCCAGCAGCACCACATCAGACGTGAATCCTAAGCGACAAGCTTTTACACTCGGCCAAGTTTCTTTCCATCCTTGTGGCAGAGTCTTGCCAGTTTCCTGTTCGATGATGAGTGGCTGGTCCATCCTTCGAAAGTTCTCTGGGAAGAAAAGAAAGGCATCAGCTGTCGGATTGGCAGACCCGAGTGACACCGTCACTCCCGACACGATGGCACCAATCGCAATCCCTGAATCACAGACTATCCTCTTACTGAAAGGGCCAAAACAGCCATATCAGCTGGTCGATGACTATCCTATCCCTGGACTCAACACAGGTTCCGAGATACTGGTCAAAACTCGGGCTATTGGCCTCAACCCAATAGACTGGAAGGCACCGTGAGTACATACCCTCCTGTCTCACGACCGTGCTGATACACAAACACTGCGCTGACCCCGAATGAGCCCGCAGTGATTTCAACTTTGCCATTCCAGAGTTACCTTATATATCTGGAAGAGAGCTTGCCGGAGATGTTTGTCGAGTATTGGACTCATCCTCACGGTTGAAGCTTGGTGACCGTGTAAGACACCAAGTCCTGACATCAACCCAGTACCAATTACCAGTGACTAAACGTTCCACAGGTGATCGTTATATCCACCGACTATCGTGATCTTCGGAAGGCAGCTTACCAAGAATTTGTCGTCAGCTTTGACTACAATGCGGTACGGCTACCCCAAGCTCTATCCTACGAAGAAGGGTCAACGCTGGGCGTAGCTTTTGTCGCCGCATCTTTAGCGTTGGGGATCTGCATGGGAGTCGACTTTAGCGATGTCACGAACGGCCCAGATCTTTTGAAGCTCGTCAAAGCAGCCGATCCAGACTCCATTCCCGAGGATGTCCGCGCAGAAACCCTGACAGGCATTCCGGAAGGTGACCGTGCCCGCCCTGGCGATTGGATAGCTGTGTGGGGAGGTAAGTGCGAGATATCACTCATTCCTTGTCTTCAAAAGGCTAACGGAAGTTTCACGCAGGTTCAGCAACATCGGCGAATCTTATCGTCCAGCTTGCTAGACTCGCAGGTCTGAAGGTTGCAACCATTGTGGACAGTGCCCGGCATGGTTTGCGAATCTCAAATCACAGATCCATACGTCCGGATCTCCTGATTGACAGCCATGACCCTCAAAGAGCTGTCGATGTCCTCAAGGCAAATGTAGGTGACGACCTGAGGTTTGGCATTGACACTCGCGGTAAAGACACCGCCGCGAAATTATTAGAAGCTCTAACAAATAAGGCTGTGTCCGGCGGCACGAGACCACCGTCGCCCCCGGCTACTCCAAGAACGTCCTCTACTATTTCTGCCCACCTCGTTGGGTTAACTGGACTGCCCAAGCAAGCTTCAGTCGAGGGAGCTGTGATGCATTGCGTACCCATCAAACTGTTTCACGAAGTGCCTGCAGTTGGCCACGCTTTAGTTACTTGGCTCGAAAGACTGCTGGAGCAGGGCCTCGTCTCGCCTCCAGAAATCATAGATATCGAAGAGGGTCTCGAGAATGTGAATGCAGGTCTCGACCGGATGAGGAAAGGGGATATTAGGGGCGGGAAGTTGATTGTAAGATTGGACGAGTCACGATAGAATTAGAAAACCTTTAAATGTATGTCCATATTCCAATCAGCTCGCTAGTCTGTATCGTTCCAAATCAATTTGACTCTTCACCTGCATAGCGGATCAGCAGTTTCCCTCCAAACAATTACTTGCATATTCTAGAATAATGGCTGTATAGATACTGCTGATAAATACTCAAATTTAATGAAGAAGGTGATCAAGGCCGAAACGGACTTCAGGAGGATCTGATGGCAAGAGGAAAATTCAGTATTAGAGACCCCCAGGCGCTATTTTGTTTGATGAGCCAAAACTGGAATAAACTACAGCACTAAATTCGAAAGCAACAGACCTTGCGTGGAAAAATATTTATGAATACGTGTAGTGAGGACATGGAGGGTAAATAGTACTTGAAGCTGCCCGATTTCTTCTTCATAGCCCGAAACGCGCATCTTGAACTCTTTACAGAGAGTCTTCCTCGTAGAGTTGGAGAAATTACGATGTATCGTCACCGCTTCCCAGTCTCACCACATCCATTGCAAAGTATGCAAAGTCTGCTTTTGTATTGCCCTATTTATTAATTTATTTATTTTCATTGAGAAAGGCCAACTTCAAAAAGGGCGGGTCGGCAGGATGCATCACAACATGAATGCAAATCGCTGTGTATAAATTGCAATCCAGTAAGGGATGATAGGAGTTTTCAGCGGCCGCAAAAAGTATCGTCGTTTATGCTTTGTTTACTGCTCAGTAGAATGCCAACTCCGGAGTTGAAGCTAAATGTGGATTTGCTTGGTGATATCTCTAGCTTTGTTTGGTGGCATGATGAAGAACTCGATCCCGTTAATGACCTCGACGTACCGATTTGTAGCAGGCGAGTGGATCAATCGTTTCGTGGGAGAAATGAAGTTCATATGATGAGTTTGTAAAGAGGAAGTTGTGCGGCACCCCTAGGCGGTACATTTGTATATTGACCCGTGCTGTGTCCAAGGTTCAGGCGCTGGGCGCGCCATGATCAGGTAAAGGAATAGATACAGCTTCATCAAGCATCCGTAATTTCCAGAGAGTAATCAGGCTCCACGAGACCTTCAATACTGCGGGAAAATCAGAAAGCTCTGTGTGCAGCTAATGCACCGTCGAGGGTGCCGAACTCCAGATATCGTATTATACATTCTACTCCGATCCTGCCGCACTGCCCTGTAATCCTGGAAGACCATCCTTGGTCACGATACCCTTGTAGTCAGATGCATCAGTATCTATCGCTGATGCTGCGGCTTCAGTCGAGCCTTCGGCTTCCACCCCAAATCGCCTCACGACTAGCCAGGCAGGAGCAATAGCTACAGCCCATAAAGCAAAGTTCATATAAACGCCTCCATGCTCCGCGATGACGGTCAGAGACTCGAGGCCGTAGCTGAGTGCTTGCCACGCGGATTCTGTTCCACGAAGCAGTGCAGCATATCGGATTACCTGAGGTTCATCTCCGCCGGCGAGGTTTTGGACGACAAAATATCTGCCAAGCAAACATGTCAGTCAGGCAGGTTTCAGAAGAACTTCCGAAATAGAACTAATGTCAGTTGACATTTGAAGTTACTTACAAGTAAAGGTAATTAAGCTGGAAGCCGACTGTCAAAAAAATGAAGACCGCAAAACCTTGGCCAAAATCTGGGTCTGCCCAATCATACGTTGGATGGGTGAGGCTGAATTTTGTCACCATAACCGTTGCCCATATCCACCATGCACCTTGTAAAGTGACAATGACCGCAAAAGCAATTCGTGTGCGGCGTTTTAGAGGTATCTTAGTTCGATCGATCCAATACTACAAGCTAGGGGGTCAGTCATGAGCGGCCGAATCGAAAGCTTTCAACGAGGATTTGAGCGCAGAGGAACTTACGCCGAGCAGGTTCCCTGAGATGATGGCAGCGAGACCGCCCAGAAATGAGCCCAACGCTCTGGCACGAACACTGAACCAAACTATTAAAAACGATACTGTTAGATTCCAAAACTATATTGAATGGTTGGCTTCGTTTACTCACGGGACAGATACGTAAAGAAAACAGCTTCTGCGAAGACCGCTTGACCGATGAATGGCACGATCAAGAGAAACTTTCGAGTCAAGAAAAGCCTTGCAGTCTTCTTCATTTCGAACCAGGGGTTCTGGAGGATCTCCAAGCTGACTTTCTTTCCATCCCTTCGCTGCACTTTATCAGGCTTGTTGAGTAGAAGAGCGACAAGTGGACCAGCGGCCTGTATTGCGATGAAAAGGATGTAAACCGTGTATGAAACTTGTCCTGCGGTGTTCCGGTCTGCATTAAGGCCGAGGTTGACGGCTCCACCAATGATCTGTCCTGACAGTCGATACGTGAGCCAGTAGCCCAAAGCCTTCCCTTTGTTCCATGGTTCCGGATATGCGATAGCAATAGCTGCTTCTGCCATCCAAAACACACCGGCCGATATACCACAGAGTGCCGCTCCAAGGAGCAGAAGCCAGTCTACATCGTACCTGCTTTTCGTGTACAGGCCAGCAGCGTAAGGAGCGTATCCAATACTAAAACCGGGTAAAGTATCAGCGCCATTTACACAGCACAATGTGATGGATTTTCTACTCACGTTCCAAATATTAAGGCTCCCTTAATTCCGATGTAGTGCACCATGGCACTTGAGAAAAAGCACGACACAACCATCAAGCAGAAGGTCAGTGCATTGGCCGCGTTTGAAAGAGCAGGACTGGCTGTACCACCGGCGCCGAGAGAGTTCATTGCAGTCCATATCCCTGGCGCCGCGAAGTTGCAAAGACCTAGGATGGTGATATTAAAGAATGTCGATCGGTACCATTTAACCTTGACCTCGCCTTTCCTCTATGTTAGTAAGACACCGGCATGCATACTGTCTAGTTGTTTCTCTTACTGAAGGGCTGGCGACTTCCGGTCTCAGACCCATCGTAGGGTTGAGTTTCCGCTGTGACAGTCATCGTGCACACCAGACAACGTCAGTGAGAAGTATGGAATGTACGTGATATTGGGAAGGTGACCTGGATACTACCGTTGCAGAGCTGAACTTGTCAGTCGGTCGGGGCTGGCTAACTTGATATTGGCTGCTCCTGGCGCTTGTCCTTTTTCTCGTCCTGAGGCTTTCTGCGCCATATGAGCTTGAGGCGTCTCGCACCTGAATCGGAACGCGCTGCCAATCGGTCCCATCCCTTTCCGATAAGGTAATTTCAGGTTTGTTGCCGAAGGAAGCACGCCATTGACCTGCAGGATGGTAAACCACAGTCTTACAGACTAAATCTTTAGCGACGCAAACTCTAGTCCCCACCCCCGGTGACGAAATGTCTGGGGTCGGAAACGTGACATATCATTGTACTGAATTAACGGACTGAAACAGGATCGCTTGAGGCGAAGCTGCTAGTGCGAATTACCTACTCCGATGAAGGCCATTTTGGTGAAAGAATTACGGGTGTCAATTCTATCAACTTCAATATGCCCAAATCCCAAAGGTGCCGTCTATTGTGTCTAGTGTTCCTCGTCACTACTGATGAGCTCCAGCGACTGCCGTTTAATGGCTTGCTTTCTTTCCATACAAACAGTCAACACATATACTTACTCACCCTAAGCCGATTTGGTTGGCTATATTTCATCTATTTGAGGTTTGCTGATTGATTGTATGCAGCGTTATCTGCCCTTGCACCGTTGCACATCACCGACTCACACCCAAAAGCCGACAATTTATGGGAGTTGCCACCAAGACTCGTGATGTTCTCTGAGGTCGACATCTTGGGGCGTCTTCAAATAGCTCGTCATGTCGGATTGTGGGTCTTGCTCGGCCTTTGTCCCGCCATTGCCAAAGAACCATAAGAGACTGTTACCTTGGCTTTCCGCCAGGTATTCGTACTCCCAATCCTCCCATCTGGGCTCCCTCCTAATTGCAGTAATATGGTTTGAGCTACCTGGCCAGATACCATGGATTCTCGCACCGGGGTGGCCACCATTATACCAGCTCGAGCATCCTTCGGTCAAGACAGTTTTAACGAAGAATGCATCGCAGTACTCGACAAAGTCGTCCGCAGCCTTCTTCTTGGGGGCGATGGACTTGATCCCCTCACGCGATGCTTTACGGAGGATCTTCGCATAAAAGGTAAGCTGCGTCTCAACACTTTGTGGAACCGTACCACTTGGGCCAGTCGCGCTATCAAGATGTTAGCAATTTATTGTGGCATTCTTCATAGTCCCAAAGGGCAACCTTGAGGTGAGCTTTTACGTACTGTGGCCCATGAACGAAGAACAAATTTGGAAAGCCTGGTGTTGCTGCCCCCAAGTACGTGTATGGAAAGCCGTACTCTCCATCAGGGCGCCATAACGACGAAAGATCGCGGCCAGAGGCTCGGATGGAAAATGGTGGAACCATGTCTCCATTTGCACCAGTTGCGCAGAAGATCGCGTCAACGTCCCGCTGAGTTCCATCAGCAGTCTCAATACCTGTCTTGGTGAATCTCTTGATAGGTTGGCGTATGAAGTCCACATTATCCTCCTGGAGAGCCTCGAGATACCCAGGGCCGGGTGTAAGTCGGCGGCAATTAGGGCCGAAGTCGGGTACAAGCTCTTCCAACAGCTCTGGCTTCTTAGAAAGCCGTGCTCTCATTGTGTCGGCAAAGAATTGACGAAGGTTGTCGTTGGCCTCTCCTTTCAGAAACGTTGAAAACTTTCGCCAGTATTTGTCCTCAAGGTCCTTCCTGAATGCGAGGTAGGACTGAGGATCCTCGAGAGACTTCACTTTTTCATCCGGAATCGGTTGAGGCTCCAGTGTTCGCTCATCTCCCGCCCAGGACGCAGCTATCCAAGTTTTGCTTCTAGCGTAGTGATCCAGTCTAGCAACCTTGCGCTGGAGATTCGCAACTAGTTGTATGCCACTAGCTCCATTGCCAATGACAGCAACACGTTTCCCAGTCGGATCAAAATCAGGATCCCAATGGGATGCGTGCCGTAGAATGCCCGTATAGTCTGACAAGCCAGGATACTTAGGTAACTTCCACGCATTAAATCTCCCGATGCAAGTCAGCACGAAGTCAGCATTATCCTGAACGACAGAACCTGATGCAAGATCGGTTATCCTCAACGTCCAGGAGCCGGCCGTTGCGTCCCAGCTGGCATCTTCAACTTGGTGTTGGAATCTAGCGAATTGATAGACGTTATACTTCCTAGCCACAGATTGCCAGTAATCCCTGATCTCTGCACCAGGTGCAAACTCGTCAGACCAGTCAGTCTTCGGGCTGAAAGTGGACTGATAGACATGTGATGGAATGTCACAGCGAACACCCGGGTATACGTTCTCGTACCAAGTACCTCCCTTTCAGGAAAACCTGTCAGCAATTCTCTCAGACCAGCAAATACTAGCAATTCACGATATTATAACTTCACTGCGACTTACAAAATCAGGGTTCTTCTCGTAGATGACGAGTTCGATGCCAGGAACTTTCACGGGCAACAAGCACCCTGCAAGGATGCCTGCCAATCCTCCCCCGATGACGGCAACCTTTACCTTACGAGGTTCGTCGACAAAGCGATCGATCAAGCTCACTCTAGATCGGGGGTAGTGAAGTTGCTTGACCTCTCCATCCAACGAGGGTGCTGTTGTGCTAGAACCATTGTCGGGCTCTGCAGCAGCGTTCACTTCGACGGAGCTTCTTTCAAGCACAGTGTCGGTCGTGTTCGACAGTGTGCTGTCAGCTGTCGCGGCAGGAGCCATATGGGTTGTCTTCTGTGTTGAAGCAAAGCAGGTCAGATGAAGCTAATCATTGGACTGCCAGAATGAGTGGCCAAAGATCGCGATGGATATCAGTGTGGCAGGTCCTAATTCATTCCTGGCCTGAGCCTCTAATTTTGAACCGGAGGATTTAAGTTCTTCCAGTGCATGCATACCGCACGTAATTGCCATCCTAAATGATTGATCGAACATTGGTGCCTTCACGGGTGTGCCACAGCTCGTCGGGATGCCGTTGCCGCATGGCCGATGAGCACGTCAGAGCACGTCGAAACTCGGAACGCTGACACCATCTCCACTCGCCGCGTTTCGGAGATAGAGGTGTAGTAGGGCAGATTTACCACCAAAGCTCAGTGCCAAATAGCGTCGCGAAAAAGCTTCCGCATTAACTAGTTCGACTGCTTTTTGCGTCAGGTTCTATCACAAAACCCATGTACTATCGAGATATTCCCGCATTACCCACCCTGTCCCTCTTGTCGGCGGCGGATCAGTATCTGTATCAGTCACGGTCCAGGGATTGCGCAGGGTCTAATTTACTCTCTTGCATGAGGCTCAGAGTGCACTAGTAGACCTTAGAATGTCTTGGAATTGTCAATCACCTCAAACTAATACCTGCAGAATATCGGCAAAGTGTTTAGACGCGTTCCTTTGGCGACCCTACCTCGCATCTCCCCATCTTCATCTCCAAAGCCGCTGCACGCGTACTACGTTTGTATTTGAACCCATGATGTATCGTCTGATGATACAGAATCCTCTCAATATCCATAATACGGTTTTGCTTGTGATTGAGGTGATACAAATATAAAGACACTCGCACAGAAGCCGCATCTGGTGACTTGTGTGTCCATCACCGCAATATTTGACGTCGGAAGTGACCACGAAATGGTTGTACGGTTTCAGACCGAAGCTGCAATAGTGAGATCCCGTCGGATCACTGTGCGGATTTTGCTCTTGCCGGATAGTGAAGGAGCCTCCTGCTCGCATGACTGATTCACTAACGACCACACGAGCTCACAGGCTTTTCAATTGGGGGTCATGTTCATGGAAAACAGAAACTCGGGAATGCTTCTGAGACATTTACACCTGCAAGATATTTGATGGTTCCCATGTTAAATATAAAATTCTCAGTCTCTAAATTTATAGGGGTTTTGCATGATCAATTGAATCCTGCTGTAGTTTGCTGTAGCTACCTAGTCTGATTCCGTGCTCCTCTGCCTGCAGTCAGGTGACAAGATATGTTATATATTGACTCCCTATGACATGAGACATTAGTAGACCGCATTACAGGATCACAATAAAGACAGGCCTTCAAGAGTACCACTTATCGTCCTCCAGGATGAGGTCGAAGACCTGTCGTCTTCCTCTCAGCTGGTGCGGTTAAAGGGAGAACCCCCGCGTTCTCGAATGACCGAAACGTCTCGATCCAAGTATCATACGTATCATCGAACCGCATCCATCCAAATTTGCGCGCTTTGGAGACAGTGGTAATAGCCAGCCAGCCTTCACCAAGGCCCCAATCAAGAATATCCCATGTTGCCCAATCGAAGGCTTTGGGGTTGCCGCCGTGCTTAGCCACTACCCGCTCCCAGACATTTTTCTTGTCTTTCGCCCATTCGGTCATCTTGATCTGACTTTCCATCTTCTGTCCATTCCCACTTGCTTTCCACGCCGAGTCGGGGATGTCCGGGATCTAAAATAGCGAGGTTTTAGCCCTGGTCACTGTACAACAGTATATCGTGGGCCAACTAACCTTCATTCCAAAATGTTCACTAAGCCTCGCCCAAAAATAACTCCACACGATGTAATCCCCATTGTTATGATTGAAAGCCTCATTCTTAGTGTGCTCGTGAGTGGAAGCCCATACGCTCATATCTGCAATGCTCGGCGCGTAGGAAGCATCATCGACAGCGTTGTAGAAGAACTTGTTTCCTGGGAACATTGGGACTTGACCAATTTCCTTACAAGTGAGGAAATAGATTGCCACAGTGAGTGCCATGGACATTCCATTTCCTACATCTCAGTTTCAGCCTCGAATCTATCACCCGAGGACGGAAATGATAAAGGCGCAAACAGCATCAGATCGCACCACTTACCTGCGGGTGTATAACCAATGATGCCCATAGGGCGAATGATATTCCAGTTCCATGTGCGCTTGGCGGCCAAATCGAACATGAAGTCTTCTTGTATATAGTAGAAGTTCTCCCCATAGTCTTCGTAACGAGCCATCCCTTCATGAACTGGTACCTCCACTGGACCGAGATGGACTCCATAATGCTGGTCGGGTAATGTTAGAGCAATGAACTTCGCAATGTGCTTTGGGCTAGCTGGAACGAAGGCAAGCTCTTACCTTGCCTCCAGTGTGAAGAATGACCCGTTTTAAGGAGTCGCTGGACTTATCAGTAGCCAGGAGGAAGTTTTGAAAAAGTGGCACATTGTAATTCTTCAGGTTCGCAAAGTCCGTGTCGTGGACATAGGAAGCAAAGAAGGCGTGTGTCACATCGTGGCACAGAGGTTGCATCAATTGAACAAGCTCATCGACAGGCTTTAGGAAATCCAGAGCAATGAACCTGATCCGAGGATCTTGCCAAAGTGGCCACTCTGGAATACGTCTTGTCGTAACCACTATCTTGGACCTACAATTGTTTAGTATATGGGTCACATTCCTGCTGAAAAGAAGTTGACTTGCCATTCGGACGCAGGTTGACGGATAAGGTGCTCAATGACAGCATTTCCGGTGATCCCGTTGGCACCAGTGACGAAGGCGACTTTGCCATTCAAATCATAAGTTGAAGCCATTATGCTGAATGTCGTAATTCGCGGCTGTATACGCTTTGTCTGTTGTCTACTTGAGCCTTGCCCGGCAACAATCTTGGACGAATTTCTTTGTCAACCCTCGACGATTCTGCGAAATATATGTATTGATAATTCAGAAATACTGATGACTGTTTGGAAAAGATGGTGTCCTTGATCATTGGAGGGCTTCATATTTCATTCATTATAAGCCACGCCACCGATTTCGACTTCTATGAATTAGCCCATATGTGTCACCAATTAGCCGTGTACAGGTGTTCTGTAGCAGGACTTCATTATCTCGCCCTTCGCTCTTCGCTTTTCGCCACCGTAGGTGGATACTTTGTGACAATTGACGCATGTTGACAGTTTCACGGATTTAGAGCGCAGTCGCATCCGGAAATATGCCATCAAGCCACCAAACCCCTGAATAAGTGACGATGCTATCTTCAGCAGCAACCCACAAAAAGTGACAGACAAGAATTCAGTCATATTCCCTTGTTGGAATTTTCGGATCCGAACCCGACCACTGTACCCGAAGACACTTTACGCACTTAGCTCTTATCTTGAGATTTTGTGACTAGTCAATCTTGCATCCCACAACCTCTGATAAGCTAGTATTGAAGCGGTGGATGGTGCCTCAGTTTGCATGTTTGTATTCAGAATGAGACTACTGTATTCTTGCAGAAGATGTGGGACTGCCATATGATTATCAAAATATGATGCGGACCGCAGCAGATCTTCCAGACCCACTTACTCATCATCATCAAGGCATGTTGAAATGCCTGAACCCGGATTGTGTTTTGAATGAAGCGAGCCTTGAAAGCATCGAATCCACCAATTTCTACTATGCGAGCTTCCATATTAGACCAAGGCAACCTGTAGGCATGTCTGAAACCCTCAGACTACAAACATGTCAGACGGTCGAGACCGAGGCGAATAATTGGGAGATTGTCGAGCTTTTGGCGGGATAGCGCATAGTAAAGTGGTGGCCGCTAAGCCTCCTCCCAGAAGTGCGAGCCATTTGAAATCGCGAAATAGGGTTTTGTAAATAGACCAGAAAAGAGCGGGTTATCCATGCGTGATTCACGTGGTCTGCTCTTCGTTTAGCCGAATCGATGCCAAAAAAGAGAAAGCAACGCAGGATTACAAAGCAGCATGAAGCCCACGGTGTATTTTCTTGAAACCTAAATCAACACATTCTGTTAGGATATGCTCATGCTTGCTGTAGGGGCGGTGAAGCAGAAAGACAGTTGGTCAGAGTTTCATGTACAAGCGCAAGAAAGAAGCCGGTCAAAACGATGACGATTCATGCTGTATCATAATGCTGTATTTACATGTATAAACAACTCTATAACTGCCAATAATCAAAATGTGTTTATGAAAGTTGTCTTTCTTTACGGAAATGGCTGCCACGCTCGCCCACACACCTGCTTGAAATGTAAGCTTAAGCTGTAATGCTTGCGTCCGCGTTCCCAACCAACATTTGCGCATACTTCTCAAACCAATCACCAGCTCTCGGAGCACCCGTCATGCCACATTGACCGTCACTTTCACCACCAGGCTTGATCCAGACAATGCTGTCGACAAGAGGATTATCGACAATAGTGCCGGGCTTCATGCCGAATCCAGCCGGGTCCACATTGCACCATTCGCCCCTGAGATCATTAGCATATATTTTCACTCAGAGAAATGACGAGAAAGGAGAAGTAAACGAGTTCAGAAATTCTTGAGGGACTTCGAATTGCTGCGATAGGAAGGGCAACGCAATGAGAAGCCATACCACTCAGCTCTCGCACCAGGCAGGGCCACGCGGCCCTGGTCGATGATGAATTTAGTTGGAAGTCCTTCAGCCTCCAGGTATGGAGCTAGAGTTGTAGCATAGCTAGATTCGTCGTAAGAGTCGCTATACTCGGTGTAAGGCTCCGGAACGTCAGCCTTGAACGGGTTGTAGTTGGAGACATTGGTTGCATAGCCTCGGATGCGCGAGCTATTCCCAGCTTGTCGAACGACCTCGCCAAAGACTTGAGCAGCTGTTGATGAAGATCGTTAGCCAATATGTCGATACTTCGAGTGAAGATCCAGCCTGAGCATTCACGTACTTGGCTGCAGATTTTGATCCCAGCCAAGCCAGCCTCCATGCGCAGCATCTATGTAGAGGTTCACGTTCTCAAACTGCAAATTAGAAATCGCATAGGCGACACCCTCTTTGTAAGCATCAGCCGCGTTCGCACACTTCTCGACATTCATGTTTGTCACGAGGTTCCCCAGCGAGTCCGGCTCTAAGACGATAGCGAAGGTAATGTCCGTCGCTGCTGAGACTTTCTCCGCGTAAGGCTGGATGTATTCGGTTTTGTACCGCTCCAGGCCATTCTCCGAAAGTACAAGCTCCCCTGCGCTCTCTCCGGCGCTGCAGTCTCTGTCGGGCAGGTTATAGAGAACAAGTCCAACGATCTGTGTCTCTCCTGTCTCTGCCTGAGCAGTGCGCGCACCCTCTATGGCAGTATCAATGTCGGGGAGACTGGCAACGTCGGAGATCCAGACAAAAGTACCGATATCTTGAATAGTTCGAACTTTCTTCGAATTGGCACTGTCGCCTGCTGCGGTAAAAGCCTCGTAAGTCTGCTCTAGTTTCGCTGCATAGGTTGGATTGACGAAGAGCTTTTTGCCATCGAAAGGGTTGCTGTCGATTTGTCTGCGAAGAAATCGTTGTCCAAGTCGAGGCGTTGTCGGGCCAGCAGAAGTCAATATCGCAAAAAGTAGCGTAGTGAAGGTGATAGTCCTCATTGTCGAAGATCAGGCTACGTTAACAGCCTCGTCGTGTTAACGTTGCTGCTATTGTTGTCGTTCTTGACCGCGCTGGTCTGACCATGGGGCAGTGACCTTTGCAAACAGCTCTCTGAGGTTCCTTTATACATAATTTTCCCACGCAGCTGGTTCTGATGATCAGCTACCGTGCACTGGTGCTCGGACCGTGTAGACGAGGGTTGATTGCCTAAAGGCCTTGGTTTGTTTGTAGGGGAAATGAACCGCCTTGGCGTCTTGCATATCTACAAACGTCAACGAGATTCGTCGTCGGGGACCTCATGATGCGACAAGGCTTTGGAATAATTTACAAGCTAGACGGGCCCTGGTATTACGGCAATGACCCCCAATTGTTTGCTCAAAATCGTTTATATGCCCAGCCCTCGGAGGGTGTCCTGCCGTCGGGACGAGCCGGCTCGTCGAGAGTAGATGAGTAGACAATGCCGAGCCCAGCTAAACCCAGTTGGTGACCACAATCAAGCAACGAAGTGCCGGTCATCTCGGATCAGGGGCTGGGGCCAAGTCGGATGGCGGAGAGGAATCCCGCCAATCCGAACATGCGAAGCGCAAAGTGGAGGCGAGGCTGCTTGAATGGTATCGGTCGTATCATGATCGATATAAAATAGCATGCTGAGAATGTACCCGGAGCTTCGATCAACCATCTCCTGTCCGTGATCCCGAAGAGGAGAAATCTACACGACGATCACTGATAAGATTTTCGGAAAAGACAACGATTTGGTCTCCTATGTGCTTCTCCTGCACATCAGAGGTCAGACTTGCTGTGCTAATCGGTATTCCTCAAAGTAGCAGTCGCACTCTTGACACGAAAACTAATGATTCCGGGACGCAGGAGACAGAAAACATGCTTCACGCCAGTAGAATTTCTGTGGACGGAACTTGGTGGAGATATTGATACACAAAATATGTACAACACAACCAGATTTCAATTTCTTTCTCGGTATCGCCTGGCGTTCTCATATCCTATGCCTTAGTTAGTCAGCCTGGTGCACACACGCCTTGCATTCACCTCACAATTCCCTGAGCTCTCCCAGGGTTCAATTAAGTCCATATTTTGCTGTTCCCCAAAACACAAGATAGAAACGACCTTACACACTCTCACAATTTAGGCGGCGACCTTTCCTTCTTCGACCTTCGAAATTATCGCCCACTTTGTCCTAAGTCGGGCTGTTGGCTCAGGCGATGTGTGCTGCTGCGGGTGATTACAGACGCGTCGGCGAATATGAATCGTTATGACTCTGGCATCCGACATACGTCGTTGCAGGCTCCGTGTATTTACCACCATAAATTTCATGAATGTTGCCTATAAAATGTTGTCTGTAGCATATGTTGCCTGTGGCACGCATTGTTGCCCACGCACAAGGGTCGCAATACGTGACTAGCGTTGATAACACTCTCACTGTGTGGATGTCTCTTTTTATCTCATGTTCAGTTTACCAGTACTGAGATCAGCTATTGCCATGTATTGCATCGGAGTCGCAGGTTACAAAAGATTGTGGCGTGGCTTAGGATTCGATAGAAGGATTGGCCCTTACCTATGGAATCATGAGTTTTGGTCATGTATTGTCTGATTTCGAGAGGTCTGAGCGAATCAGACTTTTGGCCGACGAACCACCGCGCGAAACCTTGGAATGTGGTGGTAATGAGTAACACGAGGACTCTGATGGCAGAATCTGCAATATGAGTGTTAAATGACAATTGCTAATGTTCTCAGTGCCCTCTGTCCTCCGTCCGTATCAGGACATGACGTGAGAATTCTTTTCTGTTTTGAATACGCTGTACAATTGCTGTTGAATCTGTGTTTCTCGGTTGTATCGGTATTTTCCTAAGGCCTTTGTGATGTTTCAGACACGATCGAGACTTCAACTCAGGCGTGTAATGTACTGTTCCTTTTCTCCCTTCTTTTTCTTGGCGCCACTCGACAACAACTCCTTCTATCATAAGCTTTGAGGGAATAGAGATGCTATCGTCTCGTATATACTCTTCGCGGGGAGGCAACGGTCTCGACTGTACGGGTTTCAACCACCCGTGGCCTGGTCCGGTAGTATGAATGAGACCTTCTCCTTCCCCGACTATGTGAGTGGTAGTGCACAGGCCTTCTTCGACGATACCTGCGCCCACCTATTGCAAAACAGCAGCACCATAGGATCCAAAGAATCAGAAGCAAGAATACAACTGAAGCGATGACAATACCGGCGATTGCGCCAGCAGAGAGTGGCGCTGGATCGTAATATGGGTCATAGTAGACAACGTCGGCTTGTTGGTATTGAGGCGCCTGATATTTCGTCAGCCAAGATGAGCAAGAGTAATTCTTTAAGTAGGAGCCACGAAGGTATTTGCGGATGACTTCGAGACACGCATTCACAGCCAGTACTTACCATGTCGAACTTCCCCAAGGCGAAGGAAAGATAGAAGCCCCCCTGCTGCTAGTAGGGAAAGATGAGGTGCCTCGGGTGCAAGTTCGTAATATGGGCGGTGAAGGATTTCATTCCGACTATGAATAAACCCCCCTCTCAGCCGCAATCGCCCCTAGCCTCGACTTCCTCAAGTGAAACCTGTTCAAGGTGATAAAGTTTGCCGGCGTCACGTCGCCAAGCTCTATAAAGACCAATAAAATAGTAGAGCCTTTGGGAACCAGTGAATGATCCTGTCAAATCCTGCAAGAGACACGTCATTACACCTCTCAAGGCGCAGCCAGCCGGATCTAGCAGCGGCTAGTTGGGAAAGAATATGCAACCTAGGAGGCACTGGTCAGATTCATGTGCTACAACACTATTAGTGGCTCTTAATACAATGTTGTATTACATGATCGTCTTATTTCCCCACCTCCGTCTTTAGCCAACTTTTGAGACATGCACTGCACTGAAGCCTCAACATAGTATAGTTGTAATGAGTGTGAGCCCTGACAATGCAGGAAAGGCTGAGCAAGTTCGCGGAATGCCTTCAACATTACATTGAGCATAAGTATGGCCCTATGTCAGCTTCTGTGCACGGGACTGGATTGAATGAGTTTTAAAGTATCGCTGAGCTCATTGTCCAGGAGGCACTGAGTGATCAAGACATCAAAATCGCGTTCCAAGTAGTTGTCAAATGCTTCCGAGTCGATCCGAAACCGTGTCATGAGTCAGTACATGAAGCAGTAGTACAGTACCCTTGTCTGAGAGTCTAGGCATGTTTTCATAACAGCAAGGCGGAATTGAATTGCAGAGAGGCTCAGAGCTGTCGCTGTTCCAATTGGCGAGGGGCGCAAGGCCGCGTCTCAGATTTCTCATATGGGTCCGCAGGCGTGCTCGGCCCAAACACGGAATGTGTCTACCAAATCAGCCGTGCCGAAGTCATCGCCAGCTCTTGTGGCGTCATCGATTTGGTTACACTGTACGGTAACAAGTCCCTCAAAGCCGTATCAGTCAAGTTGGGTTAGATTTTTCTCGCGATATAGCACCACCAAGGCATGGTAAATGGCTAGGGAAAGATAGAAGTGCGCTCGGATATAAGGAGACGCGATTTCCGCAAACAAATGAATTCCTGTTGTGGTTTCACTCCTAAGTCTTCAATCCCAAGTTCGGCTACTAGGAAATGAGAGCTGGGCAACACATTTCCTCGCCTTGCTGTATGGCTTTTAATTGACATGTGATTCTCCATAAGATAGACTCCCCGATCCATACCAACTGCATACATTGTTACCAGCACAACCGCCAAGAGCAATTGTCTCTTGCACTGATGCATAAAGTGCAAATCTATTCGCTTGGATCGTCCTCCGCTGGACTCCGGGCCAGGCCGAGGGCGCAGTCAACAAAACCCCCTATTGCGTGGACCTTGAGAACTGCCCAGGCTTTGTCTGCAAACTACAGTCGGCAAAAAACAGAATTGCCAAGATGCCTAGACTTGGTATCCACCTTTCCGAAGTCCCGAAGTTGTGAAGAGGCGGAAAATTCTGTTCAAGAAGTGGATACGCGGGAGGACGTCGAAAAATAAATTGGCCGTGGAGACTCCGAAGTCCCTGCCTCCCGCAAGGCTGGCTCCAAGACCTCCGTCGCCAAGAGCGAGGTATATCCGCCACAGTTATGGAGAAACACCAGTGACTCAATGCATAAGTCAGAACGCATGTGGGATAGCAGTCAAGGAATCGGATTGTTCGATCTTAGATAACACAGCATACTTTGCAGTCAAGTTCACGCCAAGAGCGTCCAAATCCCGATGGTGCCTGACGGGTGCAGGTATCAGCTCGCTTAAGGCCGGGACCCATCAGTAGCCCTTCCGAAGCAACGCTCGGTGGATCTGGCGATACGCAATGGCATGACATCCAGTCATCCTCTGGGGCAATTTACGTGCCATGGCCAGGTCATAAACTCAAGGAGGCGCTGTAGATTGACGGCCAGAGTTGGAAAGATGGCAGCGCGACTTCAATGTTTCCGTTTGGCTCCTCGGCTTTACCAATTCTCATACACTGAGAACTCCCGCCGGACTATGGAAAAAAGGCACGGAGTTGATGAGAGCGGAACCGGAGTCCTGTCTTCAGACTCGTCCGCTATTGTCGAAATTGAACGAAAAGGACTTCCCAATGGGGGCTTGAAGGCTTGGCTTCAAATTTTGGGCGCATTCTTTTTGTATTTCAATACCTGGGGTAAGCACAGTCTATGAAACGCGATCGACTGTTCTCTCAATGAGAGTGTTAACATCGTTCAGGTATTGTTTCCAGCTTCGGGAGCTACCAGAGCTACTATGAAGACGCAATCCTCAAAGGAGCTAGCTCCTTCCAGATTTCGAGCATTGGCTCAATACAAAGCTTTCTGATGGTTTTCTTCGGCTTTATTGCAGGACCTGTATTTGACCGAGGCCACTTCGGCCATCTTCTCAAGACTGGCTCAATTTTGATCCTGGTGGGAACGGTCATGCAAGGGCTGTCCTTTGAATATTGGCACCTGCTTCTTTCTCAAGGCGTCTGTATGGGAATCGGGATGGGGTGCTTAGCCGTCCCGAGTGTCGCTGTGCCGTCGTCTTGGTTTACCAGCAAGTTGCCATTCGCAAATGGCATCGTTGTTAGCGCAAGTGGATTCGGAGGGTGAGTGCTTTCTCCAACAAATATGTGTCTATAAAAGGAGCCAATATTTGCGAATCGATGCTGACATCCATTGACAAACACAGAGTTGTCTATCCGATCATGGTCCGTTCACTTATTCCAGTCGTCGGCTTCAAGTATACAAGCCTCAGCGTGGCTCTGGTCATCTTCATCACTTTGGGTATATCGAATGTTGTGCTGCAGCAGCCGACGACGCCGCAAGCGAAACGCGCATTCTTTGACCAGTCCGCTCTGACAGACACTCCATACATACTGTTTGTTCTCGGCTGTATGCTTAGTTTCTTAGGTCTCTACACAACGTTCTTTTATTTGGCTAGCTACGCGGTTGAAGCGGGTATCACTACGGACAGCACGGCGCTATACTTCGTGTCCATATTAAACGGAGCTTCAGTATTTGGCCGGATTTTACCTAACATACCTTCCCTGACGCTTCGTCTGGGCCCTCTGAACATGATGGTGGCTTCGGTTGTCTCAATGGCTATCATTGTGCTTTGTTTCAATGCCGGCCCAAGTCTTGCAGGCTTGCTAGTTATGATCATACTGTACGGTTTCTTCACAGGGGCGTTCTTCACCTTACAGCCGACCATTTTCGCACGGCTCACTGAGGACTCAGGCCGTATCGGTACAAGGACTGGGATGGCGTCGACAATATGCAGTATCGGACTCTTGCTCGGTGCGCCTTCCGCTGGAGGCCTCTGGAGAACATATGGTTTCCCGGCTAGTTGGGCTTGGAGTGGCGTCAGTCTGGCTTCAGGGGCCCTGGTGATGGCCGTCAGTAGGTGCATAGTGAGCGGATGGCGATTGCGAGCAAGCGTTTGAGGCATTCCAAAGAGAATCAATTAATTGATATACAATGCAATCAAATCAGTGTGCGAAATTCGTGATCCTTTGATTAAAAAATAATGGAGCGCAAGTGATTATTACTAATGCTTTCGCAACTCAGAGTCTTCTTCCTGATATGTATTCGCATTACCAGCCGACACTGACGCCGCGAGACCCAAATTGTAACAATTGAAGCACAACCAGCTCGCCTAGACAAGGAACAAGAGAATTGAGTATAAGGAGACACAAATGCCCATGTTCAATTTTTGGCCTCTTGCAATTGCTCCCATTCATGTTCTAAAATGCTGAACAGATATAGGTCATACCATTTGCGATCATGCTGCTGTAAATTAGTCACTTGCTATAGAGCCTGAAGCGATGCAATCTGGGATATTTGAATAGAAGAAAATGGGCAATCAAAACGGGGGAAGGCTTAGACAAACCCAGTGACACTGCCTCTGCTTCCCATCCAGCTTGAACCCAACTTTCTGGTAGCATTTGTGAGCCCGCTTATTGTACTCGACAGATCCCAGATGAACGCTGTGCATGTTTGCTCTGCGGAAAGCCCAATCAATGGCCCAACGGACCGCCTCAGTGCCGTAGCCGCTGTTCTGGTATGGCGCTGCAACAGTTGTGCCCAAGGAACAGGCACGATTGCTGGGATTTCTACCATACACTCCAGTAGAGATATTTATCATGCCAATGGGCTTGGGTTGACCGTCTCTTGCGTGGCCCGCCTGTTCAACCTCTTTTTCTGGCACGTCGCTGCTTTTGAAATGATGCTCATTAGCCGGGACATCTGGGCGTAGACAAATAATCACATCCATCAGAAAGTCGTTCTTTTTCCACTTCTCGAACCATTCCTCGGGTTTTTGTTTTCGCGGAGGTTTCAAGAGCATAGGTCCAGATAGGGACATGTTGATGGGGTCAGTGTCGATGTCATTGAATAAAAACTCGTAGTCCTCCTGCTGAATTGCGCGGAATACAAGCCGTTCTGAGCGCCAGACGCTCTCGAGATCGTTAAGGTATGCCTCCGCCATGATGCGTTGAAAATATGGCCTGGAGAAGTGCGCTGAGTCTTGATATGCTGTCAAATTGAATGGACGAGTTGGAACTGTTCCTGAAGTCGAAGATATCTTGGGAACTCAAGATGCGAATCAGCGTTAATCTTAATACGCCGAAGCCGCGAGAGGTACCAACCATATCCTTGCGCATTGGGATTCGCGAATCTCCGTGCTTACGGACGCGGGGCGTGCAGACAGCAAAGCTCATGCAAAGCTAGTCCAAGGATCCTTTTTGCGGCGGTGTCTAATTGGCCCGGACATGTTGGCCATCGCCAAATGGGTGCTGGCTTGGATGTACGGTCTGACACAACGTGCCCGAGTCTGAATTACTCTAGGGATGATTCACAGCTCTAAGGACGAAAGGAGAGAGTTGCATATCTACCTGGCCTAAGGTCGTGACTCGAAACAATGAGTCACACAAGCTGCAGACGGTTATCATGCTAAAATCTACATTTCGCGTCTATCGGTAAGTTACTGGATACCCATCGATATTGTAAACTTCCGACAGCCATTACCTACCAACGGAGGTAAGCACATTCAATTTGATCCGAGAGTGATTTCCTCTTCCGGGATATTGTAAACATGATTACTTCATCCCACATCCTTACCTCATCACGATAGAATGAATTATTAGCCCAAAATCGCTCCAGGCGTCACTCTCATTCTAAGATCATGCACTGACTTGCCCCCAATCCCTGTCAGTATGGATTCGCAGTTCATTGCTCTTCCTTCACCCCGTCGACAAAGACATCAAACTTTTCATTATAGAAGCACAACCGTCCCTGGATAGCAGCGCTCTCGGAGGTCGGATACACATAATACCATATACCATCTTTAATCTCCGAGTCTCCTACCTTCACATTGTAATACGAAGCCTGCCCCTTGTAGGGACAGAACGTCGTAGTATCGCTCTTGCTCAGCAAGCCCCAGTCTTTAATCGAAGTTGGTGACAGGTAGTGACGCGTAGGCAGCATGGTTTCGTGCAGGAACATGTTATTCAAGCTTTGGGCAAGAATTGTGCCATGGAGCTCGACGCGTATTTCGCGAGAGGATGGAAGAATCTCGATGCGTTTATAAGGATCCTTGGGATGGCCGCCGAGTAGTTTCTCGTCCTCTGCAAACCAGTCTGGATGACTAGACTCAACAGCTGACCAGACACATGGCTTCAAATAGTTGCAACTGACCTATATCAGAAACCTTGACCTTGACAAAGCCCTGCAGCGGTCCTTTCTCATAGCCCTGAGCTTCGGCAGTCCCACCGCCACCGTGTATAGTTCCCAGCCAGAAGCCAGCCTTGTCCTCCTTCTCTTTTTTGATCTTGGCCGGGCCCGATGCTATATCCTGTTCTGGAATGTAGTAATACGGAACTGCATAGACGTTCTTAGATTTTGTGGACAGATAGAGCAACCTTGGACTCACAATACGGATGTTCCCAGACATATCTGGCAGCCAAGGTATCAAAGATCCATTCATCACCTAGCAGCCCTCGGATGCGCCGGTTAGCGGGCTCATGCTTGTGAGGGCCCTCATGTATGAGCTTGCTGGCCAGCTCAGTTGGACTGAGGCACCATTAGTAGAGCACTGGCAATGCAGCTGATTCGGACTTTCCTTGGTCTTGGGAGAGATGCCATGGCTAATCACGGATGGGAGAAGTGGCAAGAGTCGCGATTGCGTGGCGGTGCTTAACTCACCGTCGATGGCTTCAGGAGCTGAGCAGGAGTGACAGACAGTACGGAAGATGATGAGAAGCGGGGTCATGTACCTAGTGGTGCTCAGATACGTCTAAGTTGACTAATACTCTCCACCGCTGTGTGTCCACATCCGTCTTGATTCAAAACTGTTGTAGACGTCAACTTAGGACCGTTAGCTTTCCCATCTCGTACTCGTTGAACGCACGCTGCATCGCGTCCTCTCGGTGGTGAGGAGCCAACTGAGTCCAGTCAAGTTCTGTTTCCTTCTAAAGATGCAGCACGGATGCTTCTGCTCGGGAACAGATGGCTGTAGAGCCTTTTGTGTGTTTTATGGATGTTGTATTCACTATAGGAGTGTCCAGGTATGATGTTTGAGAAACCACACCAAGCTGACACGGCAAAGCAACAACAGAGGGGCATGCTCACCTGCAGTGCTCGCTGTGGACCACAGACGACCGCATCTGGAGGGGCCTGATTTGGACTGTCTAGGTGGAAACACCCAGAATATTGAATGTGTCAAGTATCCATTCTCCTGTTAGAAAGACAAATTTTGAGAAACTGGCCAAGTAAGGATGGATGATGGTGAAGAGCCAATCCCCCCCCCCCCCTCACCTTAGCAGCGGAGCACTCGAGTAGACATGTATCTCGAATAGCCAGGTGCTCTACATATTGGTATGCCGTTTGGACCGTCCGCTGTGAAGATAGAGTGGCTGCAGTATAATCTCGCTAGGGCCAGTAATGCCTCAATACAGACATGCAGGCCTTTGTACCTGCGCCATGTCCTGTTTGGGCTGTTCGTCTAGACAAAGTTACAGTCTGGGGCCCGGAGTTGAACGAACGGTCTTGAGTTATACGGTCTAGCTTGAACGGCATGAGCAGGCCTGGGCGAAGCCTGGGCAGCTCCCGAGTCACCGTTGCGTCACCACTCCACTTTCACACGGTCAATTCGCTCCGTCGCGGGGCAATTAGCAACGGCGAGCCAGCACCCCGCTAGTAGGGGTACGTACCCTGGCAGGCAGACTTCCAGATCCCAGATCTAAAGCATGCCCAGATCATATCATGTTAGGGCCGGCTAGACTGCATCGTCCGTCGTCGCTTTGCTCTCGCCCTGTACGATAATTTCCTGCGCTCGCTCTCTTGCTTGTGCTCTCAGCGTTGTGTTCCCTCGTTCATTGTCGCGGCGCCCAACCCTCTTCCCGGTGCGAAGAAGATGAACTGCTCCGGGTCAGCATAGTCATATCTTACACTCCCATCCTCACCATCTTCACACAGCGATATGCCTCAGGCCTCCTCCATCGCTCCAGCCGCTTTGGCCTCGACGGCACATCATGCCGCCACCGCCGGCTCCTCCTCCTCCTCCTCTTCGCGACCAGGCCTGACGCGTCCGGTTCGGCTGACGTCTGGCGGCTCGTTCCACGCAGGAGCCCCCATGCCCTCCTTTCCTGGCCCCTACGACGCCGCTCGCGACGGCAAGCCAGTCGGCCGCAGACGAACCTTCCTCGGCCATATCAGCCAGATGCGAAGACACTCCACCTATAAATATCACACGTTCCCTACTCAACCTCCCAAGACTCCCAGTGACGCCCCGGACTCGAGCACCGCCAACTCGCCTTCCGAAGAGGAGGGCGTGCGAAGAAGAAGAGGGCACCGGCATACGCATAGCCGCGACAGCAACAGAGACGTCACGCCTCTGCCCATCAGGCAGCTCCTCCTCCTGGCCCTGTTGAGCCTGGCAGAGCAGACCGCCCTCAACTCCATCGGCCCATACCTGCCGACCATGGTCGCAGCCTTCCCTGAGATACCACAAGGCCAGGCCGGCCTGTATGTTGGCTTGCTTGCCTCTTCCTTCGCCCTGGCTCAGCTGACAACCAACTTCCTGTGGGGTTATCTCTCCGATCGTGTGGGGAGGAAGCCCATCATGCTGATCGGGACCGCCCTTCTATGCCTATGCTTCGCCTTCTTCGGCTTCTGCCAGAGCTACTGGCACGTCCTCGTCGTGCACGTTGCCATGGGCCTCCTGAACGGGAACGCCGCTGTCGTGCCTACCGTCTTGGGCGAGGTCACCGACAGGAGCAACCAGAGCAGGGCTTTTACGTGGTTGCCAGTCATGTATTCCATCGGAGGCATCACTGGGCCAGCCTTGGGAGGTCTGCTTGTTGGTGAACCAGGGTCCACAAGATGGCCCTTTCTGGGGCCAAATCTATTGTCCGCCGCCTTGCTTCTGGCTGCCGTGGTGGTTTTGGCGATATGGTTCGAGGAGACTCTTGATGAAGCTGACAGAAGACACGAAATCAAGGCTCTTGCTTGGCTTGAGAATATTTGCCTCTGCTCCTGCTTGATTTCGAGAAAGGGAAGGAAACGGCCGTGGAGCTCTCGCTGGCCAATTTCACAGCGCGACCTGGTGCTTCAAGAGGAGGACGGGGCGGCCTACGACGAGCAAGGCGACACAGGCGAGGAACAAGCCCTTCTCCACTCAGCACCCGACCTCGAATCACAAGAACCCCCGCAGGATAACAAGGACGGTCCGCGTTCAAGTCGATCAGCTCTGCGAAAGTTGCTCAACTGGACCACTGTGAGCATTCTACTCACTTATCTCATCTTTCAGGTCGCAAACATTTCATTCAACAGCCTCTATCCTATCTTTGCCTCCGCACCGCCACCAACTGGTCGTGAGCTTGGTCCTGGCGTCATTGGCGTCAGCATGAGCCTGGCGGGATTAGTCACCATCCTATTCCAGGTGTCCTTGTTTGAACCGCTCAAGGCGCGGCTGGGCAATCTAGGCACTTTCAGATTGAGTCTCCTGGGTTTGGCTCTCGCCATGGTTTTCATGCCATTCGTGGGATACCAAGATGATCACGCTTTGTTTGGTTGGGGCTCAGGAAGGTCGTGGCTCCTGATCGAGCTGGGTGTAATTCTTGTGCTCAAGAATTTGAGTGCCGTGGGTGGACTGAGCTGTGTTCTACTACTCGTAAGTCCCAAACCCCGCTTCTTACTCTAGAAATCTTGCTTACCCCTACAGATAACAAACTCTGCTCCCACACACGAAACCCTCGGTACGCTCAACGGTATCGCCCAGACCCTGTCTGCCGCAGGCCGGTCTTTTGGGCCCTTTGCATCTGGCGGTCTGTTTACCTTATCAATGCGCCTGCAGCACAAAGGCGAGTTGCTCGCCTGGGGTGTGTTCGGCGGCATCGCCCTTATTGGGTGGGGTTGGACCATGTTTATCAGGGGTGGGAAGCTGGAGAGCGACGACTTCTTAGGTGATGACGACGACGAGGATACCGACGGTGAGCAGCACGACGACCACTCAGAAGGCGAAGCAGGGTACGCCGGTATCGACGCACAGCGGGTACGGGAGGATGAATTTAACACGACGAGAAGAGATCTAGAACGGGAGTGGTAACTCATCGATACCCAGCCATTTTGAACAATAGATCTGGAAAGGAGGCTTTCTGCACATACACCAACGATGATACGAAATATGGAATAGACCGGCCCTTCTTTCTGACGATGCTACGGCCGATTTGGAAATAGCGAGCTTTATCGATCTGAGGTGTGATGTGCTTGCGGGATTGTCCTAACAGCAATTAAAGAGCTGCTTTGAGTCGGTACGGGGAATCCGATGATCAATGTGACTTCCGGCTTGCTACTGCATCCCGTCAAAGCGTCTTAGGCATCAGACCTGGCCCACAGAGTGCGGCGTACATCCATTATCCAGACCTTTGGAGCGCTAGAGCCGTTCTCTATAGGCCACCAGAATGCCTTTGAGGAGGTTTGATGATGTGCCCCTCGCGATGGGCTGTGGCTGTTCAAAGGCATCCGCTAATACCTGACTGACAAGAATGTCGAGGTACTGTGGCACACAGGACCTGTCCGCTGACCGTATCAATGTTGAGTAACTTTCAGGGAAAGATCGCGGACTCCTTCTCACCTCTCCCAACAGTGACCGACGGTGGTGGTTCTAGTCTTGCTCTTGCGCCATAATTGTCAAGAAAAGATCCGAGACAGTATCCATGTGTTGGTTGGGAGGCGGTCTGGTGCATCTCAATTTTGCGCCGCGTCACCCAAGCTCTATTTATTGCTTCAAATGCAAATCGTTGACTCAACTCATGAGTATCTCAACTTCCGTTGAAGGTGAGACTTAGAAGGGTGCTTCCGACATGAGTGGCGTACTTCTCGGGTTTGCTAACAAGGCAATCGTCAGGCAGTCATCTGAAAATCACTCCCGAGGTCACGTCCGAGGACGTACAGAAGCCATGGGGACAGCAAAAGCGGTGAGACTTAGGTATCTGCCCAGCCGAAAGAGTAGTACCCAGAAGGACATGGCAGGTTCTGGTCAAGGTATAAGGTCGTTGCAGGTTAGGCCCTTCTTGGAGTTGAACAACAAAGCAGGCCTTGGCAGGGGCAGTGAATCTCTCGTGTGTCTCAGCCCTACCCGCTGATCAGCCGCCACCTGGTATTGAGGCTGCCATGGAAGCGTGGAACTTTTGTCCTCGCAGGGGGGAGTCTGGAGAGGCATGCGCCTCGCAGGCACTCAATGCTGGGGGATTCCACTGCCTATTCGGGGAATGGCTTGATACGTGTGCATGGAAAGTGACTGCGCCTTTCGGGGCCGGGCCCGTCCGGATCTGGGATGTCAGCCCTACAAGGAATAAGGTGGTGTACGCGGATCCACAGCGTCGGGTGACGGTGGCTGAGAGGCTCAAATGGAACTCTAGGCTTATCCTGATTACTGTCCACCATTCTCCGGTCCGGAGGCACACCTTTGTAAAGAAATAAGTAAGTAATTACGTAGGAAGTAAAGGAGGCAAAACCATCGACCTGCAGGTAGTAAAGTCGCGTGCGGATAGGCTTGTGGAAAACTGAAAAGCTTTTCGCAATACAATAGACGTGGCTCCTCAGCAGAAGAGGCCTGTATTGCTGAACTTTGAGCAAATTCAAACCTCCGGGGGGTTCGGAGGCAGCCCGATCATCCGGGCGTGTTGACGCAATCACTTATGTGATGGATGTTACCGCAGGATTGCTGTCATTCCAGTGGGAGCTCTCGAATGAATGTTACATAGACGTAGGCCAGAAGCATGACACAAGCTAAAATCTCATCACCCAGATCTCAAGGCCGTTCAGGCGGCCACTCCGGGATGCCACGGGCCTGTCGAGTCTGCAAGACCAATAAGCGCCATCCGACAGAATATCCGTAAAACCTTGGCTCCGCTCCTCGAACGTTTGCTGGGTGCAATCCGAGAGCTCGGAATGCATGGCTGGAGGCGCTAGTCGAAAGTATGCATCCTCATGCAAGTTTCATGCGGGCTCCTGCAGCCCTATAGGGCTGGCTGAGGTCTTGAGATGACAGGACTATACCGCTATTTCATTAGTAAACACAATCCCAAAATACATCCGTCTCATAATCATCGCTTCACCCAATCACTTCCCAATTACGACTTATCTAACAGCGCGGGATGTATTGCTCGATGTTAACATACCATTTTCCCCACTTTGAAAATGAGTGCTCTTTCGGTCTTGGACGGGGAGGTTCGTCTATGCTAGGCATGATTTGGGAAGTGCTTTGCCGTGCTACCGGGGGATTGCCGCTTGATACCCGTGTGTTTCCGCTGACATGGTCTCGTTCTCCCGTTTGGTTCAGACCATCTTGTCGCCAGCGATTTCATTCATTACAAATCAGAAGAAAAGTACCATAGTTTTAAACGCCAAAACCTGGTTCATGCGGTCCATAAATCACCGGCCTGATCGTATTCTTGCCACACGTGCTCTTGTATTGAGTTTGACTACTTTTGTATATCTGTTTTTGACACAAGTGTTGACCCGGAGATCATCGTATTCCCACTCCCTTCCGTCCCCATAGAATGCTCAAGTGAGCACCTTGAATCCTACCATTTTCTCTTTCATTGTGTGCCTGGAGGCTCACGGTTCTTCACTTCATGGAGAGGAGCACATTCAGAGGCACAGCCTATAGCCTACGTTTCAGCTGTTTTGGACTGTCATGTCGCTCAAGGGCCAACCACTAGGGCCTGTCAAAGTTGACAGCTCCGGTCGTAAACCCGCCAGCTGAGCCTCAATCCGAATATGAGCCTCCACACCAAGTCCGGACTCAGCTGCACATATTC
This sequence comes from Diaporthe amygdali, assembly GCF_026229845.1. NCBI lineage: Eukaryota > Fungi > Ascomycota > Sordariomycetes > Diaporthales > Diaporthaceae > Diaporthe > Diaporthe amygdali. The sequence goes on along the minus strand of NW_026517061.1, from coordinate 290 downwards.
CATCGCGTTATCCGATTACCAAAGATGTCGCCTCAAATCTCAGCTCTGCGGGTGTTTCATGAAAGGCGAGGCTTCGCGTGACTCCCCTCCAGGCTTCTTTGCGCCCCATAGTGTTCAAAAGTCTTAATAAGTCGTAGTCTGGTCCATATAGCCGTGTCGGTGCCCCTGTCTGGGTGCGCATGTGGTTTGTTCGCATAGGGGGGGGGGGGGGGGGCGCGCGGGGGCGGCGGCGGGGGGGCGGGGGGGGGGGGGGGGGGGGGGGGGGGGGGGGGGGGGGGGGGGGGGGGGGG